>NW_027526361.1:187357059-187883249 GCF_048455015.1 Haemaphysalis longicornis | reverse complement strand
TAAAGAAAAAAAAAAAAGCTGTTACAGTGATAGTCCAGCAGAGTGGCGCAGTGGAAGCGTGCTGGGCCCATAACCCAGAGGTCCGTGGATCGAAACCACGCTCTGCTACTGTTTTTTTTCGAGTGGAATTTCATTTCTCACTCACACATCCGTATCCCACGACTGTGTGAGCAGCAGCTGTTACAGTGATAGTCCAGCAGAGTGGCGCAGTGGAAGCGTGCTGGGCCCATAACCCAGAGGTCCGTGGATCGAAACCACGCTCTGCTACTGTTTTTTTTTCGAGTGGAATTTCATTTCTCACTCACACAACCGTATCCCACGACTGTGTGAGCAGCAGCTGTTACAGTGATATTCCAGCAGAGTGGCGCAGTGGAAGCGTGCTGGGCCCATAACCCAGAGGTCCGTGGATCGAAACCACGCTCTGCTACTGTTTTTTTTTCCAGTGGAATTTCATTTCTCAGTCGCACATCCGTATCCCACGACTGTGTGAGCAGCAGCTGTCACAGTGATCGTCCAGCAGAGTGGCGCAGTGGAAGCGTGCTGGGCCCATAACCCAGAGGTCCGTGAATCGAAACCACGCTCTGCTACTGTTTTTTTTCGAGTGGAATTTCATTTCTCACTCACACATCCGTATCCCAGGACTGTGTGAGCAGCAGCTGTTACAGTGATAGTCCAGCAGAGCGGCGCAGTGTAATAATAATAAAAAAAAAAAAAGCAGAGTGGCGCAGTGGAAGCGTGCTGGGCCCATAACCCAGAGGTCCGTGGATCGAAACCACGCTCTGCTACTGTTTTTTTTCGAGTGGAATTTCATTTCTCACTCACACATCCGTATCCCACGACTGTGTGAGCAGCAGCTGTTACAGTGATAGTCCAGCAGAGTGGCGCAGTGGAAGCGTGCTGGGCCCATAACCCAGAGGTCCGTGGATCGAAACCACGCTCTGCTACTGTTTTTTTTTCCAGTGGAATTTCATTTCTCAGTCGCACATCCGTATCCCACGACTGTGTGAGCAGCAGCTGTCACAGTGATCGTCCAGCAGAGTGGCGCAGTTGTCAATAAAAAAAAAAGCAGAGTGGCGCAGTGGAAGCGTGCTGGGCCCATAACCCAGAGGTCCGTGAATCGAAACCACGCTCTGCTACTGTTTTTTTTCGAGTGGAATTTCATTTCTCACTCACACATCCGTATCCCAGTACTGTGTGAGCAGCAGCTGTTACAGTGATAGTCCAGCAGAGTGGCGCAGTGGAGGCGTGCTGGGCCCATAACCCAGAGGTCCGTGGATCGAAACCACGCTCTGCTACTGTTTTTTTTCGAGTGGAATTTCATTTCTCACTCACACATCCGTATCCCACGACTGTGTGAGCAGCAGCTGTTACAGTGATAGTCCAGCAGAGTGGCGCAGTGGAAGCGTGCTGGGCCCATAACCCAGAGGTCCGTGGATCGAAACCACGCTCTGCTACTGTTTTTTTTTCCAGTGGAATTTCATTTCTCAGTCGCACATCCGTATCCCACGAATGTGTGAGCAGCAGCTGTTACAGTGATAGTCCCGCAGAGTGGCGCAGTGGGGATTCTGCTTCCGGCCGCGCTAGTGTGCGGACGCGGGATGATTGGCTCCTCAGGAGCGGTGAATGCGGCCATGTCTGGCCGCGGAAACAGGTTTTTTGGCCAGGAATCCGGAGATTACCCCGTCAGTTTGCCAATGCTGCCAACAGGTCGGTGTGTTTTAAACACCATTTTTCTTCATGCGGACGTTCGTGCGAGGCCTTATCGCGTCGAAGATTTCAGGGACACTTTGGCTCGTTTGGAACTGCTCCCCGAGGTGCTTGCCTTGGGGGCGTATCAAATGAACCACGTATGGGCCCTGACATTCAGGGACGAAAGCGGCGTGAAGCGCATGCTCGCGGCCACCGACGTGAAGGTGAAGGAGCGTAGGTGCCTCGTCATCGATCCGGCGAACCAGGATGTGCGGATGAAACTGCACTGGATTCTGTACAACGTGCCGGACGACGAGGTGCGAGCGGCGCTGCTTCCTTACGGGCGTGTCGTCGACATCGGACGCGAGAGGTGGCGTGTCAAGGGCATGAATGAGAAAGGTTCGACGACGCGGTCGGTGACCCTCAGGCTCAACGCCGGCGTGAGGCTCGACGACCTGCCGCACGAGCTCCGGGTTGCGGGCGGCCAGGCGCTCGTGGTCGTTCCAGGCCGGGCCCCGCAGTGCCTCCGCTGCTCGGGGACGGGCCATATGAGGCGCGACTGCAAGGTGCCGCGCTGCACTGTCTGCCGCCGCTTCGGTCACGAAGCGACGCAGTGCGTGCGGACGTATGCACATGTCACCGGACCTGTCGGAGACGCGGACGCGGCCGAAAACCGTATGGACGAGGAGGAGGCGGAGGCTGCGGCAGCCGGCGGAGGTGGTGCGTCCGCACCCGGGGACCCTTTGGCGGAACCAGGCGTGGAGGACGTAAATGCTGCGCCCGCGGAGCAGCAATCGACCTCCCAGAACGACCCTACGCCAGAGGCACCTGTGCTGGACGCGAAAAGTGAGGAGTGTGTTGGGGCGGGTTCCACGAACACCGCCTTAACTCGTGAAGTGCGTGACGCCGGCGACGGCGACGGAGACAACCCAGAAGCCACCGTCAAGCGGCTGCGTAAGGAGGACGACAATCGTGAGGACTCTGGTGACTCCGGCAACGTCAAGGCAAGTGTGGGAGGGGTTATGCTGAGGCGTCCAAGCTTCAAGCCAAAGCCCAACACCACGCCTTATGACAGAGGACATGCAACGGGGAAGCCACCGTAAGCGAAACGTTTGCTGTTTTTTGGGGGGGAGCGGTCTTCGAGTGAGCGTTACGGCACGGACAACACTTTTTCTTTTATGAGGGGTAGAAAAGGGGGCGGCGCCAGTGTTTCTGTAGCGCGTGTGTAACAATGTGCGACGTGCCTTCATCTTCCATTCATGCGGTGTTCATATCATCTGCGTTGTGCCACCCTTAATGTACGCGGTCTTTCTGAGCGCAAACGTCAAAGTCAATTGTACAGACTCATCAGCGAAAGGCAGTTAGACGTCGTGGCCTTTCAGGAGACTAAAGTAGAGACCGACCAAAGCACGGAAAGGATGGTGGGGGTGTTCCATTCCAGTTATGAAGTCTGTGTCAGCCATGCCGTTGGTTTATCGGCTGGGTGTCTCATTTTAATACGTCGGAGCAGCGGCGCAGTAGTGCAAAACGTGATGTCCAGTTTGTCTGGGCGCTTTGTTATTTGTGATTTTATTTTTGCCTCAAAAGAATGGCGTATTGTTTGCGTGTACGCGCCGACAAAAGCCGATGAAAGGAAAGTGTTTTTCGAAGAATTACGGGCGTGGCTTGGCACAGAACGGGCTGTCGTATTAATGGGAGATTTTAATTGTGTGTGCTCGGCTCGCGATAAATCTACTTGTACTCCTTATCGCGACGGAAGCACGACTGCATTGAATGGTATCGCGGCAGATTTTGGTTTGGAAGACGTGGGGGATGCGTTGGAATGTAAGACGCAGATCCAATTCACCCACTTTCAAGGCACGAGCCACGCAAGATTAGACCGAGCATATATTTCGTTAGAACTTCTGCCGGAGTGCTCGGAGTATAGTGTTACACCCGTGTCGTTCAGCGACCATTGCCTAGTGTCGTTCTTGATTGGAAAGCGCAAAGATAAAAAGTCGTTCAACTGGGACTTGTGGAAAATGAACAGCTTATTGTTGAAGGATGAAGAATTTGTAAAACAAGTGACGAAAAAGATTAGGAACCTTGAACAGGATACATGTGACTGTGCCTCTAAGTGGGAGAACTTCAAAGCAGAAATTAAGATGTCAGCATTGGAAAGGTCAGCTGCCTTAAATTATGAGAAAAGAAAAAAGGAAGGCCTGCTTAGAGCAAACCTGGAGACACTTTCTGCACTAGAGTGCAAGTCACCTGGACTGTTCAAGGAAGACATTAAAACTTTGAAACATCAGATAGAGGCTATAGAAAAAGAAAAATATCATGGCGCGATAGTGCGAGCTCGTGCGGAAAAGTTCATGTTAGGGGAAGCCCCTACAAAGAGAGCGCTTAGCTCTGAAAAGAGATACGCAACCCGCAACTCTATCGCGGAAATAGAGTATAGAGGGCAGGTTCTCGATGAACAACAAGCAATAAGCAATGCTTTTTGTGAGTATTACGATGGTTTGTTTTTGTGTCAACCTGTAGACTTAGAACGATTTAAGGACAATTTTTTTAATTTCTTGTCGACGATAGATGAAGAGCTAAAAGAACATTTAGAATTACCAATTACAGTAGAAGAAGTTAGGAAGGCTATCGACGAATTAAGTCCTGGAAAGTCTCCAGGCCCTGACGGGTTGTGCACTGCGTTCTACAAAGCTTTCCGCAATCACCTAAGTCCAGTGTTATGTGACCTGTACACAGAAGCGTACACACTAGGAAGACTTCCACCCTCGTTCTCACAATCACACACTGTTCTCATACCCAAAACAGATGTAAAAGAAGAGCTCAGAAAAGTTACTGCGTATAGGCCGATATCTTTAACGAATGTAGATTATAAAATATTAATGAAAGTCTTAGCAAGGAGGTTACAGAGTGTGATAATAGACATAGTAGGCGAACACCAAACATGTGGAATAAAAGGAAGGTCTATAACTAGTAATATACACATAGCACGGAGCATTCTCGAGTGTTGTGACGGCATGGATGAGGTTGTAGCCATGCTACAAATAGACCTTGAGAAGGCCTTTGATAAGGTCTCTCATGAGCTACTCTATACTATTTTGGAAAACATAAACCTAGGAAAAGTAATAACGGAGGGCGTAAGAATGGCGTATAAGGGGTGTTCAACAAGGCTGGTAATAAATAAGTCAGTGAGCCGTCAAATAACTGTTACGCGTTCAGTGCGGCAAGGATGCCCGCTGTCCCCTTTGCTCTTTTGTTTGTACATCGAGTCGTTTTGTGCTAGCATAATAAACAGCAATAATATTCATGGTTTCCAGTTGCAGGCATGCGAGGTACGTGTATTGGCATACGCGGACGATATCGCTTTATTTTGTCGAGACAGAAAAAGTATTAGCAATGCAGTTGTGTTGCTTAAGACATTTTGTGAGTATACTGGGAGCTCTGTAAATTGGAGCAAGTGCATGGGATTCTGGCACGGCAATTGGGACGTAACCCCTAGTGTCTTTGAAGGTATGAACTGGCAGGTTGTGCCGGTCAAATACTTAGGCGTGCCACTTGAAAACTACAGAGATAGCGACCCGTACTGGCGAAGCCAGACGACTGCGATGCGTGATAAAGCGGAAAAGTGGGAAGGGAAGGGGTGTGCGCTGTCGATGTTTGCGCGCGCAACGGTGTGCAACATATTTTTGTTCGCGAAACTTTGGTACGTTTTGCAAGTGATCCACTGTTCTCGCGCTAATGTTCAGCGGCTGCATCGCGTTTGTGCAGTTTTTGTTTGGGGCTCGTCCTGGGAAAGGACGAGTAGGACGAATCTTTTTCGAAGAGTACGCGAAGGCGGTTTATCGCTCTCGCATCTTTTTTTGAGACAAGTGGTGAATCGTTTTTATTTCTTGCGCGAGGTAAAGGACCCCTTCCTGCGCACTGTTATTCAAGTCAGGTTAGGCAGGCTATTGCCCCAATTTATTGTTACGTCATGTCAAAGCTACAATGGAGGAGTACACGGGTATTTAAAAGAAGTTGTTCAAGCGACACAATTTCTTTGTGTACGGTTCTCTATGGAGTACTTGAGTGCCGTGTCGAAGAAAAAGCTGTATAAAGACCTTGCTGAAATCTGTTTTCCTGTTCCTTTATACCGATCCATGTTTCCGGTGGGCCCCGGGCAGAACGTTTTGAAACGTGTAAAAGCTATGGCCATTCCCCCGGGGGTTAAAACATTTTTCTTTAAACTGCACTGTGGAGTGTTACCAGTTAAAACGTGGATGTTAGAAAAGGGTCTGTTTGTGCCATGGGGTGTGGACTGTTCTTTGTGTAAAAAGCCCGAGACGGTGCAACATGTTTTTTTGGATTGTTGGGATGGGGTGTTTTTGTGGGACGTTCTTCAGCGAACATTGAAAAAGGAGTTTCCGTTGAGCCCTTATGGCAGTGGAAGCGTGCTGGGCCCATAACCCAGAGGTCCGTGGATCGAAACCACGCTCTGCTACTGTTTGTTTTGCGGGTGGAATTTCATTTCTCAGTCGCACATCCGTATTCCACGACTGTGTGAGCAGCAGCTCTTACAGTGATCGTCCAGCCGAGTGGCACACTGGAAGCGTGCTGGGCCCATAACCCAGGGGTCCGTGGATCGAAACCACGCTCTGCTACTGTGTATTGTTTTTTTTTTTCAAGTGGAATTTCATTTCCCAGTCGCACATCCGTATCCCACGACTGTGTGAGCAGCACCTGTTACAGTGCTCGTCCAGCAGAGTGGCGCAGTGGAAGCCTGCTGGGCCCATAACCCAGAGGTCCGTGAATCGAAACCACGCTCTGCTACTGTGTGTTTTTTTTTTCAAGTGGAATTTCATTTCTCAGTCGCACATCCGTATCCCACGACTGTGTGAGCAGCAGCTGTCACAGTGATCGTCCAGCAGAGTGGCGCAGTGGAAGCGTGCTGGGCCCATAACCCAGAGGTCCGTGAATCGAAACCACGCTCTGCTACTGTGTATTGTTTTTTTTTCAAGTGGAATTTCATTTCTCAGTCGCACATCCGTATCTCACGACTGTGTGAGCAGCAGCTGTTACAGTGATAGTCCAGCAGAGTGGCGCAGTGGAAGCGTGCTGGGCCCATAACCCAGAGGTCCGTGGATCGAAACCACGCTCTGCTACTGTTTTTTTTCGAGTGGAATTTCATTTCTCACACACACATCCGTATCCCACGACTGTGTGAGCAGCAGCTGTTACAATGATAGTCCAGCAGAGTGGCGCAGTGGAAGCGTGCTGGGCCCATAACCCAGAGGTCCGTGGATCGAAACCACGCTCTGCTACTGTTTTTTTTTCGAGTGGAATTTCATTTCTCACTCACACATCCGTATCCCACGACTGTGTGAGCAGCAGCTGTTACAGTGATAGTCCAGCAGAGTGGCGCAGTGGGATTCCACTTCCGGCCACCGTAGCGGACGGACGTGTTATGTCGAGCTCCGGTAAAGGGGCGGTATTTGCGACCCAGCAGGGCCGCGGTAACAGGGTAACGGAAAATGCCAACCAGGATTATCAGGTTCTTTTGCCATCGCTGCCATCAGGTACGCCTGTTTTGAACACCGTATTTCTACATGCCGACGTTAAAGCCAGGCCGTATAGGGTCGAACATTTCCGTGACGCGCTCATTCATTTGGGACTTTTCCAAGACGTTCTCGCCCTTGGGGCTTACCAAATGAACCACCTTTGGGCAGTAACTTTCAAGGACACTGAAGGAAAGAAGAAGATCATCTCTGCTGGCGAGTTCACCGTGAAGGATCATCGCTGCCTTGTGGTAGACCCGTGCAACCAGGAGACCCGCCTGAAGTTACACTGGGTGCTGCACAACATCCCCGACGACGAGGTGCGTGCGGCTTTGGCTCCCTATGGGAAGGTTACGGAGCTAACAAGGGAAAAGTGGCGAGCTCAGAACTGCTCCGAGAAACTGTCAACCACCCGCTCCATATCCCTGAAGCTCAAGGCGGGCCTCACTGTGGACGACCTACCGCACCAGCTGCGAGTGGGGCCAGACTTGGCGCTCGTGGCGGTGCCAGGGAGGGCGCCGCTTTGTTTGCGCTGCCGCGGCACCGGACATATCCGACGAGAATGTCGGGTCCCGCGTTGCGCGCAGTGCCGTCGGTTCGGCCATGAAGAGAACCAGTGCGTCAGGACTTACGCCACCGTTGCCGGCCCAGCCCTGCGCGAAGATATCAGCGATCACATCATGGATGAAGCCGACGCCGAGGAAACGGCGGGAACGGGAGACAGCCGGGCTGCCGGTGAGGCAACGCCGGTAGTGGTCACGCCCACGGTCACGCCCACCAACCAGGCCGAAAGCACAGAACAAAAAGTTGAAGGTGCTTCACCGGAGCAGCGAACGAGCGGGGATAAGCCACTGGACGACGTCATTCCTACCGCAGCCAGCGAAACTGCGGTTTCGGTTCCCGTTAAACCGGCGGAGAGCATGGAGGTGGACAAATCCAACGCGGGTACAGCCAGGGTCAAGAGGACACGGGAACCAAACTCCAAGGACGGACACAATGCCAGCGAGGCCAACGGGGAGGAGCCGCCCCCCAAGGCGGCCCCATCGCGGCGGCCATCGTTCAAGCCAAAGCCCAACATACCCCCGGAGCGCACCCCAAGCATGATGCCGCCGACCTAGCGTCGAAGGCCGTATTCTGCTGGATGTCACACGACGAAGTTAAGTGCCATCTCACTTGTGCCACTGTGTTGTGGAACGAGAGACGCTTTTGCCGGGAAACACAAACTCCCTGGGGCCCTGTCAACATGGATTGCACTGAGACAGTGAGTTGGTCACAATATGTTATGAAGGGGTTGGCAAGGGGCATTGTAACCGTCAATCGTAAATGACACAAAACTTACAAAGAGCTCTTCGCATTGCCACGCTGAATGTGAGAGGCCTTTCGGCTAAACGACGGCAGTATCAACTAAGTCGGTTGTTTCTGGAAAATGATGTTGACATAGCAGCAATACAGGAAACAAAGATAGAAAGTCAAGAACAAACCGATCGTATGGTTCAACCTTTTGCTTCGAGGTATAATGTGGTAGTTAGTCATGCTGTGGGCACGTCTGGAGGATGTGCCATTTTCATACGCAATTCCCTGGGAATTGTAGAAGAGAATGTCATCGTGAGTGAAACGGGTCGGTTAGCCATTTGTGATCTTTCCTGTTTTGAAACTCGATGGAGGATTGTTTGTGTTTAAGCGCCAAATAGAGATAACGAGCGCGCAGTCTTTTTTGAACAGATCGAAGGACACATGAAAACCGACAGATACATTATTCTGCTTGGGGATTTTAATTGCGTCTGTTATGCAGAAGATAGGTACAAAAACGTACCTGTACGAGAACGAAGTGCAAATACTTTGAGCCAAATAACACATAATTACCAGTTAGACGATGTTGGAAAGGCTTTATCGGACGGCAACTGCCCGCAGTTCACGCACTTTCAGCGTGATAGCCATGATATGTTAGACAGAATATACGTTTCGATGAAGCTTATTTCGACGTGCAATAGCTACGAAGTGAAGCCAGTATCGTTCAGTGACCATAGCTTAGTTTTATGTACGCTAGGAAAAAAGAAGACAAAAGCCCCCTTCAACTGGGATCTCTGGAAGTTCAACACCAAACTGCTTGATGACGAATGTTTTGTTAATAATGCAAAAGAATGCGTAGAAACACTGCTTACTTCCGACAATGAAAACGATATCGAAACGTGGGAACAGTTCAAGCAACAAATAAAAATGACTGCTATCGAAAGAGCATGCGCCTTACGGAGAGAAGAAAGAGCAAAAGAAAGGGAACTGATTGCTCAGCTCCAGTTTTTGTTAACAGTAGATAGCGCGCAACCAGGAACGTTCGCAAAACAAATAAAGGACGTGAAGGGTCAACTAGAGACGATGGATGAGCAGAGTTATAAAAGGGCAGTCGTACGCGCGCGCAATGAGCACTTGTGGTGCGGTGAAAAACCGAGTAAGCGTGCACTGGGAGACGAGAAAAGATATGCATCGAAGAACGAAATAAAACAAATTAGATATGGCAATGCCGTCTCAGACGACGTGAAAGTAATAGAACGGGCATTTTTTGAATACTACAGCGAACTATTGGGACATAAAAGCCCTGCAGGGGTAGGGTACGACAGTGACTTCTTGGCACTTATGCCAAAGTTAGAGGAAGAAGTCAAAGTCAGTCTCGAAGCACCGATAACTGTAACAGAGATAGAAAATGCAATCGATGAACTTAGCGTGGGGAAGACCCCGGGGCCCGATGGTATTGGTGCAGCCTTCTACAAAACTTTTAAACGAGAAGTAGCAGAGGCCTTGCACAGGGTTATCACACAAGCGTATCTGTCAAAGCATGCCCCTCCTTCTTTCCGGCAAACACACATAGCTCTAATACCGAAAAGCGATGATCCTATTAAGCTAGAGAGTGTAACAGCTTATAGACCGATAAGCCTTGCAAACGTGGACTATAAGATTTTCATGAAGGTGCTGGCGCGCCGCCTACAAAGCGTAATAAAAGACATTGTAGGACCTCACCAAACATGTGGGATTAAAGGGCGTTGAATCACAACTAACATTCATGTGACCAGAAGCATTTTAGAGTACTGCGATATGTTTGGAGGCAGAGTTGCAATGCTGCAACTCGATTTTGAGAAGGCATACGATCGCGTTGCGCATGACATCCTGTCACTCCATTCTTGATCATGTGAATGTAGGCTCAGTCATCCTAGAAGGTGTAAAGATGGTTTACAACGAGACGTACACGAACATCATCGTGAATAAGAACCTTACGCAAAGGATCCGTGTAAGTTCTTCGGTCAAACAAGGTTGTCCTTTGGCGCCGTTGCTGTTTGCCATTTACCTGGAACCTTTCTGCCGAAAAGTAATAAGTAATGAAGCAATTCATGGTTTCCGGCTGATGTCATCGGAAGTTAAAATTCTATGTTATGCTGATGACATCGCCGTCTTATGCGAAAGTGAAGAGGGTGTTCGTGAAGCTCTTCACGAAGCGACCCGGTTTTGCAAATTAACGGGTAGTGTAATCAATCTGCACAAATGCCTAGGATTTTGGCACGGGGAATGGGACAACCCACCGGCTTTGTACGGTAACGTACGCTGGACTGTCACCCCAACAAAGTACTTGGGTGTGCCGCTTCAACATTACCGGGACACCAATGAATACTGGAAAAAAGAAGTCGAGCAAGTACAGACGAAAACCGGGAAATGGGGTGGTAGAGATTTTTCAGTTTTCACCCGGTCCACAGTGTGCAACATTTTTCTGGTTGCCAAAATATGGTATGTTTTGCAGGCACTTTGTATGTCAAGAGTGAACATTCAAAAAATACACAGGGTATTTGCGACCTTTATTTGGGGGTCAAATTGGGAGCGAATGAGCCGTACCAATCTCTTTCGGTCGGTTCATAGAGGGGGTCTAGGTCTCGTGCACTTGTTTTTCAGACAAATTGTATCCAGGTTTATATTTTTGCGGGATCAAAATGATTTGTTCTTGCGCGCTGTTGTGCAAGTGACGCTGTGTGATGCACTGCCTGATTTTGTTGTTTCGTCGAGCAATGTACGTCGGCGGAGTCCTCGCGGTTATCTGCGGGAAGTTGCAGCAGCTTTTCAGTTTTTGAAGGTTCGCTTTTCCTTGCAGTACCTGAGTGTATTAACTAAAAAGCAACTCTATAAGGACCTGATTGAGGTGTGCCTACCTGTGCCGTTGTATCGTTCCTTGTATCAGTCAAAGCCAGGACAAGACGTTCTGAAAAGGGTAAAGAAAATGCCTCTCCGGGCTTCCACCAAGACTTTCTTTTTTCAACTCCACAGTGGCACATTACCAGTAAAACCCTGGCTTCAGGAAAAGGGTATGTTCATTCCAGGAACTGTAAACTGCAGGGTATGCCCAAGGGCAGAAACTATAGAACATATATTCCTGGAGTGCTCTGACGCGGTGTTTCATTGGGACATCTTGCAACGCACATTGAAAAAAGAATTGCCGGTCTCACCATACGGTATTCGTTTTCTCCCAGTAAGCGGTGAAAGCGGAGTCCCATATGACATGCTGATGTTGTTGAGCCTTCACAGTTTATGGAAACCAAGAATGGCTGATAGACATGCTGACGTAGACGCTCGATCTGCAAGAGACTATTTCATTGAAAGTGTTGTCCTGATCAGGGAAGTATACAAGGCACAAAGTGAGCCACCAGACTGGCTGCCTGTAATGGATGAATTGGTGTCATTGAAAAGATTTTAACCAAAGTGTGACCTCCGAGTGGAGGAGGTTCATTTTACTCAATGGTTGTATTCGGTTGTAATGCCAAGAAGGTAATAAAGAAAAAAAAAAAAAGCAGAGTGGCGCAGTGGAAGCGTGCTGGGCCCACAACCCAGAGGTCCGTGGATCGAAACCACGCTCTGCTACTGTTTTTTTTTCGAGTGGACTTTCATTTCTCACTCACACATCCGTATCCCACGTCTGTGTGAGCAGCAGCTGTTACAGTGATAGTCCAGCAGAGTGGCGCAGTGGAAGCGTGCTGGGCCCATAACCCAGAGGTCCGTGGATCGAAACCACACTCTGCTACTGTTTTTTTTTCAGTGGAATTTCATTTCTCAGTCGCACATCCGTATCCCACGACTGTGTGAGCAGCAGCTGTCACAGTGATAGTCCAGCAGAGTGGCGCAGTGGAAGCGTGCTGGGCCCATAACCCAGAGGTACGTGAATCGAAACCACGCTCTGCTACTGTGTATTGTTTTTTTTTTTTTCAAGTGGAATTTCATTTCGCAGTCACACATCCGTATCCCACGACTGTGCGAGCAGCAGCTGTTACAGTGATAGTCCAGCAGAGTGGCGCAGTGGAAGCGTGCTGGGCCCATAACCCAGAGGTCCGTGAATCGAAACCACGCTCTGCTACTGTGTATTTTTTTTTTTTTTTTCAAGTGGAATTTCATTTCTCAGTCGCACATCCGTATCCCACGACTGTGTGAGCAGCAGCTGTTACAGTGATCGTCCAGCAGATTGGCGCAGTGGAAGCGTGCTGGGCCCATAACCCAGAGGTCCGTGGATCGAAACCACGCTCTGCTACTGTTTTTTTTTCAGTGGAATTTCATTTCTCAGTCGCACATCCGTATCCCACGACTGTGTGAGCAGCAGCTGTCACAGTGATAGTCCAGCAGAGTGGCGCAGTGGAAGCGTGCTGGGCCCATAACCCAGAGGTACGTGAATCGAAACCACGCTCTGCTACTGTGTATTGTTTTTTTTTTTTTCAAGTGGAATTTCATTTCGCAGTCACACATCCGTATCCCACGACTGTGCGAGCAGCAGCTGTTACAGTGATAGTCCAGCAGAGTGGCGCAGTGGAAGCGTGCTGGGCCCATAACCCAGAGGTCCGTGAATCGAAACCACGCTCTGCTACTGTGTATTGTTTTTTTTTTTTTTTTTTCAAGTGGAATTTCATTTCTTAGTCGCACATCCGTATCCCACGACTGTGTGAGCAGCAGCTGTTACAGTGATAGTCCAGCAGAGTGGCGCAGTCATTCTGTTTCCGGTTTCCGTCAGGAGCGGTCGCAGAATGGTTGGCTCCGAAGGAGCAGCGATAGCGGCCGATGCCGGCCGTGGTGTTCCGTCTTTCGCTGTACCCAAGGATTACAGGATTGTTTTGCCCCCGCTGCCAACAGGAGAAGCTATGAGTCGCGCAGTCGTTTTACACTGCGATAATAGAGAGTTTTAGCTGACCGTTTTCGACGCTCCGCTCCGGTATCGGCGGCCCGCTCACCGCAACCGGAGCCAATGCTGTTCGCCGCCGAGCGCACCATGCATGCGCAGTGGCGCTCGCCCTTGCTATCGGAGCGGAGCGGAGCGTGAAAAACGGTCAGCTAAAACTCCCTAATAGCTGTCGACCGTACCGGATTGACGATTTTCGCCAACCGCTGAAAGATTTCGGCGTCATACAGGAAGTGGGCGGCATCGGTGCTTATCAGATGTCGCACGTTTGGCTGGTGAACTTTCGGAGCGACGACGCGAAGAAGAAGCTGCTGGAAGCCGGGAGGCTGGACGTGAAGGGGCATACGTGTTTGGTCATCGACCCAAACAAGCAAGAGCTACGGGTGAAACTTCATTGGGTTTCCTTCGACGTGTCAAACGAAGCGATTCGCCGGGCCTTCGCTGTGTACGGCGAAGTGAAGGATGTGGCGAGCGACCGATGGAGAGCAGCTGATTTTGAAACTGCGGACTCTACCACTCGTGTGCTCCGACTTGTGCTTCGGGAGGTCGTCACCCCGGAATGTCTACCGCATCAGGTGCCGCTTGGAAAGGGGAAAGCCCTTGTAGTGGTTCCAGGTAGGGCCCCGGTCTGTCTGCGGTGTCGCACTGCAGGCCACATCAGACGTGAATGCAGGGTGCCCAAATGCACCGAGTGCCATGCCTTCGGGCATGAGCAGGCTGACTGCACGCGAACGTACGCGCGAGCGGTCGGCCGGGGTGCTGACGCAGACCGGGACGAGCTCTTGATGGACGAAGAGGAGGCGGAGACGGCGGCGACTCCGGAAGAGGACGGGAACGCTGTGAAAGACGTGGTGAGCGACTTTGCAGAGAAGCCGTCCGAAGGCAACTCTACACAAGAGGGTTTAGGGGAAGAACTAACGAAGGAGGCGATGGTTCCGGAAGCCAACCCCTCCACATCGGAGACTGCCCTCGCGGCTTCGCCGGCTGTGGCCACCGAGAGTGGCTCCAAAAAAGACGACGAGGCAACTGTAAGAGGGTCCAGTGTGGTGAAGATGAACCTGCAGGAAGGGTCGGCGAAACGCGGGAGGGAGTGCGTCGACGATGCACCCAAAGCGCAACGTCTACGGCAACTTGAACAGCAGTGGAAGTACGTTGGGAAAAAAAAATCGTGTCGTCAACGAGCTGCCTGCGTCACCTCTTACGAGAGGCAGCACACCCAAGTCCTGATTTGAGTCTGAAACGGAATACCCTGCAAGACGTGCCAACAAAGGTAAACCCTACGCCTTCCGTCTGACACTGCTATTTCATGTTTTACCTCAATAGGCCCATGCGTGTCGCTACGCTTAATGTACGGGGACTAAGTTCCAGAAGAAGGCAGATGCAAGTGTATAGGCTGGCGCTTGAGGAGAACTTGGATATATTAGCAGTTCAAGAGACAAAAATAGAAGACGAGGATCAGACAGAGGCTATGGTACGCTGTTTCCAGTCTCAGTATCATGCATGTGTTTCTCACGCGGTTGGCACGTCGGCAGGGTGCGTACTGTTTATCAGACAAATCATGGGCCTAAATATTGAGCATGTGACTTCTAGCACGGACGGGCGCCTAGTTGTCTGTGATTTTGCGGTGTATGAGTGTAAGTGGCGTGTCTTGTGCTTGTACGCTCCAACAAAGGTGCGGGATAGGAAAGATTTCTTCGACACGTTGGCACCTTACTGCAACAGTGAACGAAGTGTCGTCATGTTAGGCGATTTCAATTGTGTTTGTGCATCACACGACAAGACAAGTGCTACACCGTTCAGGGACGCAAGCACAGAAACGTTACTGTCTATTGTAAATGAATGTGGGCTTGACGACGTAGGAGAAACTGTAAGTGGAGGAGGAGTTGAGTTTACTCATTTTCAAGGATACAGTCACTCCAGGCTTGATCGAGCGTACGTTTCATTGGAAATTGTGCCAGAATGCAGAAATTATCTTGTGCGTCCGGTCCCATTCAGTGACCATTGTTTGGTCGCCTTTTCCATCGGGAGCAAGAAAACGCAACCGAAAGAATTCAGATGGGAACAATGGAAATTAAACTCGAACCTACTAAGCGATGACGTCTTTGTAAAATACGTCCAGAGTACATTGAAGGAAGAAAACAAAAAAGAAAGATATGGGGCCAAATGGGAGCTGCTCAAGCAAAACATAAAAATTAAAGCGCTAGAACGAGCTACATTGCTGAAGCATGAGAAGGACAAGGACGAAAGAATTTTGCGCAATAATCTGCAGGCGCTCGTACAGCTTGAATGTACGCAGCCGGGAGCCTTTAAGGATGACATCTGCGCGATAAAGAAAAAACTAGAAGTGATCGACACCGAGCGATATCGAGGGGCGCTCGTAAGATCAAGAGTTGAACACATTATCGCGGGAGAACAGCCAACGAAGCGAGCGTTAGGAACAGAAAGAAGCCAAGCTCGCCGCAATGATATAAAGGAGGTACAATACAAAGATACGTACGTTACAGAAACTGAAGATATCGAGCATGCCTTTTACGAGTATTACAGCGCCCTTTTCGCTCAAAGCACGGTTAACGTAGAAAAATTCAAGAAGGAGTTTCTTCCCTTGATGCCAGTGTTAGAAGCAGATAGTAAAGAATTTTTAGAACAGCCCATAACAGTTAACGACGTAGAAAAGGCTATAGAAGACTTAAACCCTGGTAAGTCGCCGGGGCCGGATGGCTTGACGGCAGCGTTTTATAAGAAATTTAAAACTGAATGTTCACCCTTGTTAGCAAACGTTCTCAATGAGGCTCTAGAGCTTAGGATCCTTCCTCCGTCATTTCTAAATTCACACACCGTACTTATCCCCTAAACTGAAGACATCACCCAAATTAAACAGGTTACTAGTTACCGTCCCATATGCTTAGAAAACGTGGATTATAAAATTTTCATGAAAATACTAGCAAGAAGGATGCAGACAGTAATGACAGAATTAGTAGGGCCCCACCAAACATGTGGAATAAAGGGGAGGACTATATTTTCTAACACACACAAGGCACGATGTGTCCTAGAGTGTTGCGATGTCACAGGAGGGGGCGTTGCCATGATCCAGTTGGATTTAGAAAAAGCATTTGATCGCGTGCCACATGACCTCCTGTTCCTCATTTTAGAGTATAGTAATGTAGGATCTGTGATTCTGGAAGGAGTACGCATGGCGTACAATAGGTGTACGACAAGCCTGATTATAAACAAGCATGTCGGTAAGCGAATACAAGTGGAACGATCTGTGAGGCAGGGATGTCCCTTAAGCCCGCTTTTGTTCTGTATATTTATTGAGTCTTTTTGTTTAAGTGTGATTAAGAGTGAGAACATTCAAGGTTTCCTACTCCATGCGGCTGAAGTTAGAATACTGGCTTACGCGGATGATGTTGCTGTTTTTTGTACAAATTATGAGAGTGTGTTTGAGGTTGTACAAGTGGTCAAACGTTTTTGTGAAGCCAGCGGCAGTTCAGTAAACTGGGGTAAATCTTTAGGGTTTTGGCATGGCAACTGGCCTGCAACTCCAGGCATATTCGCCAACATGCAGTGGGTAACTAGCCCTGTTAAACACCTCGGAGTGCCGCTGTTGTACTATCAGGACAGCGAGCCGTATTGGCGAGAGCAAGCCGCTATGCTCCGCGATAAGGCTGACAAGTGGAAAGGGTGGGGACTGTCTGTGTTCGCGCGTGCCACTGTTTGCAATCTATTTCTTGCCAGCAAGCTTTGGTATGTGCTTCAAGTTTTGCATTGTTCAAGAGTAAACGAGCAGAAGATTCACCGGGTGTTTTCCGTGTTCGTGTGGGGTTCAACGTGGGAAAGAACAAGCAGAACAAATCTTTTTCGGCCGGTCCGAGAAGGCGGTCTCGGGTTAACTCATCTGTTTTTAAGGCAACTGGTTAATAGGTTTCTTTTTCTTAGAAATGTCACAGACCCTTTTCTTCGAACGGTGTGTCAATTGAGGTTTGGAAGTGTGCTGTCAGAGTATGTCGTGACCACCGAATATTTGAGCGGCGGGGTGAAGGGCTATTTCAAAGAAGTGGTCTTGTCTTTTCGTTTCCTCACCGCACGTTTCTCTTTGGATTATTTGAGTACAGTCACAAGGAAAAGGCTGTACAAATATATTGTAGACATAGTGCTGCCTATACCATTGTACCGAAGCATGTACACCCTGGGGATGGAGCGGAACGTTCTGAAAAGGGTAAAAAATATGCTTGTTCCATCTGGGGTGAAAAACTTCTTTTTCAAAATGCACACGGGTACACTTGAGGTAAAGACATGGATGGAGCAGAAGCAATTGTTTGTACCATGGGGACCAGACTGTTTCGTATGTAAAAAACCGGAGACGATCGAACACGTTTTTTTAGACTGTTGGGGGGCTGTATTCTTTTGGGATATTTTGCAAAGAACAATCAAAAAAGAATTTCCGCTGGATCCCAAGGGTATAAGGTTCCTCTCTGTAAAAATAGAGGATGGAATCCCGTATGACACCGTCATGCTGTTAGGACTGCACAGCATATGGCGTAACAGACTGGCGGTAAGGTACAGTGATGTTGATGTGAGAAGAATACCGGAATATTTCAAAGAGTCGGTACATCTTTTTGTAGAAATGTATAAAGTGCGAGAGGTTGACCCTGAGTGGATACCTGTTTTCGAAGAGCTGTTGAAATTGAAAGAGTATTGAAGCACCAGCGTCAGTCTAAGTCAGACTGACGTTTTTTATCAATTGACAGTTCTGCGCGCGGTTTTTGGTTCACATGTAAAAAGGCAATAAAAAAAAAGCATAGTGGCGCAGTGGAAGCGTGCTGGGCCCATAACCCAGAGGTCCGTGAATCGAAACCACGCTCTGCTACTGTGTGTTGTTTTTTTTTTTTTTTTTCAAGTGGAATTTCATTTCTCAGTCGCACATCCGTATCCCACGACTGTGTGAGCAGCAGCTGTCACAGTGATCGTCCAGCAGAGTGGCGCAGTGGAAGCGTGCTGGGCCCATAACCCAGAGGTCCGTGAATCGAAACCACGCTCTGCTACTGTGTATTGTTTTTTTTTTCAAGTGGAATTTCATTTCTCAGTCGCACATCCGTATCCCACGACTGTGTGAGCAGCAGCTGTTACAGTGATAGTCCAGCAGAGTGGCGCAGTGGAAGCGTGCTGGGCCCATAACCCAGAGGTCCGTGGATCGGAACCACGCTCTGCTACTGTTTTTTTTTTTTTTCAAGTGGAATTTCATTTCTCAGTCGCACATCCGTATCCCACGACTGTGTGAGCAGCAGCTGTTATAGTGATAGTCCAGCAGAGTGGCGCAGTGGAAGCGTGCTGGGCCCATAACCCAGAGGTCCGAGGATCGAAACCACGCTCTGCTACTGTTTTTTTTCAAGTGGAATTTCATTTCTCAGTCGCACATCCGTTTCCCACGACTGTGTGAGCAGCAGCTGTTACAGTGATTGTCCAGCAGAGTGGCGCAGTGGAAGCGTGCTGGGCCCATAACCCAGAGGTCCGTGGATCGAAACGAGCTCTGCTACTGTTTTTTTTTTTTTCAAGTGGAATTTCATTTCTCAGTCGCACATCCGTATCCCACGACTGTGTGAGCAGCAGCTGTTACAGTGATCGTCCAACAGAGTGGCGCAGTGGAAGCGTGCTGGGCCCATAACCCAGAGGTCCGTGAATCGAAACCACGCTCTGCTACTGTGTATTTTTTTTTTCAAGTGGAATTTCATTTCTCAGTCGCACATCCGTATCCCACGACTGTGTGAGCAGCAGCTGTTACAGTGGTAGTCCAGCAGAGTGGCGCAGTGGAAGCGTGCTGGGCCCATAACCCAGAGGTCCGTGGATCGAAACCACGCTCTGCTGCTGTTTTTTTTTCAAGTGGAATTTCATTTCTCAGTCGCACATCCGTATCCCACGACTGTGTGAGCAGCAGCTGTTACAGTGATCGTCCAGCAGAGTGGCGCAGTGGAAGCGTGCTGGGCCCATAACCCAGAGGTCCGTGAATCGAAACCACGCTCTGCTACTGTGTATTGTTTTTTTTTCAAGTGGAATTTCATTTCTCAGTCGCACATCCGTATCCCACGACTTTGTGAGCAGCAGCTGTTACAGTGATCGTCCAGCAGAGTGGCGCAGGATTCTGCTTCCGGATTCTGCGCAGTGCGGACGCAGGATGGCGAGCTCCGTCGAAGGAGCGGCTTCGGCGGGCCTTTCGGCCCGCGGTAACAGGTCAGCGTTTGATAACAGTTCAAGCCAGGAATATCAAGTCATTTTGCCCCATTTGCCGTCTGGACCATCTGCCCTGAACACTATTTTTCTGCACGCCGACGTGAAAGGGAGGCCGTACAAAGTCGAGGACTTCCGCGATACGTTGGTTCGACTGGAACTGCTCCCCGAAGTTATCGCTTTGGGGGCATACCAGATGAACCATATATGGGCGGTGACCTTCAAGGACCCCAGTGGAGCTAAGAAGTTGGTTGCTGCCTCCGAACTTCAGGTAAAAGGTAGGCGGTGCCTCATCATCGACCCGGGCAACCAGGACGTCCGCTTCAAGCCCCACTGGGTTCTGCACCACGTCCCCGATGACGAAGTGCGACGCGCCCTTGGGCCCTACAGAAAAGTCACGGAAGTAGCCAGAGACCGCTGGCGCGTGCCGGGCTGCACCGTGCAAACCTCGACAACGCGTCTGGTTACCCTTCGGCTCAAGGCAGGCGTAAGCGTCGACGACATCCCGCACCAGGTACGAGTAGCGGGCGAGAACGCGCTTGTCGTCGTGCCAGGACGCGAGCCGCTTTGCCTGCGTTGTCACCGGAGCGGCCACATTCGACGTGAGTGCCGGGTGCCGCGGTGTGCTCTCTGTCGTCGCTTCGGCCACGACGAGAGCCAGTGTGTGCGCACCTATGCCAACGTCGCGGAGCAGCAAACGGACGATAGGACGGACGAATACCTCATGGACGCTGAAGATGCCGAGCACGCGGCGAAAGGGGCGGACGAAGAGGTGGTGAAGGACACGCCCCCCGTGCCGGCACCGGCCGTAGTACCGGAGGACACTACGCCCAAGAAAATTACAGTGGCCCAGGAAGAACCGGAGTCTACCGACAACGCTTCCGCAGCCCAACGCGGCAGTGAGGTGGGCGGCGCACCCAGCCACGCTGAGGCGGACGAGATGGAAACCGCGGAAGCGGGGTCCTTCAACTCCAGCGCGAAGCGTGCAAGGGAGGCCGCCGCGAATGACGAAGGCATCGGTGAACTGGGCACGGAGGAGCCGCCGGCAAAAGCCGCACCCCAAGGTCGACGGTCAACGCTAAAACCCAAGTCCAACATCCCTCCGGACAGAGCCAAGGTGAAACCCTCAGAGACTTAGTATGACAGCAGAGTGATGAGGGGACGGGAACGGCGTTGTAGTGCTTTGAAAAGACGTTGTAAAATAAGAGGCGCTACCACGGACGGCGCAACCTTCATCAGCAAACTACGCCCAGCAGAACTTCTTGGTTCATCGTTTCTACAACCATCGGTTCGTTCACCCTTTTTTGTTTCCTTGCTCGCGGCGCAGTCTTCACTATAAATAATGGCAGTGCTTGAAAGACCGCTACGCTTTGCCACTTTAAACGTACGGGGTCTGGGAGCTCGCCGAAAGCAGTGTCAGCTTAAAAGATTGGTTGATGAAAAAGAAATCGATATTTTGGGCATCCAAGAAACGAAAATTGAAAGTGAAGACTGCACCGAGACCATGGTACGAACCTTTAATAGTCGATTTAGCGTATGCGTTAGCCATGCTGTAGGAACTTCGGGGGGGTGCTGCTTTTTTGTTAGGAATGGTATTGGGATTGATGTCAAAAATGTTGTTACGTGTGAAACGGGCAGGCTGGTGATCTGTGATTAGAGTTATTGCGGTTTTGAATTTCGTGTGCTTTGTATATACGCCCCAAATTTGGTGCGAGAAAGAGTGTTATTCTTCGAAAGCATTTCTACGTGGTTAAAATACGAAGGAAGCATTTTTTTACTCGGGGATGTTAACTGTGTTTGTGAGTCAAACGATAGAAACGGGCCACATCGAGCAAGCGATCAAAGTGCAAAGGTTCTTGGCGACTTGCTTGAAGATAACGAGCTCGCAGATGTCGCGCATTGCGCGGCAAACAGCAGCGCACTGAGGTTCACGCACTTTCAAGGCGCAAGTCACGCGCGACTTGATAGGGTTTATGTTTCGTTTGAAATAGCGTCAATGTGCGGAAGCTACTGCGTTGACGATGTCTCATTTAGCGATCACTGTTTGGTTTCGTTTTTGTTGGGAAAGAAAAGGGACAATTCCAAAAAGTTCAGTTGGAAATTATGGAAACTGAACTCGCAGTTATTGGACGACAAGAACTTCACCCAAACAGTGGAAGAAGTATTCCGCAAATACCAGAACGTAGAACACATGAACTGGGGTGCCAAATGGGAACTATGTAAACAAGAATGGAAAATGTGTGCAATAGAACGAGGAACGGCAATCAAACGGCTAGAGAGGGAAAGAGAAAACAAGCTAAAAGGTAATTTACAGCAGTTACTGAAGCTTGAGTGCGAAAGCCCAGGCCTGTTTCGTGATGATATAAGGACAATTAAAAATAAGTTAGAGGCAACAGACATACAGAGATATCGGGGGGCAACCATTCGGGCAAGGGCTGAGAAGTTTTCATCCGGGGAAGCCCCCACTAAAAGGTCGCTGAGTGACGAGGCAAGCTACGCAAAAAGGAACGCAATCGAGGAAATACTGTGGCGTGGTGAACTTACGCGGGATGAAGTGCGAATCGAAAAAGCCTTTGTGGAACATTACCAGCAGCTGTTTAGGTACGCTGCACCGAAAGTTGATGAATTCAAAAAAGACTTCCTTCAATTCATGCCCCGGTTAGATGATGATGTGAAAAAGAGATTAGAAGAGCCCATAACGTTAGCCGAGGTTGAGAAAGCCGTAAGGGATTTAAAAGGGGGGAAATCTCCGGGCCCTGACGGTTTAGGTGCAGCGTTCTACAAGAAGTTTATAGAGATTGTGGCCCCTTTTTTGTTTTTGGTCTTTAGCGAAGCGTATCAAACGCAAGTACTGCCGCCCTCCTTTGTGCGACCACACACTGTGTTAATCCCAAAGTCCGAAGACAGAATGAAACGCCAATCTGTTACTGGCTTTAGGCCAATAACCTTGGCTAATACAGATTACAAAGTACTAATGAAAATAATTGCTCAAAGGCTGCAGGGAGTAATAAGAGATGTAGTGGGTCCGCACCAGACGTGCGGTATACGGGGCAGAAGTATACTAACTAATGTTCACGTCGCGCGTAGCGTGTTGCAATGTTGTGATTTATTTTGTAAAAGAGTTGCCATGCTTCAAATCGATTATGAAAAAGCATTTGACAGAGTGTGTCACGATATTTTGTTTTGCGTTCTGGAACATGTGAATGTGGGTGAGGTTGTGATGGAGGGAGTACGCATGGCGTACAGTGAATGCTCAACAAAATTAATTGTCAACAAAAATGTCACACAAAGTATACCCATCTTGTCTTCTGTCAGGCAGGGATGCCCTGCTTCGCCTCTGTTATTTTGTATGTTTTTGGAACCGTTTTGTTTAAAAATAATTCATGACACTGAGTTGCGCGGCTTTCGTTTTCACTCGAGTGAGGTGAAACTGCTTACATATGCTGACGACGTAGCTGTTTTCTGTGAAGACAAGGAAAGTATTAGCAAAGCGATAAGGATAACCAAGGATTTTTGTCATGTGACGAATAGTTCTGTTAACTGGTCGAAATGTACCGGTTTTTTTCATGGGGAGTGGGAATCGGCACCTTGTGTGTTTGAGAACGTGGTGTGGTCGCGCACGCCGGTGCGCTATCTGGGGGCACCTTTGGACCAGTACGAACAAAACGACGAGTACTGGGAAGGGGAAACAGCAAGGTTGCGTGAAAAGACAACCAAGTGGGGTGGTCGCGCATTGTCGGTTTTTGCTCGTGCCACAGTCTGCAATCTTTTTCTTTTAGCCAAACTGTGGTACGTGTTACAAGTCCTTCACTGTTCTAGAGTTCATGTTCAGAGAATACATCGTGTGTTTGCTGTCTTCATATGGTCATCGGTGTGGGAGCGCTGTAGTAGAACTAATCTCTTTCGACGGGTGACGGAAGGTGGTGTCGGCCTATGTCACATTTATGTCAGACAGCTTGTCAACCGGTTTTTGTTTTTGCGAGACTCGCAAGAACCCTTTCTACGAACTTTCATGCAAAGATCGCTAGCCAGTTCATTGCCCATGTTTATTGTCTCCTCTGCGAATGAAAGATGTGGAACAATCAAAGGCTACATGAGGGAGGTAGTAGATTCGGTCAAGTTTCTTTCTGTGCGGTTTTCCCTCGAATACCTATCAACCGTATCGAGGAGGACGCTCACCAAGAATTTGAAAGAAATGCTATTTCCGGTACCCCTGTATCGATCGTTATACAGCTCTGTTCTTGGTCAGGATGTTTTATCTCGGGTAAAGAAAATGGCTGTCCCAGCGTCCGTGAAAACATTTTTCTTTAAGTTGCACACCAACACCCTCCCTGTTAAAACTTGGATGGAAGAAAAAGGTTTGTTTGTTCCCTGGCCAACAAATTGCACATTATGTGGAAAGCCAGAAACAGTTGAGCATGTTTTCACGGAGTGCTGAACGCAATTTTTTTCTGGGATGTCTTGCAACGGACTTTAAAGAAAGACCTGCCCGTTTCACCAGATGGTATACGGTTTCTGTCTGTACAAAGTGATAGCAGTGTGCCGTACGATCTTATCATGGCCCTAGGCCTGCATGCCATTTGGAGGTCGAGGATGGCCGTACGCCATGCTGATCCTGAAGCGCTCACTGTGAGCAAGTACTTTGCACAAAGTATAACTATGCTGTACGAGATCCACAAGCTACAAGACCCTGACCACGAATGGCTGCCAGTTTTGGAAGAACTGTGTACTTTTGATGTTTATTTTAAGTTTTTCCGTCAGCCAAAGCGTGGCAGACGGTTTTTAATCTGCCCTTGACGTGATGTGTGTTTTGAAAAACGGTAATAAAAAAAAAAGCAGAGTGGCGCAGTGGAAGCGTGCTGGGCCCATAACCCAGAGGTCCGTGAATCGAAACCACGCTCTGCTACTGTGTATTGTTTTTTTTTTTCAAGTGGAATTTCATTTCTCAGTCGCACATCCGTATCCCACGACTGTGTGAGCAGCAGCTGTCACAGTGATCGTCCAGCAGAGTGGCGCAGTGGAAGCGTGCTGGGCCCATAACCCAGAGGTCCGTGAATCGAAACCACGCTCTGCTACTGTGTATTTTTTTTTTTCAAGTGGAATTTCATTTATCAGTCGCACATCCGTATCCCACGACTGTGTGAGCTGCAGCTGTTACAGTGATAGTCCAGCAGAGTGGCGCAGTGGAAGCGTGCTGGGCCCATAACCCAGAGGTCCGTGGATCGAAACCACGCTCTGCTACTGTTTTTTTTCAAGTGAAATTTCATTTCTCAGTCGCACATCCGTATCCCACGACTGTGTGAGCAGCAGCTGTTACAGTGATAGTCCAGCAGAGTGGCGCAGTGGAAGCGTGCTGGGCCCATAACCCAGAGGTCCGGGAATCGAAACCACGCTCTGCTACTGTGTATTGTTTTTTTTTTTTTCAAGTGGAATTTCATTTCTCAGTCGCACATCCGTATCCCACGACTGTGTGAGCAGCAGCTGTTACAGTGATCGTCCAGCAGAGTGGCGAAGTGGAAGCGTGCTGGGCCCATAACCCAGAGGTCCGTGAATCGAAACCACGCTCTGCTGCTGTGTATTGTTTTTTTTTTTTTCAAGTGGAATTTCATTTCTCAGTCGCACATCCGTATCCCACGACTGTGTGAGCAGCAGCTGTTACAGTGATAGTCAAGCAGAGTGGCGCAGTGGAAGCGTGCTGGGCCCATAACCCAGAGGTCCGTGGATCGAAACCACGCTCTGCTACTGTTTTTTTTCAAGTGGAATTTCATTTCTCAGTCGCACATCCGTTTCCCACGACTGTGTGAGCAGCAGCTGTTACAGTGATTGTCCAGCAGAGTGGCGCAGTGGAAGCGTGCTGGGCCCATAACCCAGAGGTCCGTGGATCGAAACCACGCTCTGCTACTGTTTTTTTTCAAGTGGAATTTCATTTCTCAGTCGCACATCCGTATCCCACGACTGTGTGAGCAGCAGCTGTTACAGTGATCGTCCAGCAGAGTGGCGCAGTGGAAGCGTGCTGGGCCCATAACCCAGAGGTCCGTGAATCGAAACCACGCTCTGCTACTGTGTATTGTTTTTTTTTTTTTCAAGTGGAATTTCCTTTCTCAGTCGCACATCCGTATCCCACGACTGTGTGAGCAGCAGCTGTTACAGTGATAGTCCAGCAGAGTGGCGCAGTGGAAGCATGCTGGGCCCATAACCCAGAGGTCCGTGGATCGAAACCACGCTCTGCTACTGTTTTTTTTTTTCAAATTGGAATTTCATTTCTCAGTCGCACATCCGTATCCCACGACTGTGTGAGCAGCAGCTGTTACAGTGATCGTCCAGCAGAGTGGCGCAGTGGAAGCGTGCTGGGCCCATAACCCAGAGGTCCGTGGATCGAAGCCACGCTCTGCTACTGTGTGTTGTTTTTTTTTTTTCAAGTGGAATTTCATTTCTCAGTCGCACATCCGTATTCCACGACTGTGTGAGCAGCAGCTGTTACAGTGATAGTCCAGCAGAGTGGCGCAGTGGAAGCGTGCTGGGCCCATAACCCAGATGTCCGTGAATCGAAACCACGCTCTGCTACTGTGTATTGTTTTTTTTTTTCAAGTGGAATTTCATTTCTCAGTCGCACATCCGTATCCCACGACTGTGTGAGCAGCAGCTGTTACAGTGATCGTCCAGCAGAGTGGCGCAGTGGAAGCGTGCTGGGCCCATAACCCAGAGGTCCGTGAATCGAAACCACGCTCTGCTACTGTGTATTGTTTTTTTTTTTTTCAAGTGGAATTTCATTTCTCAGTCGCACATCCCTATCCCACGACTGTGTGAGCAGCAGCTGTTGCAGTGATCGTCCAGCAGAGTGGCGCAGTGGAAGCGTGCTGGGCCCATAACCCAGAGGTCCGTGAATCGAAACCACGCTCTGCTACTGTGTATTGTTTTTTTTTTTTTCAAGTGGAATTTCATTTCTCAGTCGCACATCCGTATCCCACGACTGTGTGAGCAGCAGCTGTTACAGTGATAGTCCAGCAGAGTGGCGCAGTGCATTCTACTTCCGGCCACCGAAGCGTGCGGACGCAGAATCATGAGCTCCAGCGGGGCGGCGATAGCGGCTCAGCCGAGCCGCGGAAACAGGCCAACGGGAAGCGATAACGAGGAGTACCAGATTATTCTGCCGCAACTGCCCACCGGACGCATCGTTTTAAACACGGTGTTTTTGCACGGCGACGTGAAGGCCAGACCTTTTAAGGTCGAAGATTTTCGGGATGCGCTCGCACGGACTGGTCTGCTCCCCGAGGTTGTCGCCTTGGGGGCATACCAGATAAACCATGTGTGGGCAGTAACGTTCAGCAGCGCCGAAGCAACGAAGAAGATGCTCGCGGTCACGGAACTTCAAGTAAAGGGCCGGCGCTGCGTCGTCATCGACCCGCAAGATCAACAGGTCAGACTGAAGCTGCACTGGCTGCTTCATGGCGTCGCCGACGACGACATCCGGGCTGCCTTTGCGTCGTACGGCAAAGTGACCGAGGTGAACCGGGAGCGGTGGCGCGTCCAGGGCGTCACCGACAAGGGTTCTACGACGAGGACGGTGCTGCTGAAGTTGAAAAGAGGCCTCAAGGTTGACAACCTGCCGCACCAGATAAAGGTTGCAGGGGAGCTCGCCCTCGTCGTGGCACCGGGACGCCCCATGCAGTGCCTTCGCTGCAACGGCCAGGGCCATGTGCGGCGGGACTGCAAGGTGCCCCGTTGTTCCAAGTGTCGGCGTTTTGGTCACGTCGAGACGCAGTGCGTGCCCTCGTACGCGTCAGTGACGGGACCCGCTGACAGCGAGGGTGCTACCGACCACCTTATGGACGTCATCGAGGCAGAGGAAGCAGCCGAAGGCGCTGGTGGTGGCGAGCCCTCCGAAAATACCACCGTGACCCCAAGGGAAGCCTGCCTCACCCAGGAAGTGAAAACCCCCGAGGCCACCCCAGCAACAACGGCACCACCAGAGGAGGTCTTGGGTGAACGTGACCAAAAGTGCTCGACACCCGAGCCCCCCGCTGCACTGGTGGGGCTACACCCAGAGAAGATGGACACCGACGGAGCAGCGGCTTCGGCAGGGTCAGCCAAACGCCCCCACGTTGACGCTGCTGACGAAAACGACAACGTGGGTAAGAAGAACAGCGAGGAGCCGCCGGCGAAAACAACGCAGATACGGCGCCCTTCGTTCAGACCCAAGCCCACCATACCGCCCGAAAGGAAACCCCCGGAAACGCCCCCCCAACAGCTCAACGCAAGGGACAGCGCAGCAGCGGGCGGTAGCGCGTAGCCAGCTCAAGACGCGAAAGGTAAGCGCCATGCTCTCCGCCTCTCATTGAACGAAACTGTCTGACGACCTCGCCCTTAACGTAGCTACACTCAACGTCAGGGGATTGGCTGGGAAAAGAAAACAGAGCCAAGTGTACCGGCTGTTAACCGAGCATGACGTTGATGTGTTGGCGGTTCAGGAAACGAAGGTGCAGGGGGAGGCAGAGACTGAGAGCATGGTGCGGCGTTTCACGTCGAGGTACTTCGCGTGTGTTAGTCACGCAGTCGGCACTTCGGCGGGTTGCGTGCTTTTTGTGCGAAAGCTACCGGGCTTAGCTGTCCAAACCGTGACGTCCTGCTTGTCAGGCCGATTAGTGGTGTGCGATTACTCCTTTCGCAGTGTCGAGTGGCGCGTTTTGTGCATTTATGCCCCCAATTCTGGGGACGAACGTGCTGACTTTTAAGAGCGAATGCTCTTTATAAGCGACCCCAAACCATCCACCGCCGGCGGCGGCGGCGGCGGCGGCGGCGTCGGCGGCGTCCGCAGTGCTCCTCTACATTTAAAAAAGAAACAGCATCCGGCGCCAGGTTTCGATCCGAGGACTTTGCGGCCGCAGCGCGACGCGCTACCGACTAAGCCACGGAAGCCACGCTGATATCAGTGTGAGTAACGCGCCTTATATCTTTAACGCATTCAAACTACGTCGTCAGCGGCGTGCGTTGGCGATTCAGCGGCGTTATAGCGGCTTGATAACTGCGTGGTGTACACGTGATACTACAAACCCGATGGAAGAGATGGATGAGAAGGCGGCGAGGCGGTGGGCTGCGGGGGCCGAGCGCAAGCGCCGCAAGCGGGCCGACAACCGTGCATTCGCACTTTCACATTCTCCCCCTCGGGGAAATGCGGGGGAATTTTTTTTTGTTAGTATTAGGCAGCACCTTACCACTGATCGGCAAATAATACTATTAGGGGATTTCAATTGCGTGTTAACGGCACGCGACAAGACAAGTAAAAGGCCGTTCAAGGACGTCAGCACTGATTTGTTGGCTGAGCATATTGTGGAATTCGGTCTGGAGGATGTTGCCGAATGTTTGGAGGGCGCAAGAAGTGTGCAATACACGCACTTTCAAGGCGCTAGCCACGCCCGACTGGACCGGATTTACGTATCCTTGGAAACGGTCGCAATGTGCAGCAATTACAGTGTTTTGCCATTGTCTTTCAGCGATCATTGTCTGGTCGCGTGCAAAATAGGGCACAAAAAACGGCGGAACAATTTTATATGGGAATTATGGAAGTTAAATGAAAAGATCTTAAAAGACGAAAATTTCAGCAACATAGTAAAGGACCAAATTAGCAAAATCGAACAGGCCAGCCAAAATAATATCTTGGAAATGTGGGAACTAACAAAAGAAGCGTCAAAAATTAAAGCGATCGAACGGGCCAGCTGCATAAGGTTCGAACAAAATGAAAAGGAAACGTTGCTCCGAGAATTGCTAAAAACACTGACAGAGCAAGAGGGCAAACAGCCGGGCGTGTACAAAGACGATATCAGGCAAACAAAACAAAAGCTAGAAATAATCGACGAAGAGCGCTATCACGGAGCGCTTGTACGAGCAAGAGCGGTCCAGGCGATAGCGGGGGAAAGACCTACAAAGCGGGCCTTGGGGCTCGAGAAAGCGCATGCTCGTCGTAATCATATAACCGAGATTGAATGGAACGGCGAAACTTCAGGGGATAGCAAGCACATCGAGCGTGCCTTTTTTGAGCACTATCAGTCGCTTTTTGCCTTTCGCTCTGCCGATGTTGAAAGCTTCAAGAAAGAATTCCTCAGCAACATGCCTAAGCTTGACGACGAAACGAAGGAGTGGCTACAACAACCAATAGCATTGAAGGAAGTTGAAGACGCCATTGACAATTTAAACCCAGGCAAATCGCCAGGCCCTGATGGTTTGACTGCGGCGTTTTACAAAGAATTTAAGAGTGAACTATCACCGGTATTAGCTGTTGTTTTTAATGAATCGATTAAGTTGAAATCACTGCCACCTTCTTACGGAACTGCTCACACGGTGTTAATTCCTAAAACAGAAGATGTTGGAAAACTTAAGCAGGTTACGTCTTATAGGCCCATTTCACTTACGAACGTGGGCTATAAAATATTTATGAAGATACTAGCAAGTAGGCTCCAGGGAGTGATACATAAAATAGTCGGTCCTCATCAGACTTGCGGCATACGGGGAAGGTCCATTTGCACCAATATACATAAGGCAAGGTGTGTGCTTGAGTGTTCCGATGCCATGCATGTAGGAGTCGCTGTGCTTCAGCTAGACCTTGAAAAGGCCTTTGATTGTGTATCACACGAAGTATTGTTCTCTATTTTGGACTATATCAACGTCGGTTCTGTTATCAAAGAGGGGGTAGCATTGGCGTACCGGAATTTCACCACGCGGTTAGTTGTGAACAAAGCATTGGGAGCGCCCATTAACGTGCAACGCTCTGTACGCCAGGGCTGCCCCCTCAGTCCACTTTTGTTCTGCATTTATATTGAAACATTGTGTTTACGTATCCTAACAGACGTCGAAATTCGAGGGTTCCGAGTGCATGAGGCCGAGGTAAAAGTATTGGCTTATGCAGACGACATTGCGGTATTCTGTGAGAACAAAGACAGTATCAGTAAAGTAGTTGAGATAACAAAACAGTTTAGTACAATGACAGGGAGCCTTGTAAATTGGGGAAAGTGCCTGGGGTTCTTGCATGGAGAATGGCAATCAACCCCTGACACTTTCGCCAACGTAAGCTGGGTAACAACACCCGTAAAGTACCTGGGAGCCCCGCTACAGTTTTATAAAGATAGTGAGCCGTATTGGCACGAACTAGCACAGGAGACTCGAGCAAAGGCAGACAAGTGGAGGGGGGCGTGTTTGTCAACCTTTGCTAGGGCAACAGTGTGCAACCTGTTTTTCGTTAGTAAACTGTGGTACGTGATGCAAGTGCTGCACTGTTCGCGTACAAATGTGCAAAAGCTGCATCGGGTCCTTGCTGTTTTCGTGTGGGCCTCGAATTGGGAGAGGTGCAGCCGCACCAACCTGTTCAGGCGAATCAAAGATGGGGGTCTGGGATTGGCGCACTTATTTGTGCGACAGCTTGTAAATAGATTTCTGTTTGTAAGGGATGTAAGGGACCCCTTTCTGAGGACAGTATGTCAGGTAAGGTTGGGCAGGCTTCTGCCTGACTTTATTGTAACCACTGGGCATATGCATGGAGGCATTTTTGGTTTTTTCAAAGAAGTCGTTGGAAGTGTAAATTTCTTGAACGCGCGGTTTTCAAAAGAATACTTAAGTACGGTAAAAAGGAAAAACCTGTATAACGATATTGTGGATACCGTGTTCCCTGTGCCAATGTACAGAGCTATGTACTCTGGAGGCCCAGGCAAGGACGTCCTTAAGAGGGTGAAAAAGATGCAAATTCAGCCAGGGGTCAAGTCTTTTTTCTTTAGGCTGCATACAGGTACATTATTAGTAAGAACATTTATGGAACAGAGGGGGCTATTTGTACCATGGGGGACAGACTGTTTTAGATGTAAATTACCAGAGACAATCGACCACGTGTTTTTGCATTGTTGTGAGGGGGTGTATTTATGGGATGTTCTACAAAGGACATTACGAAAAGACTTTCCGTTAAACCCTCACGGTATACGATTTCTTGCAGTGGACAATGAGGCTGGAGTGCCTTATGATTTAGTAATGGTACTGGGCCTCCATAGCATATGGCGCTCGCGCACAGCAAGACTGTATAATGATGTCGATGCCCGTTTTGCACTACAGTATTTCAAAGAGAGTGTTGGTCGCTTTGTCGAAATTATTAAGTCTCGGGAGTTATTTCCGGTATGGCTGCCAGAAATGGAGCAGCTGACAAAGATCAGGCTTTTTTGAATGACAACGCCAGCCCGTTATTCGCTGGCAGCCCCATTTTTCCTGAGTTGAGTGTTTTATTGTGATGATCTGTAATGTTTTGTGTGTTGCCAAAACCAGGCAATAAAGAAAAAAAAAAAAAGCAGAGTGGCGCAGTGGAAGCGTGCTGGGCCCATAACCCAGACGTCCGTGGATCGAAACCACGCTCTGCTACTGTTTTTTTTTCAAGAGGAATTTCATTGCTCAGTCGCACATCCGTATCCCACGACTGTGTGAGCAGCAGCTGTTACAGTGATCGTCCAGCAGAGTGGCGCAGTGGAAGCGTGCTGGGCCCATAACCCAGAGGTCCGTGAATCGAAACCACGCTCTGCTACTGTGTATTGTTTGTTTGTTTTTTTTCAAGTGGAATTTCATTTCTCAGTCGCACATCCGTATCCCACGACTGTGTGAGCAGCAGCTGTTACAGTGATAGTCCAGCAGAGTGGCGCAGTGGAAGCGTGCTGGGCCCATAACCCAGAGGTCCGTGAATCGAAACCACGCTCTGCTACTTTGTATTGTTTTTTTTTTCAAGTGGAATTTCATTTCTTAGTCGCACATCCGTATCCCACGACTGTGTGAGCAGCAGCTGTTACAGTGATAGTCCTGCAGAGTGGCGCAGTGGAAGCGTGCTGGGCCCATAACCCAGAGGTCCGTGGATCGAAACCACGCTCCGCTACTGTTTTTTTTTCAAATTGGAATTTCATTTCTCAGTCGCACATCCGTATCCCACGACTGTGTGAGCAGCAGCTGTTACAGTGATCGTCCAGCAGAGTGGCGCAGTGGAAGCGTGCTGGGCCCATAACCCAGAGGTCCGTGGATCGGAACCGCGCTCTGCTACTGTGTATTGTTTTTTTTTTTTCAAGTGGAATTTCATTTCTCAGTCGCACATCCGTATCCCACGACTGTGTGAGCAGCAGCTGTTACAGTGATCGTCCAGCAGAGTGGCGCAGTGGAAGCGTGCTGGGCCCATAACCCAGAGGTCCGTGAATCGAAACCACGCTCTGCTACTGTGTATTGTTTTTTTTTTTTCAAGTGGAATTTCATTTCTCAGTCGCACATCCGTATCCCACGACTGTGTGAGCAGCAGCTGTTACAGTGATCGTCCAGCAGAGTGGCGCAGTGGAAGCGTGCTGGGCCCATAACCCAGAGGTCCGTGGATCGAAACCACGCTCTGCTACTGTTTTTTTTTTCAAGTGGAATTTCATTTCTCAGTCGCACATCCGTATCCCACGACTGTGTGAGCAGCAGCTGTTACAGTGATAGTCCAGCAGAGTGGCGCAGTGGAAGCGTGCTGGGCCCATAACCCAGATGTCCGTGAATCGAAACCACGCTCTGCTACTGTGTATTGTTTTTTTTTTTCAAGTGGAATTTCATTTCTCAGTCGCACATCCGTATCCCACGACTGTGTGAGCAGCAGCTGTTACAGTGATAGTCCAGCAGAGTGGCGCAGTGGAAGCGTGCTGGGCCCATAACCCAGAGGTCCGTGGATCGAAACCACGCTCTGCTACTGTTTTTTTTTTCAAATTGGAATTTCATTTCTCAGTCGCACATCCGTATCCCACGACTGTGTGAGCAGCAGCTGTTACAGTGATAGTCCAGCAGAGTGGCGCAGTGGAAGCGTGCTGGGCCCATAACCCAGAGGTCCGTGGATCGAAACCACGCTCTGGTACTGTTTTTTTTTCAAGTGGAATTTCATTTCTCAGTCGCACATCCGTATCCCACGACTGTGTGAGCAGCAGCTGTTACAGTGATAGTCCAGCAGAGTGGCGCAGTGGAAGCGTGCTGGGCCCATAACCCAGATGTCCGTGAATCGAAACCACGCTCTGCTACTGTGTATTGTTTTTTTTTTCAAGTGGAATTTCATTTCTCAGTCGCACATCCGTATTCCACGACTGTGTGAGCAGCAGCTGTTACAGTGATAGTCCAGCAGAGTGGCGCAGTGGAAGCGTGCTGGGCCCATAACCCAGAGGTCCGTGGATCGAAACCACGCTCTGCTACTGTTTTTTTTTCAAGTGGAATTTCATTTCTCAGTCGCACATCCGTATCCCACGACTGTGTGAGCAGCAGCTGTTACAGTGATAGCCCAGCAGAGTGGCGCAGTGGAAGCGTGCTGGGCCCATAACCCAGATGTCCGTGAATCGAAACCACGCTCTGCTACTGTGTATTGTTTTTTTTTTCAAGTGGAATTTCATTTCTCAGTCGCACATCCGTATCCCACGACTGTGTGAGCAGCAGCTGTTACAGTGATCGTCCAGCAGAGTGGCGCAGTGGAAGCGTGCTGGGCCCATAACCCAGAGGTCCGTGAATCGAAACCACGCTCTGCTACTGTGTATTGTTTTTTTTTTTCAAGTGGAATTTCATTTCTCAGTCGCACATCCCTATCCCACGACTGTGTGAGCAGCAGCTGTTGCAGTGATCGTCCAGCAGAGTGGCGCAGTGGAAGCGTGCTGGGCCCATAACCCAGAGGTCCGTGAATCGAAACCACGCTCTGCTACTGTGTATTGTTTTGTTTTTTTTCAAGTGGAATTTCATTTCTCAGTCGCGCATCCGTATCCCACGACTGTGTGAGCAGCAGCTGTTACAGTGATAGTCCAGCAGAGTGGCGCAGTGGAAGCGTGCTGGGCCCGTAACCCAGTCGTCCGTGGATCGAAACCACGCTCTGCTACAGTTTTTTTTTTTTCAAGTGGAATTTCATTGCTCAGTCGCACATCCGTATCCCACGACTGTGTGAGCAGCAGCTGTTACAGTGATCGTCCAGCAGAGTGGCGCAGTGGAAGCGTGCTGGGCCCATAACCCAGAGGTCCGTGAATCGAAACCACGCTCTGCTACTGTGTATTGTTTTTTTTTTTTTCAAGTGGAATTTCATTTCTCAGTCGCACATCCGTATCCCACGACTGTGTGAGCTGCAGCTGTTACAGTGATAGTCCAGCAGAGTGGCGCAGTGGAAGCGTGCTGGGCCCATAACCCAGAGGTCCGTGGATCGAAACCACGCTCTGCTACTGTTTTTTTTCAAGTGGAATTTCATTTCTCAGTCGCACATCCGTATCCCACGACTGTGTGAGCAGCAGCTGTTACAATGATCTTCCAGCAGGGTGGCGCAGTGGAAGCGTGCTGGGCCCATAACCCAGAGGTCAGTGAATCGAAACCACGCTCTGCTAGTGTGTATTGTTTTTTTTTTTTTCAAGTGGAATTTCATTTCTCAGTCGCACATCCGTATCCCACGACTGTGTGAGCAGCAGCTGTTACAGTGATCGTCCAGCAGAGTGGCGCAGTGGAAGCGTGCTGGGCCCATAACCCAGACGTCCGTGGATCGAAACCACGCTCTGCTACTGTTTTTTTTTCAAGTGGAATTTCATTTCTCAGTCGCACATCCGTATCCCACGACTGTGTGAGCAGCAGCTGTTACAGTGATAGTCCAGCAGAGTGGCGCAGTGGAAGCGTGCTGGGCCCATAACCCAGATGTCCGTGAATCGAAACCACGCTCTGCTACTGTGTATTGTTTTTTTTTTCAAGTGGAATTTCATTTCTCAGTCGCACATCCGTATCCCACGACTGTGTGAGCAGCAGCTGTTACAGTGATAGTCCAGCAGAGTGGCGCAGTGGAAGCGTGCTGGGCCCATAACCCAGAGGTCCGTGGATCGAAACCACGCTCTGCTACTGTTTTTTTTTTCAAATTGGAATTTCATTTCTCAGTCGCACATCCGTATCCCACGACTGTGTGAGCAGCAGCTGTTACAGTGATAGTCCAGCAGAGTGGCGCAGTGGAAGCGTGCTGGGCCCATAACCCAGAGGTCCGTGGATCGAAACCACGCTCTGCTACTGTTTTTTTTTCAAGTGGAATTTCATTTCTCAGTCGCACATCCGTATCCCACGACTGTGTGAGCAGCAGCTGTTACAGTGATAGTCCAGCAGAGTGGCGCAGTGGAAGCGTGCTGGGCCCATAACCCAGATGTCCGTGAATCGAAACCACGCTCTGCTACTGCGTATTGTTTTTTTTTCAAGTGGAATTTCATTTCTCAGTCGCACATCCGTATTCCACGACTGTGTGAGCAGCAGCTGTTACAGTGATAGTCCAGCAGAGTGGCGCAGTGGAAGCGTGCTGGGCCCATAACCCAGAGGTCCGTGGATCGAAACCACGCTCTGCTACTGTTTTTTTTTCAAGTGGAATTTCATTTCTCAGTCGCACATCCGTATCCCACGACTGTGTGAGCAGCAGCTGTTACAGTGATAGTCCAGCAGAGTGGCGCAGTGGAAGCGTGCTGGGCCCATAACCCAGATGTCCGTGAATCGAAACCACGCTCTGCTACTGTGTATTGTTTTTTTTTTCAAGTGGAATTTCATTTCTCAGTCGCACATCCGTATCCCACGACTGTGTGAGCAGCAGCTGTTACAGTGATCGTCCAGCAGAGTGGCGCAGTGGAAGCGTGCTGGGCCCATAACCCAGAGGTCCGTGAATCGAAACCACGCTCTGCTACTGTGTATTGTTTTTTTTTTCAAGTGGAATTTCATTTCTCAGTCGCACATCCCTATCCCACGACTGTGTGAGCAGCAGCTGTTGCAGTGATCGTCCAGCAGAGTGGCGCAGTGGAAGCGTGCTGGGCCCATAACCCAGAGGTCCGTGAATCGAAACCACGCTCTGCTACTGTGTATTGTTTTGTTTTTTTTTCAAGTGGAATTTCATTTCTCAGTCGCGCATCCGTATCCCACGACTGTGTGAGCAGCAGCTGTTACAGTGATAGTCCAGCAGAGTGGCGCAGTGGAAGCGTGCTGGGCCCATAACCCAGTCGTCCGTGGATCGAAACCACGCTCTGCTACTGTTTTTTTTTTTCAAGTGGAATTTCATTGCTCAGTCGCACATCCGTATCCCACGACTGTGTGAGCAGCAGCTGTTACAGTGATCGTCCAGCAGAGTGGCGCAGTGGAAGCGTGCTGGGCCCATAACCCAGAGGTCCGTGAATCGAAACCACGCTCTGCTACTGTGTATTGTTTTTTTTTTTTCAAGTGGAATTTCATTTCTCAGTCGCACATCCGTATCCCACGACTGTGTGAGCTGCAGCTGTTACAGTGATAGTCCAGCAGAGTGGCGCAGTGGAAGCGTGCTGGGCCCATAACCCAGAGGTCCGTGGATCGAAACCACGCTCTGCTACTGTTTTTTTTTCAAGTGGAATTTCATTTCTCAGTCGCACATCCGTATCCCACGACTGTGTGAGCAGCAGCTGTTACAATGATCTTCCAGCAGGGTGGCGCAGTGGAAGCGTGCTGGGCCCATAACCCAGAGGTCAGTGAATCGAAACCACGCTCTGCTAGTGTGTATTGTTTTTTTTTTTCAAGTGGAATTTCATTTCTCAGTCGCACATCCGTATCCCACGACTGTGTGAGCAGCAGCTGTTACAGTGATCGTCCAGCAGAGTGGCGCAGTGGAAGCGTGCTGGGCCCATAACCCAGACGTCCGTGGATCGAAACCACGCTCTGCTACTGTGTATTGTTTTTTTTTTTTTCAAGTGGAATTTCATTTCTCACTCGCACATCCGTATCCCACGACTGTGTGAGCAGCAGCTGTTAGAGTGATCGTCCAGCAGAGTGGCGCAGTGGAAGCGTGCTGGGCCCATAACCCAGAGGTCCGTGGATCGAAACCACGCTCTGCTACTGTTTTTTTTTTCAAGTGGAATTTCATTTCTCAGTCGCACATCCGTATCCCACGACTGTGTGAGCAGCAGCTGTTACAGTGATAGTCCAGCAGAGTGGCGCAGTGGAAGCGTGCTGGGCCCATAACCCAGAGGTCCGTGAATCGAAACCACGCTCTGCTACTGTGTATTGTTTTTTTTTTCAAGTGGAATTTCATTTCTCAGTCGCACATTCGTATCCCACGAGTGTGTGAGCAGCAGCTGTTACAGTGATCGTCCAGCAGAGTGGCGCAGTGGAAGCGTGCTGGGCCCATAACCCAGAGGTCCGTGAATCGAAACCTCGTTCTGCTACTGTGTATTGTTTTTTTTTTTTCAAGTGGAATTTCATTCCTCAGTCGCACATCCGTATCCCACGACTGTGTGAGCAGCAGCTGTTACAGTGATCGTCCAGCAGAGTGGCGCAGCGGAAGCGTGCTGGGCCCATAACCCAGAGGTCCGTGAATCGAAACCACGCTCTGCTACTGTGTATTGTTTTTTTTTTTCAAGTGGAATTTCATTTCTCAGTCGCACATCCGTATCCCACGACTGTGTGAGCAGCAGCTGTTACAGTGATCGTCCAGCAGAGTGGCGCAGTGGAAGCGTGCTGGGCCCATAACCCAGAGGTCCGTGAATCGAAACCACGCTCTGCTACTGTGTATTGTTTTTTTTTTTTTTTCAAGTGGAATTTCATTTCTCAGTCGCACATCCGTATCCCACGACTGTGTGAGCAGCAGCTGTTACAGTGATCGTCCAGCAGAGTGGCGCAGTGATTCCACTTCCGGCCACCGTGGCGGACGGACGTGTGATGTCGAGCTCCCAAGTTGGAGCGGCCGTTGCGGCCTCGGGCCGCGGTAACAGGACAACGGATGCTGAAACCAGGGACTATCAGATAATTCTGCCTCAACTGCCAACAGGTCGGTTCGTTTTGAACACCGTATTTTTGCACGCCGATGTTAAAGCGAGACCTTATCGAGTAGAAGATTTCCGCGACACGCTCGCACGTTTGGAACTGCTCCCCGACGTGATAGCGTTGGGGGCGTTCCAAATGAATCACGTGTGGGCGGTGATATTCAAGGACGCCGAGAGTGCCAAGAAATTGGTAGCTTTACGCGACGTGAAAGTGAAGGACTTGCGCTGCATGGTCATCGACGCGGGTAACCAAGTGCTTCGGGTAAAGGTGCCCTGGGTGCTTTACGGTGTTCCGGACGACCTTGTGCGTGCGGCTTTTGCCCCTTTTGGGGTGGTGACGGAAGTCGCAAGGGACCGCTGGCGGGTGTCCGGATGCAACGAGAAAGGCACGACGACGCGCCTTGTGTCGCTCAAGCTCAAGGCTGGCATGACCCCTGACGATGTGCCCCATCAGCTGCGCATCGCCGGTGACAACGCCCTCGTCGTCGTCCCGGGACGCCTGCCGCTCTGCCTGCGCTGTCACCGTTCGGGCCACGTACGGCGGGAGTGCCGTGTGCCGCGCTGCACGCGTTGTCGGCGTTCCGGCCACGACGACAGCCAGTGCGTGCAAACGTACGCCAGCGTCGCCGGACCCGCGGGGGGTGACGACAAGTCGGAACACCTCATGGACGAAGCAGAAGCGGAAGAGGTTGCCGCTGGAGGGGGAGGGGACGTGCCAGCGCCGACACCTGCAGTCCCCGTTCAAGTTACCGGCAAGGATCCTCAAGTGCAACAAAACGAGGCGCAGAACCTTAACCAAGAAGTTCCAGCCTTCACGGAAGTCGCCAAAGAAAGCGGCTCCGAAGACAACCAAGGGGGCGGTGCTAAGGACGACGACGACGACATCGTCACAATGGACACCAGCAAAGAACCAGCCGGCAGCACCTGCGGTAAACGGGTCCGCGAGAGCAACGCCGGCCCGACCGATGAAGGCACCGCGACTCCCGACGAGCCGCCTCCGAAAGCACCGCCTGGGCGGCGTTCGACTCTTCGGCCCAAGCCCAACGTTCCACCAGACAGGAGGGCACCTGAGACGACGCCGGCAGCAACGCCGACGTAGCTGCTACAATGGTGTGGATAGGCACTGACGGATTGGACTTACGTGGGCACCCTTTCGGACTCTGAGGTATGCGCTTTAGAGACACAATTGTTTAAAAACACCCTACGGCTTTAAGTTGACTTTTCTTTTCTGTGCACCTGTGTTAGCATCAATCGGTCTGTTTGAACATTAGATGGAACACAAATTGAACAGAGCTTTGCGAATTGCCACGTTAAACGTACGTGGCTTGGCCGCAAAAAGGCGGCAGTATCAGGTGAATCGCCTTTTCTTGGAAAACGACCTTGACATCATTGTGGTCCAAGAAACCAAAATAGAAAGCGAAGACCAAACAGACCGAATGGTGGATCAATTTAAAGCACGTTATTATGTATGTGTCGCTCATGCCGTAGGCCGATCGGGGGGCTGTGCCTTATTCATTAGAAATTCAGTTGGGTTTGACGTGCAACCTATTTTCTCATGCGAAAGTGGCCGTCTGATAGTGTGCGACATTAACTTGTCTACGACAAATTTTCGAATCATTTGTGTGTACGCGCCGAATATACAGCTGGAAAGAAAAGATTTCTTTCAACAATTCAAAAGATTTCTTGATACTGAAGGTTACGTCATACTGCTAGGCGATTTCAATTGTGTATGCAACGCAGATGATAGAGCAGCCAATGTGATGGTCCGTGACTCCAGTGCGCTATTGTTAAACACAATGGTCCACGAAAATAACTTGGAGGACATTGGCCGAACACTTACGGCGGGAATGGCAAGTCAGTACACACACTTCCAGAACGATAGTGAAGCCAGACTGGATAGAATTTACGTTTCCACAGATCTAGTCCTCCATTGTAACAATTATCAGATAAAGCACGTTTGCTTTAGTGACCACAGCTTAGTGACACTAGTTATTGGAACGGAAAAAAGAAATCCTAAGTTTAATTGGGAACTATGGAAGTTTAATGCTAAGTTATTACACGACGAGGTGTTTTCGGATAAAGTAAAAGAGCAAATTAAACTACTGTTCAAAGAAAATGATGAGAACATAGGCATAGAGTGGGAAACTTTTAAACAAGAAGTGAAAATGGACGCCATAGAAAGGTCGGCAGTGTTACGGCAAAAAGACAAAGAGAAAGAAAATGAACTGCTTACTGAACTCCAGTTTCTCTTGAGCGCGCAGAATGCGCACTTGGAAAATAACGCTAGCAAAGTAAAACAAGTAAAGGCCGAGTTAGAGCACATAGACGCTGAAAAATATAAAGGGCCATAATAAGAGCCCGCGCAGAGAAGTTATGGCTTGGGGAACGACCAACAAAACGTGCTTTGTGTGACGAAAAAAGATACGCAACTCGAAACGAGATAAAAGCGGTTGAATACGATGGCTGTATTGCGCGTGATAGTGAAACCATCCAGCGTGCTTTTTACGAGCATTATCGCGATCTGTTAGGGCGGAAGCGGGACTTTGAAGACGGTTTTCGGCATCATTTTCTGCAGCAAATGCCGAAGCTGGATTCGGAAATTGGAACAAAACTCGAAGAGCCGATAACCCAGCTGAGATAGAGCAAGCCATTGACAATTTGAGCCCTGATAAGACCCCTGGTCCAGACGGCATAGGGGCCTGTTTTTATAAAGCTTGGCAATCATCCTTTACCGTGTTCTCGTGCAATCGTACGAGAGGAAGCAACTGCCACCATCCTTTTGTCAGTCCCACCTTGTGTTAATCCCGAAGTCTGATGATCCCGTCAAACGCTTATCGGTAAAGGGTTACAGGCCAATTAGTCTCACTAATGTGGACTATAAGGTCTATATGAAAGTATTGGCTAGAAGAGTACAGAGTATTATAACATCTATAGTGGGGCCCCACCAAACATGTGGAATAATGGGGCGCTCAATAATGACTAACATACACGTGAGTGAGTGAGTGAGTGAAAGAACTTTATTGAGGGTCCGGCGATGACGCGAGCTCGTCGCGCACCCGGCTAGTCCCACGTCGGGACCGGCAGGTCTAGCCCACCGGTAGAAAAAACTGCGCGTAAAAGACAGGACCGTGACAAGTAGACAGGACAAGCGCAGTCCGGTCGCGGGCACGCTGGACTGCCAGGTTTTGCTTGTCTAGAGCGGGGCTACGCAAAAGAGAGTCCCACTCCTCCTTGCTGAACTTCGGGTGTGCGGACCCGCTCTCCCAGAGCATGTGAGCTAGAGTAGAGGTCTGTCCGCAGGACGGGCAGGTGTCGTCGCGATATACGTCGGGGTAAACTTCGTGTAGAACTGCCAAACACGGATATGTGCCGGTCTGTAATAGTCTAAGGGAAACGGCTTGCGCCCTATTCAACTTGGGGTGAGGGGGTGGAAAGACCCTTCTAGACATGTAGAAAAATTTCGTGACCTCGTTATAAGTAGCGGGAGCATCCCTGTGGCCGTAAGGGGGAGGCGACTCAGCTCTCCTTACAGAGGATACACGTGGCCAGAAACATTTTAGAATGTGTGGATACTTTTGGAGGGCAAGTGGCTATTCTGCAGCTAGATTGGGAAAAAGCGTTCGTTTGTGCCGCCCATGATATTCTTTTTTAAATACTTGAACATGTCAACATCGGTTCAGTTATACTAGAAAATGTCAAAATGAGTTACTTCCAGAGCACAACAAGTGTCGTCGTTAACAAAACACTCACTGAACGGATTGCGATACGTTCCTCAATTAAGCAAGGCTGCCCACTGGCACCGCTGCTTTTCGCGATATACCTTGAGCCTTTCTGTTTAAGTGTCTTAAACAGCGATGATGTGTACGGATACCGGCTGACTTCAAGTGAAGTTAAAATATTGGCCTACGCCGATGATGTCGCCGTCATATGTCAGGACAAACCAAGCATTACCGCTGCTGTACAAAAAGCAAAACTCTTTGGCAAACATACCGGAAGCATGGTAAACTGGGGAAAATGCCTCGGATTTTGGCATGGTGAATGGGAAGCCCCGGAACAAACATACGAAAACGTCCAGTGGACCATCACGCCCTCCAGGTACCTTGGTGTGCCACTAGATCACTACCGCGACACGGATACTTTCTGGGCAGAGCAAATCGAAGTCGTCCGGGAAAAGACGATGATGTGGGGCGGACGCGACTTATCGATGTTTGCCCGAGCAACGGTATGTAATATTTTTCTAGTTGCCAAGGTGTGGTATGTGCTACAGGTTCTTTTCATAACGCAGTCAAACATACAACGGTTGCACAGAGTGTTTGCAATTTTTGTTTGGGGCGCCACGTGGAAGCGCATGAGCCGTTCCAATTTGATTGATTGATTGATTGATGGGTTTAACGCGCCGACGCAACGCAGGCGATGAGGCGCGCCGTAGTGGAGGGCTCCGGATTAATTTTGACCACCTGGGGATCTTTATCGTGCGCCGAAATCTCGTACACACGGGCGTTTTTGCTTTTCGCCTCCATCAGAAAAGCGGCCGCCGCGGCCGGGAATCGAACCCGCGACCTCGTGGCCGTTCCAATTTGTTTCTTCCTGTTAAGTCGGGGGGTCTGGGACTTGTGCATTTATTTTTGAGACAAGTGGTGTCACGATTTTTGTTTCTAAGAGATCAAAGTGACAGCTTCCTACGGACAATGATTCAGATAAGACTGCGAGAGGCACTACCTGATTTCATTGTTTCTACAAGCGCTGTACCAAGGACCAGCCTGCGAGGATTTCTGCGTGAAGTTGTGTGGTCGTATAAATTTCTAAAGGCGCGGTTTTCACTGGTGTATCTCAGCGGTGTATCACGTAGAAAACTGTATAATGATGTCCTTGAAATATCCTTACATGTTCCCGTCTACAGACCCATAGGTATTAATTCTACTGCAATGAATATCTAAAAGCGGGTCATAAGAATGCCGGTGAAGGCATCAGCCAAAAGTTTCTTTTTCCAGCTGCACACTGGAACACTGCCCGTGAAACCATGGTTGCAGGAAAGAGGTATTTTTGTTCCTTGGGACGTAAACTGTGTTTTTTGCCACAGGCCAGAAAAAGTTGAGCACATATTCTTGGATTGTTCAGATGCCGTTTTCCATTGGGACATCCTCCAGAGAACACTTAAAAAGGCATTACCAATCACACCCTTTGGTATACGGTTCTTGCCGACCGATAATGAAGACGGTGTCCTTCTGGACATGTTCATGCTTCTGAGCCTACATAGTTTATGGAGGCCCCGTATGGATGTCAGGCATGCTAACCCAAACGGGCGGGCTGCTAAGGACTCCTTCACTGAGAGTGTGACCTACATCCGAGATGTGTACAAACTCGAGGAGGCTATTCCAAACTGGATGCACTTATTGGATGACCTTGTAACCATGAGACGGTTTTAACTCAGCTGCACCGACCACAGTGTATTGGTTGGTGTTATTTTACCTTGTACTGTTTGTAAGCATGTCCTTTTGTTTTGTTCTATTGTACCAAGCAGGTAATTAAGAAAAAAAAGCAGAGTGGCGCAGTGGAAGCGTGCTGGGCCCATAACCCAGAGGTCCGTGGATCGAAACCACGCTCTGCTACTGTTTTTTTGCGGGTGGAATTTCATTTTTTAGTCTCACATCTGTACCGCATGACTGTGTGAGCAGTAGCTGCTGCAGTGATCGTCCAGCAGAGTGGCGCAGTGGAAGCGTGCTGTGCCCATACCCCAGTGGTACGTGGATCGAAACCACGCTCTGCTACTGTTTTTTTTTGCGTTTGGAATTTCGTTTTTTAGTCTCACATCTGTACCCCATGACTGTGTGAGCAGCAGCTGTTACAGTGATCGTCCAGCAGAGTGGCGCAGTGGAAGCGTGCTGGGCCCATAACCCAGAGGTCCGTGAATCGAAACCACGCTCTGCGACTGTTTTTTTGCAGGTGGAATTTTATTTTTTAGTCTCACATCTGTACCCCATGACTGTGTGAGCAGCAGCTGTTACAGTGATCGTCCAGCAGAGTGGCGCAGTGGAAGCGTGCTGGGCTCATAACCCAGAGGTCCGTGGATCGAAACCACGCTCTGCTACTGGTTTTTTGCGGGTGGAATTTCATTTTTAAATGCGAATGCATTTCTTAGTCGGCGGTTGTGCGGCCAGTGCCGGCGTCCGCACACAGGTGTTATCTCTCCTCACCCCTAGCAACAGCTGTGGCGCGCCTAGCAACCGGAGCAGGTGGTAGCTCGGGCGGGAGTAGCGGAGGGCAAGGGGAGATGAGGAGCGCACGCGGGCGTGTGAGGGCGCGCGCATCGCGGAGCTCGGGCGGAGTAGCGGAGAGTGAGTGGAGAGGAGGAGCGCGCTCAGGCGTGTGAGGGCGCTCGCATCGTGGAGCTCGGTGGAGAGAGCTCGCGCGCGGGGCGGGCGTGTTGCGCGGGTCTCTCTCTTTTTTCCGCGTACCCTCTCTCCGCTCGCTGCGCTCGGAAAAATATATTTAAATGCAGTGGAGCTAAGTGCCTCTCTCCGTGACTGCTTGCCGCAGCGCACTCATCGGTGCACCCAATGCATTCGCATTTCCGCACGATTCCCTTCGGGGAGGTGGGGGGAGTTTTTTTTAGTCTCACATCTGTACCCCTTGACTCTGAGCAGCAGCTGTTACAGTGATCGTCCAGCAGAGTGGCGCAGTGGAAGCGTGCTGGGCCCCTAACCCAGAGGTCCGTGGATCGAAAGCACGCTCTGCTACTGTTTTTTGCGGGTGGAATTTCATTTTTTAGTCTCACATCTGTAACCCATGACTGTGTGAGCAGCAGCTGTTACTGTGATCGTCCAGCAGAGTGGCGCAGTGGAAGCGTGCTGGGCCCATAACCCAGAGGTCCGTGGATCGAAACCACGCTCTGCTACTGTTTTTTTGCGGGTGGAATTTCATTTTTTAGTCTCACATCTGTAACCCATGACTGTGTGAGCAGCAGCTGTTACAGTGATCGTCCAGCAGAGTGGCGCAGTGGAAGCGTGCTGGGCCCATAACCCAGAGGTCCGTGGATCGAAACCACGCTCTGCTACTGTTTTTTTGCGGGTGGAATTTCGTTTTTTAGTCTCAAATCTGTACCCCATGACTGTGTGAGCAGCAGCTGTTACAGTGATCGTCCAGCAGAGTGGCGCAGTGGGCGCCGGCAACGTGGGATACCCCAGCGGAGAGTGTAGAAATCATGGACACAAGCCTGGACGCCAGCAAACTACGCACCAGCAACAGTGTTGCGAAAAGACCACACGGAAGCAACGAGGAAGGAGAACGTGAAAACGAGGCGGCGGCATCCGGTGAACCACCACTGAAATCGACGGTCGTGCGTCGTCCATCCTTCAAACCGAAACCGAACGTTCCACCAGACCGGAGACAGTTGAACGAACCGACGACGTAGAAACAATTGCTGTGCTTGTGGTGCGCTGCGTGATGGGACTTGATAACGAAAATTACTAGAGGCCGTCCTTCTGAGGTATGGTTTCTTCTTTTTCACGAACACGATTGCAGCGCTACATGGGAAACTTCCTGTTCCCAATGAGCATTATTGTGTTTGTTGGTGCTTTTAAAAGGGGCATGACCGAACCGTTTGCTCTCGTACGTACATAAATGGCCTTAAATCTAGAGACAACAATGCGTGTAGCCACAATAAACGTAAGAGGGCTATGCGCAAAAAAGCGGCAATATCAGCTAAGTAGGCTCTTCATGGAAAATAATCTGGACATCATTGCGATACAGGAAACAAAAATAGGCAACGAAGAGCAAGCGGAGCGGATGGTCCTATCATTTACGTCCCGATATTATGTTTGCATATCCCATGCAGTTGGTCTATCTGGTGGCTGTGCCCTTTTCCTTAACAAATCGATGGGCATTGTGATTGAAAATGTAGTTTCATGTGAAACTGGACGGCTTATTGTCTGTGACTTTACTTTTTCTGGCTTAAAGGGGGCCTGAGATGGATTTCAAAGTGTTTTTGTTTGTGTCAGAAATCTACTCTATAGTTCTTGTAGAAACAAGTCCAAAAATAGTAAGCATATTCGCTCACGCTAACAAAAGTTATTACCCCGACGAGATAGAACTATTTGTTGGCTCGGCGGCTTGCGATGACGACATAGTCCGACCTCGTCCGAGGCGAAGCACTCATTTCATGGTTGGCCGCCGGAATGTCCGCGAATTTTGACGGCGGTGGTTTGGTTTAGAGCGTCGTCGTTACCATGGTTACTTCAGCAAGTGGGTCGCACATGAGACCACGACGTCCTTTTTTTTTTAAGCTACGTTTTCAGTCTTTAAGGACTTTGAGCAGGAGATACTGGTGATTGCGGAAGTCGCCCTTGCATGCGCGAGAGTTTCCGTGAACGGTAACTTATTAGAGAGTTTTAGCATATCGTTACCGTGTTTACGTTACCGTTTACCGTGTTTGCGGGAGTAGACTGCGCAGCGCGAGAGTTACCGCGAACGGTAACTTACCGGCTTAAGCTTCACCGTCGCCAGCGGCTTCCGGTAATACGGTAAACGGTAACGCAAACACGGTAACGATATGCTAAAACTGCCCATCGCTACATAGCGATACAGATGATACAGAGGCTAGAATTTCTACCGACTGTAGTAGCGAGCCCCCTGCGCCGGCGAAATGTACGCTCGCGTTTTGATTAGATTACCGGAAAGTTCCGAGTGAACGCCCTCCCCCGAAACATCGCCCACCGCCTTTTACGGGTGAAATATTCAATTTACTGAAAGACGCGCGCCCACCCCGTAAAATCCATGGCTTTAGCGCCGATGAGTGAACAAAACAAACCCGAATCATCTCTTCATGTGTAGATGCGGTCACTTATTCGTCCTTTCCGCGCTTGACCCGAAATTTCGCCCATCTCGTATTTTTCACTTGATATCACTGTACTTAAATTTGGGTGGGCGTTCTTCCGGAACTTTACGGCACAGCAAATGCGCTGTGCTCTGCGCTTCATACAAGCAATCTTAGTTGATGTTGTTTACTACATTCTTGCTAAATGATGATCAGGAGCACGATAAATGACAATTTTTTCTAGAATGAGCGAGCAAAATTTCCGCCCCTACTCCAGCTTCCCACGCTTACAATGGTTCAGATGCCTCTATGAACTAGCATAGCTCTTTTATGCTTTCAAAATCGTCTTGGGCAAGGTAATATAGGTAACTGCGGAATCATTACAATATATCTTACTCATTTTATATCGAAATATTTAGCGGTGGCGTGAATTCTGGTTAATACAATACTTGGTCCAAATTCTTCCCACTAGATGGCGGCGTCAACGTCATGTTTTCAATTTTTTAAGCTCTACAGTAGAAGTATACGGCTCTTTAAAAAAAATTATTGTATTGTGAGAGTTCAATCTAAGACGTCTAAGATTCAAGCCATTTCAAGCGTAAGCGAACAGTTCTGGGCAACAAACGTTTGTGTCATTTGCTTTGCGACAAATTCGCCAGATGTCGCTACTCGGCAGAGCCGGTAAGCCGGAATGCAGAAACCGCAGAGTGAAATCCTTTCGTTTTCAGCGACAAACGGCTACTCTTGCTTCATTTAACATGGTAAACGGTAAAGCGCGCTAAGGACACTAGGCAACAGGTTCATTCAGAAGGCCGGTGCAGCAAACCACACTTTCCTGCGATCATGACTTGATGGGAAGCAATGAAATGAAACTCTTTGGCAGTTGTCGTTACGGGATGAGCATGCTCTTGCCCTTGTCGCGACCGCCGCAGAGAATCAGCTGCGACAGCGTTTGGGCTTGAACTGATTTATTCAGCCCGCGTGAGCGCACTTGAGCGTGCGCCGCGTGATCACGAGCAGTGCCCGGCGTCGTCCAAGCTCTGCGTGCGGAGCTCCTCCTCCGTCGTCGGCGCGGCGCTCCCTTGGCGCGCCGTTCGTTACCACCTCTGAAACAACGTCGAGGCTACGCTCGAAACACAGATGGTGCAAAGAATCATTTCGGGTACAGCGTCCAAGAAAGCAAATGCAAAGAAAACTGATGATACTCTTACACCAGACACGGAGCGCTGAGCGATCACGCTGCACTATAGTGCCTGGAATATACTGGTATATTCTAGGCACTGTAGCTGCACTGCAAGCGTCGTTGCTCCTGCGCTCACTGTATCCTTCCGCCGAGAACGGAGGAGCGTCAAGCCCGGTTTGGCCCGGTGTGTAAGTGCTTTACACTCCGGTATAAAACAAATATGTGTGACTGTGTAAAAGCACCCACACACAAAAGATGTTTTTTGTAGCTTTCTGATGTTTTTACGCTCGTAAAAAATGGATTAAATCAAGAGCGCACAAACACGTCACGATTAGTTCAAGAAATAGCCGTTGCGCTCCGATACCATCGACCCCCCAAAAATCCCCATCTCAGGGGCCCTTTAAGTTTCCGAGCTATATGCCTTTATGCGCCTAACAAAACAACTGAACGTAAAGTGTTTTTTGAGCGCATTGAGTGTTACCTCGATGATGACAAAAATGTTCTTGTGTTGGGTGACTACAATTGTGTTTGCCATGCGAAAGATAGAGCAGGAACTGCCACAGTCCGTGATGCGAGCGCGCTGAATTACTAAACACTATTGTAACCGAACACAGCTTAGAGGATATTGGCGGTATTATGTCAGAAGGACGACCCGTGCAGTATACCCACCACCAAAATAACAGCCATGCACGATTAGATCGAGCATATATATCAGCCAACCTTGCGCATGCGTGTACCAACTATGAAGTTAAACACGTCTCGTTTAGCGATCACAGCTTAGTGTTTTTCACATTGGGGAGGGCTTCAAAAAAGCATAAATTCAACTGGGAACTCTGGAAGTTTAACGATAAACTTTTGCAGGAAGAAACGTTTACAGATAAAGTTAAAGAAAAGATGCTGAAGCTCGTTCAAGCACAGGAAAATGAAGTAATACCATTGTGGGAACTTTTTAAACAAGAGGTTAAGATGCATGCGATTGAAATGGCGTGCGCAAAGCGTCAAAGCGAGAAAATGAAAGAGAAAGAATTACAGTGCCAGCTCGATTTCTTGCTGAGCAGAAGCGCAGCGCAGTGTAATGATAGCACTGAGGCTATTCGAGAAGTTAAACGACAACTAGAACTTATCGATCAGGAAAGATACCACGGCGCTATAATACGGGCAAGGACTGAGAAGCTGTGGCTAGGCGAAACGCCGACGAAACGGGCACTTGGCGAAGAAAAGAGATACGCGACGCAAAACGAAATAAAAGCGGTGCGATATGCGGGTAACGTCACAGAAGATAGAGAAACAATACAACGCGCATTTGAGGAGTACTACGGGGAGTTACTGCGACGGCCGAAGCTTATCAAAGACGGGTTTAAAACAGAGTTTCTTCCATTCATGCCCATGCTTGATGAAGAAGTTAAAACTAACCTTGAAGTTCCTATCACCTTAGGGGAAATTGAACGAGCTATAGACGAGCTTACACCCGGGAAGTCACCAGGGCCAGATGGCCTAGGTGTCACATTTTATAAATTTTTTAAATGTGAAGTATCTCAGGTGTTGCACCGAGTTATTAATGAAGCGTATGAACACAAAGAAATGCCTCCGTCGTTTAGAAAAACGCATGTAGTTCTAATCCCAAAGACTGATGATCCTACCCAATTATTATCTGTAGAAGCATATCGGCCAATTAGTCTAACAAACGTTGACTATAAAATATTTATGAAGGTTCTAGCGAGCAGATTGCAGAGTGTAATGAAGGAAATTGTTGGACCACATCAAACATGTGGAATAAAAGGACGGACGATAATGACAAACGTCCACCTGGTCAGAAGCGTCCTCGAGTGCGTTGATGTGCTAGGAGGGCGTGCGGCCATACTGCAATTAGACTTGCAAAAGGGGTTTGACCGCGTCGCCCATGAGATCATGTTTGCTATCCTTGAACACGTAAACGTAGGATCTGTCATATTACAAGGTGTGAAAATGTCATACGCGAATAGCTCTGCGAATCTCATAGTAAACAAAAGGTTAAGTCAAAGCTTGGATGTTCAGTCATCTGTAAAACAAGGATGCCCCTTAAGCGCCTTACTTTTCGCCATATACATTGAACCTTTCTGTCGGAAAATTTTACACGACGAGAAAATACAAGGATTTAGGATACACGAAAATGAAGTTAAAATTCTATTGTATGCTGACGACATAGCAATCATCTGCAGTGACAAAGAAAGTGTCAGCATAGCGGTCAAACAAGCATCACGGTTCTGCGAGCTTACGGCAAGTGCGATAAATTGGAACAAATCTATAGGTATTTGGCACGGTACATGGGATACTACACCCGAGTATTTTGAGAAATTACATTGGACCACCACACCTGCCAAGTACCTGGGTGTACCACTGGATCAATACAGAGAACCGACGGAGTACTGGGCCAAAGAAACCGAGAAAACTCGAAATAAAGCACAGAAATGGGGCGGGAGGGACTTGTCAATGTTCGCCCGAGCCACCGTCTGCAACATTTTTTTAGTTGCTAAGATTTGGTATGTGCTCCAAGCCCTGTGCATGTCAAGGAAAAGTGTGCAGAAACTGCACCGAGTATTTGCGGTATTTATTTGGCATTCTGAATGGGAACGAACAAGCCGCACTAATTTATTTCTTTCTCTTAAGCGCGGAGGATTGGGTTTGACTCATTTATTTTTGAGACAGGTCGTTTCGAGGTTTCTTTTTCTGAGAGATCAAGCTGATCCCACTTTGCGTGCAATAATTCAGATAAGGTTGCGAGATGCCCTACCTAATTTTGCTATTTCGACTGTTGCTGTAAAGCCGGTGGCTATACGCGGATTCCTTAGGGAAGTAGTGTGGGCATTTAAATTTCTGAATGCCCGTTTTTCTCTGCAGTATTTAAGTGTTGTTCCACGAAGAACATTGTATAAAGATATTATTGATGTTTCTTTGCCTGTTCCCCTTTATCGCTGTATATATGACGGAGGAAAGGCCAAGGATGTTTTAAAACGGATCAAAAAGATGCCGATTAAGGCATCGAGCAAAAGCTTCTTTTTTCAACTTCATAGTGGCACACTCCCTGTCAAACCATGGCTTCAGGATAAAGGAATATTTGTAGGCGGGAACGTCAACTGCAGAATGTGTAATAAGCCAGAAACAACAGAACACATCTTTCTTGATTGTTCTGATGCTCGCTTTCACTGGGACATACTTCAGCGGACACTTAAAAAAGACTTGCCTGTCACTTATTATGGTATCCGTTTCCTACCCGTGGACAAGACCGAAAGTGTTCCCTATGACATGTTTATGGTACTGAGCCTTCATAGTTTATGGAGGACTAGAATGGCAGACAGACATGCTGATGTGGATGCTCGACCAGCGAGAGAGTATTTTGTGGAAAATATTTCTTACATACGAGAAGTGTACACGGCTTTAAACGAGCGTCCTGAGTGGCTTCCCGTGCTCGATGATCTGGCCACGCTAAAGCGATTTTAAAAACACCATTGCCGCTAATTAGTGGTTGGTATTTTACCCCTTTTGAATGTATTGTTTGTATTATGACTTGTGTAATGTGAACGTTTCAGGCAAAACGGCAATAAGGAAAAAAAAAAAGCAGAGTGGCGCAGTGGAAGCGTGCTGGGCCCATAACCCAGACGTCCGTGGATCGAAACCACGCTCTGCTACTGTTTTTTTTGCGGGTGGAATTTCATTTTTTAGTCTCACATCTGTAACCCATGACTGTGTGAGCAGCAGCTGTTACAGTGATCGTCCAGCAGAGTGGCGAAGTGGATTCCGCTTCCGGCCACGAGAGTGAACGGACGCAGGATGGATGCTCCGTCAGGGGCGGCTACAGCGGCCAAGAAAGGCCGCGGAAACCGGACGTTTGGAAATGGAAATGAGGATTATCAAGTTACGCTGCCTACCTTGCCAACAGGTCAGAGTGTTGTCAACACTTTATTTTTGCACGGTGATCTCCGGGCTCGCCCATATCGGGTAGAAGATTTTCGCGACGCACTGGCTCGTCTGTCGCTGCTCCCCGAAGTTATCGCTTTGGGGGCGTATCAGATGAGCCATGTGTGGGCCGTGACGTTTAGCAGCGCTGAAGCTGCGAAGAAATTGGCCGCCGAAACGGAATTTAAAGTGAAGGACCGTCGGTGTTTGGTGATTGACCCTATCAACCAGGACGTGCGGATGAAGTTGCACTGGCTACTTCACAATGTACCCGACGAGGATGTGCGGCTGGCGTTCGCACCGTACGGCAAGGTGACGGAAATAACAAAACAGAGATGGAGGGTGCAAGGCATTACCGACAAGGGCTCTACAACTCGCACGGTGTCCCTCAAGCTGAAAGCAGGAGTGAATATCGAAGATATCCCACATCAGATTCGAGTGGCGGGGGATAACGCCCTTGTGGTGGTTGCGGGCAGGGCACCACTCTGTCTGCGCTGCCACTCAATGGGTCACGTGAGGCGAGAATGCCGTGTACCCAAGTGTACCGTCTGTCACCGGTTCGGACATACTGAGGCGAACTGTGTGCGCACGTACGCTAAAGTTGTAGGACCCACAAGGAACGACGAGTCGTCTGAGTTCCTTATGGACGAGGACGAAGCGGAAGAATCTGCACTTGGGACTACCGAGAATACCACCAAGCAGGAAACGCCCACCCACACTCGTGTTGAGGAAACGCCCCCAAAGGATGCGCAAGCAACCATGCACCGCCAAGGTGAGCTTCTGCCGACACATCGGCAGGAATTCGAGGACGCCACATCAACCGCGGGAACCAGTGGTGTGCTCACGGGGACGCCGAGTCAAACTGGGGAAGTGAAAGAAATCACTGGACCAACGACCGCCAACGTTGTCGCAAAACGTCCCCACGGGGACGTGAGCAACGAGGCAAGACGCTCTGGTGAACGCAACACGGACGAGCCACCACCGAAAGCGACACCGCTGAGACCACCGACGCTCCGACACCCAAGTATGAATGTGCCGCCGAGTAGCCCACCGGACGAGCGGCCAGGGGGGGCACAACCACCGTGACACTCAAGTGCTGCGTGCTTTCGCCGGCTAGGGACCCGCGGACAGACGAGGGATCAGTTCAAGGCTCGAACTGATTGTGAAGTGCTTTTTTCATCCTTATTTCTATCGCGTTATCACGGGTGTGTGTGTGTGTGCTGGTGTGTGTGTGTGTGAGTGTGTGTGTGCGCGCGCGCGAGTATTTACGTAAGTGCGTGAAATGGACTACGCTTCAACAGCACGAGTCAGGAAGGCCAAGAACTACAGCCCTACATTGTGAGTCACACGTCAATGCATTTGTTTGCACGGGATAGGTACCGCGCATTTGGTATAACTAACGACCATGAGCGCTAATTTCCAGACAGCACTACGTGTAGCAACGTTAAACGTTAGGGGTCTTGGGTCTAGAAGGCGGCAATGCCAATTAAATCGTCTATTTCAGGACAATGAGCTACACGTGGTTGCTGTACAGGAAACTAAAATAGAGAGCGAAGTGCATACTGATAGCATGGTGTCGTCTTTCCGTGCACATTATAATGTGTGTGTGAGCCACGCCGTGGGTACCTCCGGTGGTTGTGCCGTTTTTATTCGTAGGGATCTCGGTGTTGTGGAACAGGCAGTTGTGAGCTGTGAATCTGGTCGACTTCTTGTCGTAGACTTCGAGTTGTCTGCTATGTCTTGGCGGCTAATCTGTGTGTACGCCCCAAATAATGAAGCTGAGCGAAAGGTATTTTTTGAGCGCATTGAACAATACTTAAATACGGAAAAAATAATTATTCTCCTCGGTGATTTTAATTGTGTTTGCTCCGCTGTAGACCGCGCTAGAAATCGGCCTGTCAGGGACAAGAGCGCACTTTTTCTAAGTGAATTGGCACATGATTATAACTTAGAAGACATCGGCCAGGTATTGCAATCCGGCGTGCGACCCACTTTCACGCACTTTCAAGGGGAAAGTAATGCACGGCTTGATCGGGTTTATGTATCACTGGAACTGCTACCAAACTGTAGCAAATATGACGTAAAACCAGTGTCCTTTAGCGACCACAGCTTAGTCATGTTTGAAATCGGAAAAAATGAACGAAAGACCCGGTTCAACTGGGACTTGTGGAAATTCAACGCTCGGTTGCTGAACGATGAACTTTTCGTAAAAGCGGCTAAAGAAAAGATGAATCAGATACTCACGGCTGAAACGATAACCATCGCGGCTGCATGGGAGGCCTTTAAAGGCGAGATAAAGACTTTGGCTATTGAAAGGGGTTGCATTCTTCGACACGAAGAGAAGAAAAAGGAGCGAGAACTGCAACAACAATTGCAGTTCCTTGTATGCATGGAAGGAATTGAGCCCGGTAAATTTAGTAAGCAGATAAGAGAAGTCAAGAATCATCTGGAGGCATTAGACGTAGTACGGTACAGAGCAGCAGCGATAAGAGCGCGTTCTAACCAACTCTGGATGGGCGAGACGCCCACCAAACGCGCTCTAGCTGATGAAAAGAGGTACGCCAGCAGAAATGAAATAAAGGCAATATTTTTTGAAAACGAAGTACAATGTGAAAATGACAAAATTAAGCAAGCATTTGTATCACATTACAACAAATTGTTTGGTCAGAAGAATCGCCTAATGGAAGGATTCGAAAAAGAATTTCTACATTTGATGCCAATTTTGAGTAGGGATATTAAAAACCGCCTTGAAGAACCCATATGTCTCAAAGAAGTAGAGAATGCAATAGACGAGCTGTCACCAGGAAAGTCGCCTGGGCCAGACGGGCTTGGGGCGGCATTCTATAAAACGTTTAAATGCCAGCTAGCCATTATTCTAAACCGATTGTTTGTTGAAGCTTACGAGTTAAAACAAGTACCCCCTTCTTTTCTGGCTGCGCATATGGTGCTAATCCCAAAGACAGATGATCAGGAGAAGCTGCAGTCCGTTGAGGCATATCGACCCATTAGCCTTACCAACGTCGACTACAAAATTTTTATGAAGATTTTAGCAAAACGGATGCAAAGTGTGATTAAGGAATTGGTAGGGCCTCATCAAACCTGTGGTATACAAAATCGTTCCATAAGCACCAACATTCATGTCGCACGGAGCGTTTTGGAATGTGTTGATGCATTCGCGGGTCGAGTAGCGATGCTACAACTGGACTTGGCGAAGGCGTTCGACCGAGTGACACATGACATATTGTTGCGTATATTGGAGTATGTCAACGTTGGCGACGTGATCCTGCAAGGGGTCAAAATGGTGTACACAGATTGCAGCACACGAATCATTGTTAACAAGTCCCTCACAGAACCCATCCAAGTCAGATCGTCTGTGAAGCAAGGTTGCCCCCTTGCCCCGCTGCTTTTCGCTTTATACCTCGAGCCGTTTTGCATGCGAGTAATCAAGAACGAAAATGTACGAGGCTTTAAACTACTGGCGGCTGAAGTGAAATTGCTTGCGTACGCGGACGACGTGGCTGTGTTTTGTGATGACAGGGCAAGTTTGTTGGAAGTCGTAAGGGTAGCGACCGCATACTGTGACCAAACAGGGTCTGAAATCAACTGGCGCAAATGTCAGGGCTTCTGGCATGGCGCTTGGGACTGTACGCCCGAAAGATTTGCGAACATCGAGTGGTCTGTGGTGCCGGGGAAATACCTGGGAGTCCCGCTGAACCATTATCGTGAGAGCAAGCAATACTGGCTCGATGAAACAGAAAAGATAAAAGAAAAGGCCGCAGCTTGGCAGGGGCGAGATCTTTCGATGTTCGCAAGGGCCGCCGTATGTAATGTGTTCCTCATTGCCAAAGTCTGGTATGTATTAACTTTTTTATGTATGCCCAGAATGTGCCTGCAAAAGGTGAACCGTGTGTTTGCCGTATTTATTTGGAACTCGAGTTGGGAGAGAGTTAGCCGTACTAACTTGTTTCGCCGTGTGAAAGACGGAGGGCTCGGTCTCTCCCATTTGTTTCTACGGCAATTAGTGTCTCGTTTTTGTTTTGTCAGAGACCAAAGTAACGACTTTCTGAAAACCGTTATACAAGTGAGATTAATGGATTTCATTCCGAATTTTATAGTGTCTTCTGTTGGCGGCCCCCGACAAGGGCTTAATGGATACCTCAAGGAAGTGACAATGGCATTCCAAATGCTACAAAGCCGATTTTCGTTTGAATATTTATCCGCAATTACAAAGAAAAAATTGTACAGAGACTTAGTCGACACAATGCTACCGGTACCTCTTTACAGAACCGTGTATTCTGAAGCACCAGGGCAGGACGTTCTTAAGCGGGTTAAGAGAATGCCAGTAAGATCCACTGTTAAGACCTTCTTCTTTAAACTCCACACTAATACATTACCGGTAAATGCATGGTTGCAAGAAAAAGGCTTTTTCGTTCCTTGGACAATTAACTGTTCTGTTTGTAAAAAACCAGAAACCATTGAACACGTTTTTTTGGATTGTTTGGACCCAATATTCTTTTGGGACGTGCTGCAAAGAACACTCAAAAAAGAACTACCGTTAACGCCACACGGAATAAGGTATATCCCCGTCGTAAACGACGGAGGAATTCCTTATGACATGTTCATGCTGTTAGGCCTCCACAGCCTATGGAAGACTAGGATGGGTGTACGCCATGCTGATCTAAATGCCCGGCCGGTACGCGAGAACTTCATTGAAAGTATGGTGCAAATGAGAGAGCTATATAGTATACAGAGCCATCCGCCTGACTGGGTGGCGTTGCTGAATGACCTTGCTTCTTTGAAAAGATTTTAGTGTGACAATCGTCAGCCGGGTTTCAGCTGGCGACTTTTAACCAGTGTATGTGCATTTTGTTTGTGTATGTCTAAAACAGGCATTTAATAAAAAAAAAAAGCAGAGTGGCGAAGTGGAAGCGTGCTGGGCCCATAACCCAGAGGTCCGTGGATCGAAACCACGCTCTGCTACTGTTTTTTTTGCGGGTGGAATTTCATTTTTTAGTCTCACATCTGTAACCCATGACTGTGTGAGCAGCAGCTGTTACAGTGATCGTCCAGCAGAGTGGCGCAGTGGAAGCGTGCTGGGCCCATAACCCAAAGGTCCGTGGATCGAAAACACGCTCTGCTACTGTTTTTTTGCGGGTGGAATTTCATTTTTTAGTCTCAAATCTGTACCCCATGACTGTGTGAGCAGCAGTTGTTACAGTGATCGTCCAGCAGAGTGGCGCAGTGGAAGCGTGCTGGGCCCATAACCCAGAGGTCCGTGGATCGAAACCACGCTCTGCTACTGTTTTTTTTGCGGGTGGAATTTCATTTTTTAGTCTCACATCTGTAACCCATGACTGTGTGAGCAGCAGCTGTTACAGTGATCGTCCAGCAGAGTGGCGCAGTGGAAGCGTGCTGGGCCCATAACCCAGACGTCCGTGGATCGAAACCACGCTCTGCTACTGTTTTTTTGCGGGTGGAATTTCATTTTTTAGTCTCACATCTGTAACCCATGACTGTGTGAGCAGCAGCTGTTACAGTGATCGTCCAGCAGAGTGGCGCAGTGGAAGCGTGCTGGGCCCATAACCCAGACGTCCGTGGATCGAAACCACGCTCTGCTACTGTTTTTTTGCGGGTGGAATTTCATTTTTTAGTCTCAAATCTGTACCCCATGACTGTGTGAGCAGCAGCTGTTACAGTGATCGTCCAGCAGAGTGGCGCAGTGGAAGCGTGCTGGGCCCATAACCCAAAGGTCCGTGGATCGAAAACACGCTCTGCTACTGTTTTTTTGCGGGTGGAATTTCATTTTTTAGTCTCAAATCTGTACCCCATGACTGTGTGAGCAGCAGCTGTTACAGTGATCGTCCAGCAGAGTGGCGCAGTGGAAGCGTGCTGGGCCCATAACCCAGAGGTCCGTGGATCGAAACCACGCTCTGCTACTGTTTTTTTGCGGGTGGAATTTCATTTTTTAGTCTCACATCTGTAACCCATGACTGTGTGAGCAGCAGCTGTTACAGTGATCGTCCAGCAGAGTGGCGCAGTGGAAGCGTGCTGGGCCCATAACCCAAAGGTCCGTGGATCGAAAACACGCTCTGCTACTGTTCTTTTGCGGGTGGAATTTCATTTTTTAGTCTCAAATCTGTACCCCATGACTGTGTGAGCAGCAGCTGTTACAGTGATCGTCCAGCAGAGTGGCGCAGTGGAAGCGTGCTGGGCCCATAACCCAGAGGTCCGTGGATCGAAACCACGCTCTGCGTTTTGCGGGTGGAATTTCATTTTTTAGTCTCACATCTGTAACCCATGACTGTGTGAGCAGCAGCTGTTACAGTGATCGTCCAGCAGAGTGGCGCAGTGCATTCTGCTTCCGGCCGCTGCGCAGTGCGGACGCAGGATGGCGAGCTCCGTTCAAGGGGCGGCTTTGGCGGGCACATCGGCCCGCGGTACCAGGTCTTCTGTTTTTGACAACTCTGCAAACCAGGAATATCAAGTTATTCTGCCTCATTTGCCATCCGGACCATCTGTTCTGAACACCATTTTTCTGCACGCGGACGTGAAAGCCAGGCCATACAAGGTGGAAGATTTCCGTGACCCGCTGGTGCGTCTGAATTTGCTGCCCGAGGTTGTGGCCTTGGGCGCATATCAGATGAACCACCTGTGGGCCGTGACGTTCAAGGATGCCGAGGGAGCTGCGAAGCTGGTTGCCGCCTCCGAACTTCAAGTGAAGGGGCGGAGGTGCCTTATCATCGATCCGCGGAGCCAGGACGTACGCCTGAAGCTGCACTGGGTGCTCCACAACGTCCCAGACGACGAAGTGCGAGGCGCCCTGTCGCTTTACGGGAAGGTCACCGAAGTGACCCGTGACCGCTGGCGTGTGCCGGGCTGCACTTCGCAGCTCTCGACGACACGCCTGGTCACCCTACGACTGAAGTCAGACGTCACCGTAGACGACATCCCGCATCAGCTACGCATCGCCGGTGAGCAGGCCCTTGTCGTGGTGCCCGGACGGGTACCGCTTTGTTTGCGCTGCCACCGGAGTGGCCACATTCGGCGGGAGTGCCGCGTCCCACGGTGCGGGCGTTGCCGCCGCTTCGGCCACAGCGAGAGCGAGTGCGTCCGCACTTACGCGAACGTTGCCGGACCAGGGGATGACGACCACAGGGCCGAGTACGTGATGGATGCCGAAGACGCGGAGAGCGCTTCGAAGGGCAAGGACGAGGACGTGATGAAGGAGGCAACGCCCCCTGAACCTGCAGCCGCCGTGGCACCGAGCGCCGAACCACCCGCCGAAGGTGGCACTCCCACCGAATCCACGGACGTGCAGGGCAACCAAATCCCCACGGACAGTTCAGGCTTGGCCGAAGCACCACTCTCGGCGTCGGAGGGAGATAAAAGCAAGGAAGAAGAAGAGGTGGAGATGGCAGGTGTTCTTTCTGGTTCTGCAAAGCGTGCAAGGGATGCTGTCGAAGAAAAACAGGCCAGCACCGTCGAGCCGAGCGGTGACGAGCCGCCGGCGAAAGCTCCGACGCATGCTCGACGGGCATCGGTTAAAGTGAAGCCGAACATCAACGCGGAGCGGCCCAGGAAGCCACCGGACACTTAACGTGAAGCCCCTTTTGCGTCCCTGCAATGTCAATAAGGCGCAGTGATGTTCTCCGTCCAGTGCAGCGCAACGAGCAGCCGTCTCCGGGGAGTGTTGAGCAGCTACTATGGACAAGAGCACGGCAACATACTTGGGATATCCGCCGTCGCTACACTGGAGGCTAGGGTTCGTTGAGCTGGTCTTTGTTTTTTATGCTCTTGGTGTGCTTTAATTCGATGTAATGGCTACTTTAAATAGGCCACTTCGCATTTCTACATTAAACGTAAGAGGGCTTGGGGCCAGGCGCAAGCAATATCAGCTGCGAAGGATTATGGATGACAAAGAAATAGATATAATGGCATTCAAGAAACAAAAATTGAAAGCGAAGGCAGCACCGAGGGCATGATAAGGCCCTTTAGTGGGCGTTACAGCGTCTGCGTGAGTCATTCTGTGGGAACTTCTGGGGGGTGTTGTATTTTGGTTAGAAATTCAGTTGGTATTCGTGTACGATCAGTTATTTCGAGCGAAACTGGCAGGCTTGTGTGTTGTGATTTCAACTACTGTGGAGAAGATTTTCGTGCAGTGTGTATCTATGCACCAAATGTTGCAAGGGACAGGACGGTTTTTTTCGAAGGGTTGTCTGAATATTTAAAGAAGCAAGAAAGAGTAATTTTATTGGGCGACTTCAATTGTGTGTTAGAACGAAGTGACAGAAATGTGTCGCCGCGAACAATTGATCAGAGTGCAAGGGTCTTGACAGAAGTTCTTGAAGACTGCGAACTAGCCGATGTAGCACACTGTGCGGTTAACAGAAGTGCTTTAAAATTCACGCACTTTCAGGGCACGAGCCATGCGCGGCTGGATCGTGCATACGTATCTTTCGAGCTCGCTGCGGCGTGCAAGAACTACGTGGTCGATAGTGTCTCTTTTAGTGACCACTGCCTGGTTTCATTTTTGTTGGGGGAAAGGAGGGAGGATTGTAAGAAGTTCAGCTGGGAACTTTGGAAATTTAATGTAAAATTATTACAAGACACCACATTCACGGATAGAGTACAGGAAATTGCGGAAAAACAAACAAACGACGAAATCAGCAGCTGGCGGGAAAGGTGGGAGGTATTCAAACAGGAATGCAAAATGGTAGCGATGGAGAGGGGGACAGTGCTTAAACGGCAAGAGAGGGAAGTGGAAAACCAACTCAGAAATAATCTGCAACACATGTTAAAACTCGAAAGCGAAATGCCGGGGGCATATAAAGAAGATATCAGAACCATTAAAAATAAGCTAGAAGCCATCGATATAGAAAGATATCGGGGAGCGACCGTGAGGGCGAGGGCCGAGGTGTTTTGGGCCGGCGAAGCGCCAACAAAGCGAGCGATAAAAGACGAAGCTCGGTACGCGAGAGGAAATGGTATCGAGGAAATATACTGGCGAGGCGCGCTTACCAGTGACAAAGAGAACATAAAAAGTGCGTTTCAAGAACATTACACAGATTTGTTTAGCCCCACAGTTCCAAAAACAGACGAGTTCAAGCGAGACTTTCTTCCAGCCATGCCAAGATTGGGAGACGATGTAAGGGAGGAGTTAGAACGACCGATATCGCTTGGCGAAATTCAGACGGCAATATCGGAGTTAAAAGTAGGTAAGTCGCCAGGACCTGACGGGCTTGGTGCGGATTTTTATAAAAGGTTCTCGGATATAGTAACTCCGTTTTTATTTATGGTCTTTCGCGAGGCGTACGAGTCCAAGGTACTTCCGCCGTCGTTTGGTCGCACACACACCGTCCTCATACCCAAATCGGAAGACCGTGTTAAACTTCAGTCGGTTTCTGGGTACCGGCCGATTACATTGGCCAATGTAGATTATAAAATCCTTATGAAGATCTTAGCGCAACGAGTGCAGAGTGTTATAACAAGTGTAGTAGGGCCGCATCAGACCTGTGGTATAAAGGGGAGGAGTATAGTAACAAATGTTCATGTTGCGCGCAGTGTGCTGGAGTGTTGTGATATGTTTTTTAAAAGGGTCGCTATGCTTCAGATTGATTTCGAAAAAGCGTTCGATCGAGTGTGCCATGAGATTCTTTTTTGTATTTTGGAGCATATAAATGTTGATGTGATCATACAGGGAGTGCGTATGGCGTACTCACAGTGCTGCACGCAACTTATAATCAACAGGAATGTCACGGGAAGTATTCCTGTACTGTCTTCTGTGCGACAAGGATGTCCAGCATCTCCTCTTCTGTTTTCAATTTATTTGGAACCCTTTTGTTTAAGAATAATTAATGACAGTGGAGTACGTGGTTTTCAGTTACACACATGCGAGGTGAAGTTACTAACATACGCGGATGATGTGGCGGTTTTTTGTGAAGACGAGGAGAGTGTAAGCGCAGCCATATCGATAACAAGGGAGTTTTGTAGTCTTACTAACAGCTGTGTTAATTGGGCCAAGTGTGCGGGTTTTTTTCACGGGGAGTGGGGGTCAACACCATCTGTATTTGAAAACGTGTCTTGGTCGCGTACACCAGCGAGTTATCTCGGAGTTCCGCTGGATCGCTATCAGGATAGCGGCGAGTACTGGGAATCCGAGACGGCGAAGCTGTGCGAAAAAACAACCAAGTGGGGCGGTCGCGCATTGTCTGTTTTCGCACGAGCCACGGTATGCAACCTTTTTCTTTTGGCAAAGCTGTGGTATGTGCTGCAGGTGCTTCATTGTTCACGAGTCCACGTGCAGCGAATGCACAGAGTATTCGCAGTCTTTATCTGGTCATCGGTGTGGGAGCGTTCCAGTCGGAGTAACCTTTTTCGCCGAGTAAGGCATGGGGGTGTTGGCCTGTGTCATGTATTTGTTCGCCAGCTTGTAAACCGGTTTATGTTTCTGCGTGATACACGTGATCCATTTCTTCGCACTTTAATGCAGATTACATTAGTAGATGCCTTGCCTATGTATATTGTTTCTTCTGTAAGTGATAGATGTGGTGCCGTGAAAGGCTATATGAAGGAAGTGGTTGAGTCTTTTCGTTTTCTTACTGTGAGATTTTCAGTAGAATATTTAGCCACTGTTTCGAGAAAAACCCTTACAAATAATTTGAGGGAGATGCTGTTCCCCGTACCACGTTATCGTGAAATGTTTAGTTCTGGTCCTGGGCAGGATGTGTTATCCCGCGTGAAAAAAATGGCAGTCCCAGCATGCGTGAAAACTTTCTTTTTCAAGTTACATACAGGAACACTGCCAGTTAAAACATGGATGGAGGAGAAGGGGCTGTTTATTGGTTGGTCAAACATGTGTACGCTGTGTGCGAAAGCCGAAACAGTGGAACATGTTTTCACGGAGTGCTGGGACGCCGTATTTTTTTGGGACGTCTTACAGAGAACTTTAAAAAAAGACCTGCCCATTTCAGCGCATGGCATTCGGTTCCTTCCGGTTGAGCGCGAAGATGAAGTCCCGTATGATATGATAATGGCGCTAGGGTTACATGCCATTTGGAGGTCCAGAATGGCTGTGAGACATGCGGACCCGAATGCGCTCACTGTAAGCAAGTATTTTTCTCAAAATGTCACGCTTTTGTATGAAGTGTACAAGTTACAGGACTCCGAACTTGAAGGGCTTCCTGTTTTGGAAGAGTTATGTACTTTTGATGTTTATTTTAAGTCCTTCCGTCAGCCAAAGTTTGGCAGGCGGTTTTTAATTTATCCGTGACTTGTATTACATGTGTGCAAAAGGTAATAAAAAAAAAAAAAAAAAGCAGAGTGGCGCAGTGGAAGCGTGCTGGGCCCATAACCCAGACGTCCGTGGATCGAAACCACGCTCTGCTACTGTTTTTTTGCGGGTGGAATTTCATTTTTTAGTCTCAAATCTGTACCCCATGACTGTGTGAGCAGCAGCTGTTACAGTGATCGTGCAGCAGAGTGGCGCAGTGGAAGCGTGCTGGGCCCATAACCCAGAGGTCCGTGGGTCGAAACCACGCTCTGCTACTGTTTTTTTGCGGGTGGAATTTCATTTTTTAGTCTCACATCTGTAACCCATGACTGTGTGAGCAGCAGCTGTTACAGTGATCGTCTAGCAGAGTGGCGCAGTGGGATTCTGCTTCCGGCCACCACAGTGAACGGACGCAGGATGCAGGGCTCCTCAGGAGCGGTTAATGCGGCCGTTCCCGGCCGCGGTAACAGGTTTCTTGCTCAGGACGATTGTTATCAAGTTTCGTTGCCGACATTGCCTACAGGACGTATTGTTTTTAATACCGTTTTTTTGCACGGTGACATGCGTGCGCGCCCGTATCGCGTTGAAGATTTCCGCGATACTTTGGCTCGGCTGGAATTGCTCCCTGAGGTACTTGCCTTGGGGGCGTTCCAAATGAGTCACGTATGGGCGGTGACGTTCAAGTCGGAGCTAGGCGTCAAGAAGATCTTGGAAGCAAAGGAGCTTCACGTCAAAGGTCGACACTGCCTCGTCGTCGACCCTGCCAACCAGGACCTGCGGCTGAAGCTCCACTGGCTGCTTTACAACGTGACCGAGGACGACGTACGAGTTGCGCTGACTCCCTACGGGAGGGTCAGCGAAGTTTCACGGGAGCGCTGGCGTGTTCAAGGCGTCCACGACAAGGGCTCGACGACGCGGTCCGTGACCCTCAAGCTCAACGCGGGCGTGAGGGCTGAGGACCTGCCCCACCAGCTTCGTGTCGCAGGCGAGCAGGCGCTCGTGGTCGTGCCCGGCAGGGCCCCGCAGTGCCTTCGCTGCTCTGGCACGGGGCACATGAGGCGCGACTGCAAGGTGCCGCGCTGCACTCTCTGCCGCCGCTTCGGTCACGAAGCGAACGAGTGCGTGCGGACGTACGCGAAGGTGGCCGGACCGGTGGGGGATGTGGACCGAACGGAGAACATCATGGACGAGGAGGAGACGGAGGCGGCTGCAGCAGGGGGCGGAGGAGACCCGGTGACGGAGGACGCGCCGCCTGAAAAGAGCGCTGAGGTGAAGGAGTCGGCCGCCGTCGTAGTGCTACCTGCGCAAAGTGTCAACGAAGGAGACCAGCTGACGTACGACGGCGACGGTGAGAGCCCGGTGAGCGTGGCGGGTCAGTTTGCGGCGTTGGAATCTCCCGCCCCCCAAGAGGGCGTCGACTTGAAAACTGGCGACCAGGACCAGACTGTGGCCAAGCGGCCGCGTCAAGACAGTGTCGGACAACGCGGAGGGGGGGATGGCTCCGTAGCGGTGGGGTCGGTGAGTGTGGGACCCACGTCGCGGCGCTCGAGCTTCAAGCCGAAGCTCAACACGCCCTACGACAGAGGACCCACGGCAACAAAGAATTCGTAAGAACGCCATCCTTGCCTTCGTTTTCGGACTGCTAAAAGTATTTTTAAGTTTTCTTTGTGTGCCTTTGAAAAGCAAGAAAAGTGCAGGGCGTGTTCTAGTCATGGGTTTAAGCTCGTTAGTTGTATTACGTGGGTTTTTGGTTCTGTGTTGGGCGTCGAAGAGTTCTTCCTTCGTTTCAGGGTGGGTGTTTGGGGTGTTTTGTATGTACGAGCGTTAAGTGAAGCTCTCTCAACGGGCTCAAGTTGGATCCGTTTGTTTTTTTCCATGGGGGGAGGGGGGGGCTGTTTTCGTCGTTTTACGGTGTTGTGTTGTTTTTTTTTTTTTTTCATTTGTCAAATGTACCAGCATAAATGCTTTCGGGTCTGTTTGTTTTCTCTCTTAACCTGGTGTATTTAAACACGCCAATCAGTATTGCCACGCTTAACGTCCGGGGGCTTGCTGACAGGAGACGGCAGAATCAGTTGTATCGTTTAGTGACCGAACAGGACCTGGATATAGTGGCGGTACAAGAAACGAAGGTTGAGAGAGAGGAGCAGACAGATCGTATGGTGCGCCCGTTTTCGTCGAGGTAAGACGTGTGCGTTGCTCACGCGGTCGGGATGTCTGCGGGCGTTGCCCTGTTGGTTCGAAGGAGTTTGGGGGCAACCCTAGAGACCGTCACCGCGTCCGAGTGTGGGCGTTTTGTTGTGTGCGATTTTGTTTTATCGTCAAGCGAATGGCGCTTGATTTGTGTGTACGCGCCCACAAAGGCAGCGGAAAGGAAGGGTTTTTTTGAGGATGTTCGCGGGTTTTGCGATACGGAGAGGCTCGTTATTTTACTTGGCGACTTTAATTGCGTATGTTCTGCGCAAGACAAAAGTAGCTCGACAAGGTTCCGCGATGCGAGTACGATAGTTTTAACTGATATCGTCGCTGACTTCGCGCTGGAAGATGTGGGCGATAGCCTTGGCAGTAGCGGTACCGTTCGCTATACACACTTCCAGGGCAACAGTCATGCGCGTCTCGACAGAGTGTATGTTTCGTCAGAGATTCTGCCGGAGTGTGATAGCTACCTAGTTTCCCCCGTTTCCTTCAGCGATCACTGTCTAGTGACCGTAACCGTTGGTAGAATGGTAAAACCAGGCAACGCGTTCTGTTGGGGGCTTTGGAAGCTTAATAACAAGCTGCTGCAGGATGAACATTTCACTGAGGCCGTTAATGCATGTGCACGGACGTTTTTCGGTGGAGAAGAGAACGTTAACTTTACTCTCAATTGGGAGCTCTTCAAACAAGAAGTTAAGTGAAAGGCCCTTGAAAGATCATCCGCAATCAAATACGACGAGAAGCAAAGAGAAGCCTGGTTACGAAGTACCCTGGACGTTTACGTTAAGGAAGAATGTGAATCGCCCGGGGCGTTGAAGGATGACATTAGAGGATTAAAAGCGCAGCTCGAAGTAATAGATAAAGAGAAGTATGAGGGTGCGCTTGTGCGCGCACGAGCTGAGAGATTTTTGCACGGGGAAGCGCCGACTAAAAGAGCGTTCAGCGCGGAAAAGAAGTATGCGCGCAGAAATGGGATAGTGGAAATTGAAGCCGAAGGTGTGGTTTATAGTGACCAGGCTAATATAGAGCGCTGTTTTTGTGACTTTTATAAAAATTTGTTTTCTTGTCATCCTGTCGATGCCGTCAAGTTTAGAGAAGAGTTTACGTCTTTGTTACCGTGCTTAGACGAGGAAGTTATGGCGCATCTCGAAAGAGATATTACAGTAGAAGAGATACGCGGCGCTATCGACGAGTTAAGCCCAGGGAAGACGCCGGGCCCTGATGGCCTGAGCGCTGCTTTCTACAAGGCGTTTAAGGGTGACATTAGCCCGGTCCTATGTAGAGTTTACTCTGAGGCGTACCACAAAGGTGAGCTGCCACCTTCTTTTCTCGTGTCGCACACTGTGCTTATACCGAAATCGGAGGAGGTTGCGAAATTCAGGCAGATCCCTGGGTATCGTCCTATTAGTCTGACAAATGTCGATTATAAGGTTTTAATGAAAATATTGGCAGGCCGCTTACAGACTGTCATAAAGGACCTGGTAGGGCCGCATCAAACGTGCGGGATCAAAGGGCGGTCGATAGTTACAAATATTCATACTGCCCGAAGTGTTCTGGAGTGTTGTGACGCCATGCAAGGGACTTTGGCAATGCTCCAGGTAGACATGGCTAAAGCCTTCGATCAGGTGTCGCACGAACTTTTGTTAAATATGTTGGAACACGTGAATGTTGGTTCTGTTATTCTCAATGGTGTGCGCATGGCGTACACTGGGTGTTCTACTAGGCTTGTTATTAACAAAACGATCGGCGCACCCGTTCCTGTTCAACGTGCCGTTCGTCAGGGTTGCCCATTGTCTCCGTTGCTTTTTTGTTTCTACATTGAAGCGTTTTGTTTAAGTGTAATCCGGAGCAAAGACGTCAAAGGGTTTAAACTTCAGTCGTGTGAAGTGCGGGTGTTAGCTTACGCTGACGACATTGCTCTTTTTTTTTTTGTTGATAGAAGCATAAGCATTGCTGTAAACACCTTGAAATGTTTTTGTAAGTACAGTGCCAGTGGTGTTAATTGGCAGAAATGTGTTGGTTTCTGGCATGGCCAGTGGGACAGTATGCCTAGTGTTTTCGAGTGTATCAGCTGGCAGACGACGCCGGTGAAGTACTTGGGAGTGCCCCTCGAGAACTATGTAGACAGCGACCCTTATTGGCGCAGTCAAACAGTCGAATTGCGTGAAAAGGCCGAGAAATGGAAGGGAAGCGGACTTTCAATATTTGCTAGGGCATCAGTGTGTAATGTGTTTTTAATTAGCAAACTGTGGTACGTTCTACAGGTGTTGCATTGTTCGCGGGCACGTGTACAGGCCTTGCACCGAGTTTTTGCTATGTTGATTTGGGAGTCGTCATGGGAGAGAACAAGCCGTACGAACCTGTTTCGGCGCGTGCGTCTTGGTGGCCTGTCATTATCGCATCTGTTTTTGCGTCAAGTGGTAAATCGTTTTTTGTTTCTTCGGGATGTGAAGGACTCCTTTTTGCGCACTGTGTGTCAGGTGAAGTTGGCCAGAGCGCTTCCTGATTTTGTTGTAACGTCAGCTTCTTTATCTTTTGGCGCAACGAAAGGCTACTTCCGTGAGGTGGTACAAGCCACCATGTTTTTGCGTGCACGCTTCACGCTAGAGTACTTATCTAGTGTGACGCGTAAAAGATTGTATAATGACCTCGTTGATTCAGTACTTCCCGTTCCATTGTATAGATCGCTGTACCGTGTAGGGCCAGGACAGGATGTGCTCAAGCGTGTGAAACGTATGGCGATTGGCCCATGGGTTAAGACGTTTTTCTTTGAACTTCACTCGGGCGTCCTTGATGTGAAAATGTGGCAGAAGGAAAAGGGAATGTTTTTGCCGGGCGGGGTGGACTGCTACCCGTGCAGAAAACCCGAAACTGTAGAACACGTGTTTTTGGACTGCTGGGACGGGGTCTTCTTTTGGGACGTGCTTCAGCGAACCCTCAAAAAAGATTTTCCCCTGGACGCTCACGGCATTAGGTTTTTACCTATTGAGAGTGACGAAGTACCTTACGACCTCGTGATGGTCCTGGCCCTACATGCAATTTGGAAATCCCGCATGGCCATACGCCATAGGGACGTTGACGCTAAATGGTCAAGAGAATATTTCGCTGATTCAATGCGTATGATTATTGAAGTGTGGAGAGCTCAGCCTGAGCCTCCAGAGTGGTTGCCTGTGATGGAAACACTGACCAACCTCAAACAATTTTAATCGTTTTTCTGCTGTCAAGGTGATGACTAGCAGTTTTATCGTTGCAGTTTTTTGTTTGATGGTGCTTGTTTTGTACTGAAATGTTGCAATAAAAAAAAAAAAGCAGAGTGGCGCAGTGGAAGCGTGCTGGGCCCATAACCCAGAGGTCCGTGGATCGAAAACACGCTCTGCTACTGTTTTTTTGCGGGTGGAATTTCATTGTTTAGTCTCAAATCTGTACCCCATGACTGTGTGAGCAGCAGCTGTTACAGTGATCGTCCAGCAGAGTGGCGCAGTGGAAGCGTGCTGGGCCCATAACCCAGAGGTCCGTGGATCGAGACCACGCTCTGCTACTGTTTTTTTGCGGGTGGAATTTCATTTTTTAGTCTCACATCTGTAACCCATGACTGTGTGAGCAGCAGCTGTTACAGTGATCGTCCAGCAGAGTGGCGCAGTGGAAGCGTGCTGGGCCCATAACCCAGAGGTCCGTGGATCGAAACCACGCTCTGCTACTGTTTTTTTGCGGGTGGAATTTCATTTTTTAGTCTCACATCTGTAACCCATGACTGTGTGAGCAGCAGCTGTTACAGTGATCGTCCAGCAGAGTGGCGCAGTGGAAGCGTGCTGGGCCCATAACCCAGAGGTCCGTGGATCGAAACCACGCTCTGCTACTGTTTTTTTTTTCCCGGGTGGAATTTCATTTTTTAGTCTCAAATCTGTACCCCATGACTGTGTGAGCAGCAGCTGTTACAGTGATCGTCCAGCAGAGTGGCGAAGTGGAAGCGTGCTGGGCCCATAGTTCAGAGGTCCGTGGATCGAAACCACGCTCTTCTACTGTTTCTTTTTTTTTTTTTTTTTTGCGGGTGGAATTTCATTATTTAGTCTCAAATCTGTAACCCATGACTGTGTGAGCAGCAGCTGTTACAGTGATCGTCCAGCAAAGTGGCGCAGTGTCAGATGCCGTTTTCCATTGGGACATCCTCCAAAGAACACTTAAAAAAACTCCTCCCACCTCCCCGAAGGGGATCGTGCGGAAATGCGAATGCATTGGGTGCACCGATGAGTGCGCTGCAAATAATTATTATTAATGGCGTAATTAATGAAGAGAGACCAGAATACACTTCTAGCTGTCGGTGCCGTTACCGCGAGGGATTCTACTTCACCGACTTCCATCGCTATCAAGGCGCCAGTCGGCAAGCAGTCACGGAGAGAGGCGCGCGCTCCACAGCATTTATATATATTTTTCCGAGCGCAGCGAGCGGAGAGAGGGTACGCGGATAGGAGAGAGAGACCCGCTCAACCAGGGGGATGAAACTCCGCAGTTTTTCTGTCCCGTGACTGCAGCGATCCTAAAGTTTGGGGGCTGTACTACATACGAGCATAAATGAACGTTGTTGTTGCATTTTATATTTACTACCAGGGGACTTAATAATTACGGAGTTTTTAATATGCTAGTGAACTTAAATGTTGCAGTTCGGGATTGCGAAAATACGAGCGCCACCCGGAGTGGAAAACGGGAACCCCGCCTTTCTTACGTTACTTTGCACCTTTCTTACGTTACTTAGGGCGTTACTTTGCACCGCTGAAAAGGGGCGTTTCTTGTCGCGCCCACCGGTATGCTACAATCCACGGTGTTCCGAGGGCCGTTTTTACCACCGTAAAGTTCGTTTCATCGAAACAGACGCATCGATGGATTAGCGCCGTCATCACAGATCGTTCTGTACTGAGTGGTGTCAAAATTCTTCACGTCAGGCCGCATAAAATTCTTCTGGATCCCGGCGGACGAAAGGTACGATCTTCATGCTGCTCGTTTGGCTTTTCTACGCTTTCCCGAGATAGCGGGATGCGGTTGCAGCAGTAGCGTTATAATTTAAGTGAGCATACACGTGCAATATTTATTTATTACATTCTGATTGTCTTCTTTTACTCTTGAATTAAGCAAGAAATGCGCGGCAGAGCATCTGGCAATTAATGTAATGTCTACATTAGCTACACACGTTTGTTTATACGTGTGGTATTGATTTAATGCACTTCGACCATGTGTTTTGCATTTTAGCGCAAGTGAATGCACAGTATGAAGCAAAATGTACATCAGGCAACATATACATGCTTATCTGCTCTCTTTTTATTATCTTTTGACTGCCTGCGTTTAGTTTGTTTTCGTAGCATGCGTTGTTGTTATTATTATTATTATTATTATTATTATTATTATTATTATTATTATTATTATTATTATTATTATTCCGAAGTCTTGGAAATGTGTGTCGGATTACAAAGGAATTCTCTTCTCCAGATGCATTTCTAATGCTATACAATGCAATATGTATCCCCCAGTTAGAATATGCTTCTGTTGCCTGGAACGGCATCTCCAAATCTAGTAGTGAATTAATAGAACGTGTGCAGAAGAAGTTTTTATCCATATTTAAGCACCGTCATCACAATCACAGTTTTCATCCTGATTCTGACTTACCCATAGTTACTTCCATCCCTTCGTTGACCTGCAGACGTATGCGTGCAGACCTTACATTTCTTCACAAAATTGTTCATGGTGACTTTTCTTGCGCAGACCTGCTTAACTGTTTAGAGTTTAGTGTTCCACAGAGGCCCACCAGGTCGCATCGCCCTTTCTTGACCGCTGCGCGCAACTCCAATCATTCTCCAGTGCGCAGAATACAGAATTGCTACAACCGCTTCTCTGAACGCCTTGACATCTTTCAAAGCTCCTTTACGATTTACCGTAGTGCGCTGTTGAACACAGTATGTTAAACATCTATGATATCTCTGTCGTTCGTTTTTCTTTTTATTATTGCTGAAATTTGGTTTCTCTGTGGTTTTGTTTAACCAATATAGTTGCCTGTTTTTGAAACTGTTTACTTATCATGCTTGTCTTATCATTTGTCTCTATACTCTTGTCATTGTTTTTGTCGTCTTACTGTTAAACTTTGTTCTCTGCTTGTTGTGTATTCATTACAATAAGCTGAGCCACAAAGGCATCTTCTTTTTCTTTTTTACCTGTACCCAGGCTCTGCCTGTACTTTATTTCTGTAATTTTCGCTACTTCAATTTGTGTTTCTTGTCGCTTGTTTGCTTCTTCCAATATGTTTCTTGTATTTTGTTTTCATGTAACTATCCGTGCGCCAGCACTCAGGCCTCTGGCTGTTCCTGGGCACGTAAATAAACATGATTGATTGATTGATTGATTGATTGATTGATTATTATTATTGTGATTGTGATTATAAAATATCACCAGTATTACTGTTATCGTTATTATTATCAGTCTATTTATGTCCACAGCTGGAGGAAGGCTTCTCCAATACACTTATGGCTCAAAGGGTGGGTCCGTAGGTTCATATCGTGTTCGTAGCTCTATTTGAACTAAGTGGTGACTGCATAAATTATTTTATTGCGTTTCAATTGTGTGTTCTGCATTTTCTCTTCACGTGAATCAACGAAACATAGCAGAATGAATTTGTAGCAATAAATATACAAACTGAAAAATTACTGTATATGTTTATAATACAATCATAACTAGAATTCCGCCACTTATAATAGATAATTTACGCTTTTGTTCCGTGCTTCGAATTTCAGCTTTAAATACAAGAACGACATATTCATGAGAACGCGCAGTTACGGCTATAAGGCGATAAATAATTAGACAATGCAGGCTTAACCTGTGCTAGCAATTTATTACAGGTTTTAAATAAGGTTTTTATTACTGGTTTGCTGCAGGGCTGGAGAAATACCTGAGGAATACATATTGCGCGAAAGTATATATGCATGAATAATCGTTTACAGATCCTGGTGTGGGATGGCTGATTTTTTATGCAGAAATGTATTTTGGATTAGGAGGAAAGGTGGGTCGTGGCCACCGAACATTTTGATCGCACAAGTAGAAATATGTATGCGCGTTTCTTGATAATAAAGGGTAATTTTAATTTAAAATTTGCCTTTACGATTGGTGTTGTCGCAAGTCGTTTTTGTAGCCGAAATGAATTTAAGAAACATTCCTAATATATCAGACAACGTTTATTCCGAGTACAGATGCCAGTTTTCACTCAAAACTATGTTCGCCTGAAAGCGGCATTAAAGATATATTCATTCTAACCCAAATATACAAACGTGTTTCTTGATGTTCCAGATCTCGCGTTTGGATCCAGTGTGCGAGAAGGCAGGATCTGGATCATTACCACCTCGACAGATCTACAGCAGCTACCGGCTGGGTCCTGCCCATTTCACCAGCAGAGACTACGCGAACCTTGGACAGACAAGGCACTGGACAGATATGCACTGGCTGGATACCTAGTTATTAGCATACGGCCATGTTCCGTGCACTTTTGTTTGCGACTAAAAGCGTAAAATATCCTAGTTGTGTTTTAGTGTATGAATGGTATATTTAAGCAATAAAAATTGAAATAACTGTACTCTTTATTCTTGTCTAGATTTTGTGTACTAATAAACCAAAACACGACGACGCACTTAGAATAAGTGGTGCAAAACGAAGTGGACGCGCAAAACTTCATGCAATCAAAACGAAACAATGCCCGTTTGATAATGTGGCGGGTTGACCAACAGGAACAAGGTCATGCGCTGGCCATCTGAATATCTTCCACTCGCTGAAGTTACCTTGCATGTGCGTCCCAATTGAACTTGGCGCTAAATTGCCCCCCCCCCCCGCCCGGCTTTTTAGTCCTTATCAAGATGGCGTTTCCCAGTGGATGTCTGCAACGCGCCGCCATGTTTTTAGTACCGCCCCCAAACACTAGGGGTTTGTCCGGAGCTGCGAGCGAATATCGCGTCCCATGCAAGGTATAGGTAGTTTCACTCCCCTGGCTCAACACGCCCGCCCCGCGCGCGAGCTCTCTCCGCCGAGCTCCGCGATGCGAGCGCCCTCACACGACCGAGCGCGCTCCTCCTCTCCACTTACTCTCCGCTACTCCGCCCGAGCTCCGCGATGCGAGCGACCTCACACGCCCGCGCGCGCTCCTCCTCTCCCCTTGCCCTCCGCTCTCCGCCACCTGCTCCGGTTGCTAGGCGCGCCACAGCTGTTGCTAGGGGCGAGGAGGAGCGCGGAGAGATAACACCTGCGTGCGGACGCCGGCACAGACCGCACGACTACCCCCGACTAAGAAATGCATTCGCATTTAAAAGGCATTACCAATCACACCCTTTGGTATACGGTTATTGCCGACCGATCATGAAGACAGTGTCCCTCTGGACATGTTCATGCTTCTGAGCCTACATAGTTTATGGAGGCCCCGTATGGATGTCAGGCATGCTAACCCAAACGGGCGGGCTGCTAAGGACTACTTCACTGAGAGTGTGACCTACATCCGAGATGTGTACAAACTCGAGGAGGCTATGCCAAACTGGATGCACTTATTGGATGACCTTGTAACCATGAGACGGTTTTAACTTAGCTGCACCGGCCACAGTGTATTGGTTGGTGTTATTTTACATTGTACTGTTTGTAAGCATGTCCTTTTGTTTTTTTCTATTGTACCAAGCAGGTAATAAAGAAAAAAAAAGCAGAGTGGCGCAGTGGAAGCGTGCAGGGCCCATAACCCAGAGGTCTGTGGATCGAAACCACGCTCTGCTACTGTTTTTTTTGCGGGTGGAATTTCATTTTTTAGTCTCAAATCTGTAACCCATGACTGTGTGAGCAGCAGCTGTTACAGTGATCGTCCAGCAGAGTGGCGCAGTGGAAGCGTGCTGGGCCCATAACCCAGAGGTCCGTGGATCGAAAACACGCTCTGCTACTGTTTTTTTGCGGGTGGAATTTCATTTTTTAGTCTCAAATCTGTAACCCATGACTGTGTGAGCAGCAGCTGTTACAGTGATCGTCCAGCAGAGTGGCGCAGTGTCAGATGCCGTTTTAAGTGCAATGCACTTCTTAAGCGACCCTGAACCTGCGTCCACCGGCGATGTCCGCGCACGTGGAGATGGGCGCGCGCAGCCTGGCCGCTGACATTGCACATACCCACGTGGGGGATTGGCCAGGAATCTCCTCGTCTTCCTTGGCAACGGGGGGAGATGGGCGCGCGCTGCCTGGCCGCTGACATGGCACATACCCACGTGGGGGATTGGCCAAGAATCGGGCGTGAGAAGGGCTAATGCACCTGCTTAAAGGAGTACTGACACGAAAGTTCAAAACTGAGATCCGCTCTAGCAATCAAGTACAACGACAACACAAATAGGTGTCTGTGAATAAATGCATCTTTCTTTCTTTGTAGTTGCGTGTGTGTGTGTGATCTCTCTTTCGCGAACATTACCGAACCGCGCAAATTCAACTCGCGCATTCGCACTTTCACATTCTTCCCCTCGGGGAAATGCGGGGAATTTTCCATTGGGACATCCTCCAAAGAACACTTAAAAAAACTCCCCCCACCTCCCCGAAGGGGATCGTGCGGAAATGCGAATGCATTGGGTGCACCGATGAGTGCGCTGCGAGTAATTATTATTAATGGCGTAATTAATGAAGAGAGACCAGAGTATACTTCTAGCTGTCGGTGCCGTTACCGCGAGGGATTCGACTTCACCGACTTCCATCGCTATCAAGGCGCCAGTCGGCAAGCAGTCACGGAGAGAGGCGCGCGCTCCACAGCATTTATATATATTTTTCCCAGCGCAGCGAGCGGAGAGAGGGTACGCGGATAGGAGAGAGAGACCCGCTCAACACGCCCGCCCCGCGCGCGAGCTCTCTCCACCGAGCTACGCGATGCGAGCGCCCTCACACGACCGAGCGCGCTCCTCCTCTCCACTCACTCTCCGCTACTCCCATGGAGGAAGAAAAAAGTTAGGAGACGGCGCCACCGCAGAAACGTGAAGCCTATGCATACAAAGTAAAATCGAAGTCGGCCCAGGGCGTCACTGCACCACGTGACCCCACCGCGCAGAGCGCGCGGTGGGGTTCGCGCTCTCAATTTCGTCTGCTCGAAACTACTCTGCGGCCCGCGTTCGCGAAGCCAGCTGTATGATGTTTTTTTTTCCACGGCTTTGGTCTTTCGCACGTACGCGGCACTCCCGCCCGCACGCACGCGGGCATTAGATCGCCGAGAATACGGGAAGGACGGGGAAAAGCTACCGCCAACCAAACACGAGAGATGCGGTGGAGTCGGAGACCGCCGCCGCCGCCGCCGGCCCAGCCGACCTTGGAGGTCACGTGCTGGGCCGACTCCGGCGGCTTGAGAAAGAGAAACGGCGGAGGGAGCGGCTTCAACGGAGGTGGGCTTGCGAAGGCTAGCTGCGTGACGTCATGCCGTCTCCTAACTTTTCGTTCCTCCATGGCTACTCCGCCCGAGCTCCGCGATGCGAGCGACCTCACACGCCCGCGCGCGCTCCTCCTCTCCCCTTGCCCTCCGCTCTCCGCCACCTGCTCCGGTTGCTAGGCGCGCCACAGCTGTTGCTAGGGGCCAGGAGGAGCGCGGAGAGATAACACCTGCGTGCGGACGCCGGCACAGACCGCACGACAACCCCCGACTAAGAAATGCATTCGCATTTAAAAGGCATTACCAATCACACCCTTTGGTATACGGTTCTTGCCGACCGATCATGAAGACAGTGTCCCTCTGGACATGTTCATGCTTCTGAGCCTACATAGTTAATGGAGGCCCCGTATGGATGTCAGGCATGCTAACCCAAACGGGCGGGCTGCTAAGGACTACTTCACTGAGAGTGTGACCTACATCCAAGATGTGTACAAACTCGAGGAGGCTATGCCAAACTGGATGCACTTATTGGATGACCTTGTAACCATGAGACGGTTTTAACTCAGCTGCACCGGCCACAGTGTATTGGTTGGTGTTATTTTACATTGTACTGTTTGTAAGCATGTCCTTTTGTTTCGTTCTATTGTACCAAGCAGGTAATAAAGAAAAAAAAAGCAGAGTGGCGCAGTGGAAGCGTGCAGGGCCCATAACCCAGAGGTCCGTGGATCGAAACCACGCTCTGCTACTGTTTTTTTGCGGGTGGAATTTCATTTTTTAGTCTCAAATCTGTAACCCATGACTGTGTGAGCAGCAGCTTTTACAGTGATCGTCCAGCAGAGTGGCGCAGTGGAAGCGTGCTGGGCCCATAACCCAGAGGTCCGTGGATCGAAAACACGCTCTGCTACTGTTTTTTTGCGGGCGGAATTTCATTTTTTTTCTGAAGTCTGTAACCCATGACTGTGTGAGCAGCAGCTGTTACAGTGATCGTCCAGCAGAGTGGCGCAGTGGAAGCGTGCTGGGCCCATAACCCAGAGGTCCGTGGATCGAAACCACGCTCTGCTACTGTGTTTTTTTTCCGGGTGGAATTTCATTTTTTAGTCTCACATCTGTACCCCATGACTGTGTGAGCAGCAGCTGTTACATTGATCGTCCAGCAGAGTGGCGCAGTGGAAGCGTGCTGGGCCCATAACCCAGAGGTCCGTGGATCGAAACCACGCTCTGCTACTGTTTTTTTGTTCCGGGTGGAATTTCATTTTTTAGTCTCACATCTGTACCCCTTCACTGTGTGAGCAGCAGCTGTTGCAGTGATCGTCCAGCAGAGTGGCGCAGTGGAAGCGTGTTTTTTTTTCCGGGTGGAATTTCATTTTTTAGTCTCACATCTGTACCCCATCACTGTGTGAGCAGCAGCTGTTACAGTGATCGTCCAGCAGAGTGGCGCAGTGGAAGCGTGCTGGGCCCATAACCTAGAGGTCTGTGGATCGAAACCACGCTCTGCTACTGTTTTTTTTCCGGGTGGAATTTCATTTTTTAGTCTCACATCTGTACGCCATGACTGTGTGAGCAGCAGCTGTTACAGTGATCGTCCAGCAGAGTGGCGCGACGACGGCTGCTACGGCCACGTTTGCAATGCATTCTGCTGGAAACAGCGCATCGGCCTTAGGCCGAGGTACTCAAGTTGCATCATCTGACGATTCCGGAACCTACAAGGTCGTACTTCCCCGTCTGCCTTCTGGTAACACCGTTCTAAACTCCGTGTTCTTGCATGCTGACCTGTCTGGCCGACCGTACCGTGCCCCGGACTTTCGCGATGCTTTGCTTGCCGTTCTAGACACCAAGGACATTCTTGCTTGTGGTCAATATCAGATGAGTCACTTGTGGCTTGTCACATGCGTCAACGGTGCAGCGAAACAAAAGCTAGTAGAACGAGGCGAACTTGCGGTCAAAGGCCTCAAGTGCCTGGTCATTGATCCTGAGAGCAGGAATATCAAAATGAAGCTTCTTTGGCTTTCCCCGCACATAGAGCAGCGCCGAATTGTAGAAGCGCTGGAACCCTATGGCATGGTTCAGTCTATCACAAGAGAAATGTGGCGGTGTGATGGCATGGAGGCTTGGCAGATGACCAACAGGGACGTGTCATTCACGCTGAAGGATGGAATCTCAGTCAACTCGTTGCCGCACCTACTGGACGTCTACGGTCAACAGTCTCTCATCTTGATTCCTGGGCGTCCGCCACTCTGCTTGCGCTGCAATAGGGTAGGCCACATAAGGAGGCAGTGCAAGACTCCGCGTTGCAAGAAATGCCACCGTTACGGCCACATGTCATCAGCGTGTGTGCAAACCTACGCAGACAAGCTTCGTTCGGGTCGTGAAGCGGAAGATGACACTGTTTCATCTCACATCATGGATGCAAGCGAGGTCGTGGATTCTTCAGGGGAAGCTGTTGCGGAGCAGCGGCGAGAAGATAGGGCTCCTGCGGTGCCCATGGAGGATGCGTCCCGTTTGGTACCGCCTGAAGATCAAGGAGGGGGCGCTAACGTTGCGGTCTTGCCTGCAACATGGGCCGAGTCGCCAGCTTACCTGGATCGACCACCGTCGACGGAGAATGAAGAAATGGAACTTGACATTGGTACCAAAAAGCGACCTGCACCCCTTGATGAAGCTGAGGCTTCGGGTGGAAAACCAGAGATCATGGAGACGAAGCAGGCGAAGAAGTTCCTTGCCAGGGATGCTTCGGATCCTGCTCCTGCTGCTTCGGCGGTGCTATCGACGGCTTTGGCGCCGGGTGCCACATCCTCCTGCGATACAGGCCTCATAAGCTCAGAGGCTCCTCTAGTTGCCGACCCTGCATCATCATCAGGGGCAGCTTTGGCTGCCTCCCCGGCTGCGGAAAGTGCAACTACTGGTCGCCGTCCTGCTGCCCGGCCTCCAGATCCTGATGGAACTGTGGGTAGGCGAGGTAGAGACGCTACAGCACTGCTGTAGGTTGTCATGGTGGGAGCTCTTTCTTTTCAGTTTGGAACGTTAAATGTCCGTGGCTTACGTAACAAGAGGCGTCAAGGCCAGCTTCTTCACCTAATGCGGGGTTGGAAGCTTGATATATTGGCCATTCAAGAAACAAAAATTCAGTCGGATGAAGGGACTGCGGAAGCTCTAGCTCCTTTTCAATCAGAGTACGAAGTGTGCGTTAGCCACGCCAAAGGGTTGTCTGCTGGGTGCATGCTCTTTCTGAACAAGCGCCTCCAATGCTGTGTGGAATTTGTATCCACTGATTCGGAGGGACGCCTTATCGTATGTGACCTAATGATCGCGGGACAGTCATGGAGGTTTATTGTCGTTTATGCACCGTCGCAACCTCGCGAACGGGAAGAATATTTCCTGTCATTACAGAGTCACCTGCGTACTGACCGCCACTTAATGTTCTTAGGGGATTTTAACTGTGTGTGTAACCCGAGTGACAGGTCATGTGAGCACCAACGATCGGACTTCAGAGCTATAACATTGGAAAACATTGCTTGTGACTTTCACCTTTGTGACATAGGAGAAAATGTCCGACTGCAAAATCGTTTTACACATTTTCAGGGAGCCTCTCACGCTAGGCTAGACCGTATTTATGTTTCTTTAAATTCTCTACCGTGTGTCCATAGCTACTCTGTTCATCCGGTATTTTTTAGCGACCACTGCCTTGTATCTGCTGCGCATGGTAGCCAACAGTGTCGGAGTCGTCGCCTGAATTGGGAATTGTGGAAATTTAATAATTCTTTACTATCCCATCAGCCCTTTTTAAATCGTGTGCCAGAAATTATGCAAAATGCAAGAAACCGCTATGATCTGCCAATGCTCGCACGGTGGGAATTATTTAAGCAAGAAGTGAAAGTCACGGCAATTGAAGAGGCTACAGTGATGACGTTTGAAAAGAAAAACAACATAAATCACCTAAATAAATTGTTGAGAGAACTTTATGAACTTGAAGGCCGATGTCCAGGTCAATATATGGATGACATTCGGAATGTCAAGGCGCAGCTACAGGCGTTTGATGTTCAGAAATACCGGGGAGCACTAGTGCGAGCGAGATCACAGCGCTTTGCTGAAGTGCAGCCTTGTCGCCGGTCACTAGGTGATGAGCGCCGTCATGCTCTGTCTAAACAAATACTTGAAATTGAGTATAAAGAGAAAATTACTGATGACACTACTGTGACAATGATGGCCTTCGTCGATTACTATAGAACTGTATTACAAACTCCCAAAAGAGCAGTGAGCGAGGACTCCATTGACAAATTCATTAGTTTGCTGCCCAAATTAAACCAGGACGAGTGTGAATCCATTGACCAGGAGATTGGCATTCAAGAATTGGTGTCTAGCATTGAATCATTGTCGAAAGGCAAAACCCCGGGACCTGATGGTCTCACTGCAGAATTTTACCACACATTCTGTTCTCTGCTGGCTCCATTTTTACTTGAGGTTTACCGCGAGGCTTACAAGACTGGATTTCTTCCACCTACGCTGTACGAAGGTCACACTGTTCTAATCCCCAAAAGTAATGATCCTGAAAAACTGCGTAAAGTAGAAGGATATCGTCCCATTTCCTTATGTAATGTAGATTATAAAGTCTTCGCTAAGATTTTGGCCAGCCGTCTTCAAAATGTAATTGAGCTACTAGTTGGTGACCATCAGACATGTGGCATCCGCGGGCGATCTATTCAAACTAACATACACATAGCAAGGTCTATATTGGAGTGTGTTTCGGGTACGTCAGCCCAGGTAGCCTTAGTACAACTAGATTTGGCAAAGGCATTCGATCGCGTCAGTCACCAATTTCTGTTTCGTGCTCTACAGCATGTGAACGCAGGATCTTGGCTTACCGAAGGTATTCAAATATGTTATGCTAATGGCTCGACAAGAGTGATAGTCAAGAATCGACTAACCCAACCAATCCACCTTCTTTCATCGGTTCGTCAAGGGTGCCCATTATCACCACTCCTGTTTTGCTTATATCTGGAACCATTGTACATGCGCATAATAGAGGACATTAATGTTAGAGGGTTCACGCTATCGTCCTTCGAAGTGAAAATTTTAGCATATGCCGATGATGTCGCTTTATTTTGTACTGACAAGGCCAGTGTGGAGAATGCTCTTGCCATTACACAAGAATTTTGCGAGGTTTCAGGTGCGGCCCTGAATTTCGAGAAAAGCTGCGGATTTTGGTTAGGAGAATGGGGAACCACACCCGATTGTTTCGCCGGAATCAATTGGAATAGAGACCTAACTTATTTAGAAGTACCCCTCTCGCAGTTTCGCAATACTGACTCGCATTGGTCGGAGCAGGCGGTGAAGCTACAGCGCCAAGTGAATGACTGGCGGGGACGGCAGCTGTCCATCTTTTCTCGTGCTCGGGCGTGTAACACGTTCCTTGTGACCCGACTTCTTTATGTCCTACAGGTGTTACATTATTCACGACTCAGGATCCAGGCTTTTCACCGGATTTTTGCAACAATCATTTGGTGTTCGCGTAGTGAGCCAATGCGTCGAGATAACCTTTTTCTTCCGGTTGTGCGAGGAGGACTTGGGCTTGTTCATCTGTTTCTTTGGCAGCTTCTTTCTCGTTTATTCTACTTTCGAGATGTTCAACATCCTTTTTTGAAAGCTGTACTGCAAATACGTCTTGCACATTTTCTCCCAGATGTTGTGGTGTCTTCGCTGTCTGTGGACGCAGCCCGAAGCCCGCGAGGTTTCCTCAAAGAAGTGGTTGACACAATTCGCTTCTTACAGGCTCGGTTTAGCCTTGAGTACATATTTACTGCTACGCGCGAGTCTATTTCTGATGCCCTGGTTTCTGGGCTTTTTCCCACACCTTTATATCGTGTTCTGTACCTACAGTGTCCGTACCAAGATGTCCTCAATAGACTATTCAGGGCAGAAATTTGGGCTAGTTGGTGATGGGACTTCGACATGGTAAAAAAGCGCACTAAAACGAGGACACAAGAAAAAGGCGGTGACACGGGACGAGCGCAAGACATCAACTATGGCTTTATTCACAAGAAAGGCTATATATACACACATACAAATGCGCAGAAACGCAAAAAGATACACAGGGCACAGCTTTCACAGAACATGATATTGACGCTGTAGATAGGCTTTCTCTTTTGCGTGCAAGGCCAGCGACGGAGTGCTCACGCAGTCATCTTTTTCCTTGAAAATACAAAACGTCTCAAAGATTTCCCTTTGTAGTTGCGTCCTAAAGCTGCGCAGGACGCGGGTATTATGAAACGCAGGCGTGCAGGTGCACCGCCGGCAGTGATCTGCCAAATGTCCTCCCCCCACCAATGAGTTTACGGCTGCGCGGTGCTCTCTCAGTCTATCATTAATGCAGCGTCCCGTCTGGCCGACGTAGCATCTTCCACAATCTAGTGGGATCCTGTATACCACACCTACTTTACATTCCATAAAGCGTGTGGCGTGCTTAGTTGTGCAGGCAGCCTTCCCAGCTTCATTATTCACGGCTTTGCACATGCGTGCAAGCTTTCCTGGGGCCGAAAATACAACCTGGGTGCCGCACCTTCCCGCCACTTTTTTGAGCCGGTGGGACAGGTTGTGCACGTACGGCACGATCACGGGCCGCACCTTCAAGCGTTCGTGTTGATTGACTCTGGGCTGGTTCTCTGAATTTGCTTCTTTTATCAAGCTTCCAGCTATGGAAGCCAGCAATTCTGCTGGAAAACCGGCATTGCTCAAGCGTCGAGCTTGGTGCTGAAGGCTGCATGCCACCTGGTGACAACACGACTTTTTGAGAGCAGCGCGCATGCAATTTTTGGCAATACCCCTTTTCACAATTTTGGAATGGGCCGAATCGTAGTAAAGGACTGGTTTTTTGGACCTGGGTTGGTATCTCCAGCACGCCTGACCGTCATGGAAAAAGATGCTTAAATCGAGGAACTGAAGGCATCCCTCTTCAGGTAACTCAAAAGTGAATTTGAGCCCTTTGCCACATGAATTAAAAACGCCTAGAACTTGGCTCACGGGTTCAGTCAAATCCTCAGCACGCACATCCTTCAGCATTACCAGGTAGCCATCTACATACCGAAAGACGTTTAAAACCTTTGCACCGCAGACTGTGTCAAGGCACGTGTGAATACGCTTGTCACAAAAGGATAAAAACAGATCACTTAAAATTGGGGCAATACACGAACCAATACAAATCCCTTCCTTTTGAAGCAAGGGTGTGTCATTAAAAGCAACTGTTGTAGAGGACAGGTAAAATCGTAATAGTTCCATAAAATTGTCAATATTAAAACCAATAGAATTCTGGAAGGCAACAGGGCCAAAGTCGTCGATGCTTTCACGAACGGCACAAAAAAGTTCACTTTGTGGGATTGAGTAGAACAGGTCTACAACGTCTATAGAAAAGGCATGCAGCGGCTGCTGAGGATATTCGTACTCTGTAATAACGGTCAAAACACTGTCTGAGTTAGGCACGAGGTAAGGGTCATTCACCTTAAGCAGCTTAAGATGCCTTTGCAAAAATCTAGAGAGGGTTCCTTGCCATGAATCCTTCTCCGTCACAATCGCCCTGAATGGAATCCCCTCTTTGTGCGTTTTTCTGAAAAGAACATATCTAAGAAGTCTTCTTAGATACTTAGATAAGAAGATTTCTTAGATATGTTCTTTTCAGCAAAAACGCACAAAGAGGGGATTCCATTCAGGGCGATTGTGACGGAGAAGGATTCATGGCAAGAAACCCTCTCTAGATTTTTGCAAAGGCATCTTAAGCTGCTTAAGGTACCCTTACCTCGTGCCTAACTCAGACAGTGTTTTGACCGTTATTACAGAGTACGAAAATCCTCAGCAGCCGCTGCATGCCTTTTCTATAGACGTTGTAGACCTGTTCTACTCAATCCCACAAAGTGAACTTTTTTGTGCCGTTCGTGAAAGCATCGACAATTTTGGCCCTGTTGCCTTCCAGAATTCTATTGGTTTTAATATTGACAATTTTATGGAACTATTACGATTTTACCTGTCCTCTACAACAGTTGCTTTTAATGACACACCCTTTCTTCAAAAGGAAGGGATTTGTATTGGTTCGTGTATAGCCCCAATTTTAAGTGATCTGTTTTTACCCTTTTGTGACAAGCGTATTCACACGTGCCTCGACACAGTCTGCGGTGCAAAGGTTTTAAACGTCTTTCGGTATGTAGATGACTACCTGGTAATGTTGAAGGATGTGCGTGCTGAGGATTTGACTGAAACCGTGAGCCAAGTTCTAGGCGTTTTTAATTCATGTGGCAAAGGGCTCAAATTCACTTTTGAGTTACCTGAAGAGGGATGCCTTCAGTTCCTCGATTTAAGCATCTTTTTCCATGACGGTCAGGTGTGCTGGAGATACCAACCCAGGTCCAAAAAACCAGTCCTTTACTACGATTCGGCCCATTCCAAAATTGTGAAAAGGGGTATTGCCAAAAATTGCATGCGCGCTGCTCTCAAAAAGTCGTGTTGTCACCAGGTGGCATGCAGCCTTCAGCACCAAGCTCGACGCTTGAGCAATGCCGGTTTTCCAGCAGAATTGCTGGCTTCCATAGCTAGAAGCTTGATAAAAGAAGCAAATTCAGAGAACCAGCCCAGAGTCAATCAACACGAACGCTTGAAGGTGCGGCCCGTGATCGTGCCGTACGTGCACAACCTGTCCCACCGGCTCAAAAAAGTGTCGGGAAGGTGCGGCACCCAGGTTGTCTTTTCGGCCCTAGGCAAGCTTGCACGTATGTGCAAAGCCGTGAATAATGAAGCTGGGAAGGCTGCCTGCACAACTAAGCACGCCACACGCTTTATGGAATGTAAAGTAGGTGTGGTATACAGGATCCCACTAGATTGTGGAAGATGCTACGTCGGCCAGACGGGACGCTGCATTAATGATAGACTGAGAGAGCACCGCGCAGCCGTAAACTCATTGGTGGGGGGAGGACATTTGGCAGATCACTGCCGGCGGTGCACCTGCACGCCTGAGTTTCATAATACCCGCGTCCTGCGCAGCTTTAGGACGCAACTACAAAGGGAAATCTTTGAGGCGTTTTGTATTTTCAAGGAAAAAGATGACTGCGTGAGCACTCCGTCGCCTTGTACACAAAAGAGAAAGCCTATCTACAGCGTCAATATCATGTTCTGTGAAAGCTGCGCCCTGTGTATCTTTTTGCGTTTCTGCGCATTTGTATGTGTGTATATATAGCCTTTCTTGTGAATAAAGCCATAGTTGATGTCTAGCGCTTGTCCCGTGTCACCGCCTTTTTCTTGTGTCCTCGTTTTAGTGCGCTTTTTTACCATGTCGAAGTCCTCAATAGAGTGTGTAAAATGTGTGTTCCGCCAGGTGTTAAAACATTTTTCTTTAAATTACACACTTGCACGCTTCCTGTTAAAACTTGGATGAAAGATCGGGGTCTGTTTATAGCTTGGTCGACAGACTGTCGGCTCTGTACTCGACCAGAGACAATTGATCACTGCTTTGTAGACTGCAGAGATGCTGTCTGTTTCTGGGACATTCTACAGCGAACGCTCAAAAAAGACATGGATATTACGCCTTTCTCTATCCGAGTTTTGCCATTCGACTATCCTGGTGAGCCACCTTATGATATGTTCGTGTTGATTGGTTTGTACAGTCTGTGGCGATGCGCTTATGTGATAGGCATGCTGAGCCACCAAGATCAACTAAGTCTTATTTCCGAGAAACTGTGGCATTTGTACATAGTGTGTATAGTTCGCTTGACCAACCACCTGACTGGTTCCCTCTTTTGAACGCTTGTGTGTGTTTGCCTGAATTTTGATGTATATTTGCTTCTCATAACTTCAGGGTATTCTTTTGTTTGCTTGTATTCGTCGTACTGCAACGTCTGAGCGTATTTTCCCATGTAATAAAGAAACAAAAAAGCAGAGTGGCGCAGTGGAAGCGTGCTGGGCTCATAACCCAGAGGTCCGTGGATCGAAAACACGCTCTGCTACTGTTTTTTTGCGGGTGGAATTTCATTTTTTAGTCTCAAATCTGTAACCCATGACTGTGTGAGCAGCAGCTGTTACAGTGATCGTCCAGCAGAGTGGCGCAGTGGAAGCGTGCTGGGCCCATAACCCAGAGGTCCGTGGATCGAAACCACGCTCTGCTACTGTTTTTTTTTTCCGGGTAGAATTTCATTTTTTAGTCTCACATCTGTACCCCATGACTGTGTGAGCAGCAGCTGTTACAGTGATCGTCCAGCAGAGTGGCGCAGTGGAAGCGTGCTGGGCCCATAACCCAGAGGTCCGTGGATCGAAACCACGCTCTGCTACTGTTTTTTTTTTTTTTGCGGGTGCAATTTCATTTTTTAGTCTCACATCTGTACCCCATGACTGTGTGAGCAGCAGCTGTTACAGTGATCGTCCAGCAGAGTGGCGCAGTGGAAGCGTGCTGGGCCCATAACCCAGAGGTCCGTGGATCGAAACCACGCTCTGCTACTGTTTTTTTTTTTTTGCGGGTGCAATTTCATTTTTTACTCTCAAGTCTGTAACCCATGACTGTGTGAGCAGCAGCTGTTACAGTGAACGTCCAGCAGAGTGGCGCAGTGGAAGCGTGCTGGGCCCATAACCCAGAGGTCCGTGGATCGAAACCACGCTCTGCTACTGTTTTTTTGCGGGTGGAATTTCATTTTTTAGTCTCACATCTGTACCCCTTCACTGTGTGAGCAGCAGCTGTTACAGTGATCGTCCAGCAGAGTGGCGCAGTGGAAGCGTGCTGGGCCCATAACCCAGAGGTCCGTGGATCGAAACCACGCTCTGCTACTGTTTTTTTTTTTTTGCGGGTGCAATTTCATTTTTTACTCTCAAGTCTGTAACCCATGACTGTGTGAGCAGCAGCTGTTACAGTGAACGTCCAGCAGAGTGGCGCAGTGGAAGCGTGCTGGGCCCATAACCCAGAGGTCCGTGGATCGAAACCACGCTCTGCTACTGTTTTTTTGCGGGTGGAATTTCATTTTTTAGTCTCACATCTGTACCCCATGACTGTGTGAGCAGCAGCTGTTACAGTGATCGTCCAGCAGAGTGGCGCAGTGGAAGCGTGCTGGGCCCATAACCCAGAGGTCCGTGGATCGAAACCACGCTCTGCTACTGTTTTTTTTTTTTGCGGGTGCAATTTCATTTTTTACTCTCAAGTCTGTAACCCATGACTGTGTGAGCAGCAGCTGTTACAGTGAACGTCCAGCAGAGTGGCGCAGTGGAAGCGTGCTGGGCCCATAACCCAGAGGTCCGTGGATCGAAACCACGCTCTGCTACTGTTTTTTTGCGGGTGGAATTTCATTTTTTAGTCTCACATCTGTACCCCATGACTGTGTGAGCAGCAGCTGTTACAGTGATCGTCCAGCAGAGTGGCGCAGTGGAAGCGTGCTGGGCCCATAACCCAGAGGTCCGTGGATCGAAACCACGCTCTGCTACTGTTTTTTTTTGCGGGTGCAATTTCATTTTTTACTCTCAAGTCTGTAACCCATGACTGTGTGAGCAGCAGCTGTTACAGTGAACGTCCAGCAGAGTGGCGCAGTGGAAGCGTGCTGGGCCCATAACCCAGAGGTCCGTGGATCGAAACCACGCTCTGCTACTGTTTTTTTGCGGGTGGAATTTCATTTTTTAGTCTCACATCTGTACCCCATGACTGTGTGAGCAGCAGCTGTTACAGTGATCGTCCAGCAGAGTGGCGCAGTGGAAGCGTGCTGGGCCCATAACCCAGAGGTCCGTGGATCGAAACCACGCTCTGCTACTGTTTTTTTTGCGGGTGCAATTTCATTTTTTACTCTCAAGTCTGTACCCCATGACTGTGTGAGCAGCAGCTGTTACAGTGAACGTCCAGCAGAGTGGCGCAGTGGAAGCGTGCTGGGCCCATAACCCAGAGGTCCGTGGATCGAAACCACGCTCTGCTACTGTTTTTTTGCAGGTGGAATTTCATTTTTTAGTCTCACATCTGTACCCCATGACTGTGTGAGCAGCAGCTGTTACAGTGATCGTCCAGCAGAGTGGCGCAGTGGAAGCGTGCTGGGCCCATAACCCAGAGGTCCGTGGATCGAAACCACGCTCTGCTACTGTTTTTTTTTTTTTGCGGGTGCAATTTCATTTTTTACTCTCAAGTCTGTAACCCATGACTGTGTGAGCAGCAGCTGTTACAGTGAACGTCCAGCAGAGTGGCGCAGTGGAAGCGTGCTGGGCCCATAACCCAGAGGTCCGTGGATCGAAACCACGCTCTGCTACTGTTTTTTTGCGGGTGGAATTTCATTTTTTAGTCTCACATCTGTACCCCATGACTGTGTGAGCAGCAGCTGTTACAGTGATCGTCCAGCAGAGTGGCGCAGTGGAAGCGTGCTGGGCCCATAACCCAGAGGTCCGTGGATCGAAACCACGCTCTGCTACTGTTTTTTTTTTTTTGCGGGTGCAATTTCATTTTTTAATCTCAAGTCTGTAACCCATGACTGTGTGAGCAGCAGCTGTTACAGTGAACGTCCAGCAGAGTGGCGCAGTGGAAGCGTGCTGGGCCCATAACCCAGAGGTCCGTGGATCGAAACCACGCTCTGCTACTGTTTTTTTGCGGGTGGAATTTCATTTTTTAGTCTCACATCTGTACCCCATGACTGTGTGAGCAGCAGCTGTTACAGTGATCGTCCAGCAGAGTGGCGCAGTGGAAGCGTGCTGGGCCCATAACCCAGAGGTCCGTGGATCGAAACCACGCTCTGCTTCTGTTTTTTTTTGCGGGTGCAATTTCATTTTTTACTCTCAAGTCTGTAACCCATGACTGTGTGAGCAGCAGCTGTTACAGTGAACGTCCAGCAGAGTGGCGCAGTGGAAGCGTGCTGGGCCCATAACCCAGAGGTCCGTGGATCGAAACCACGCTCTGCTACTGTTTTTTTGCGGGTGGAATTTCATTTTTTAGTCTCACATCTGTACCCCATGACTGTGTGAGCAGCAGCTGTTACAGTGATCGTCCAGCAGAGTGGCGCAGTGGAAGCGTGCTGGGCCCATAACCCAGAGGTCCGTGGATCGAAACCACGCTCTGCTACTGTTTTTTTTGCGGGTGCAATTTCATTTTTTACTCTCAAGTCTGTACCCCATGACTGTGTGAGCAGCAGCTGTTACAGTGAACGTCCAGCAGAGTGGCGCAGTGGAAGCGTGCTGGGCCCATAACCCAGAGGTCCGTGGATCGAAACCACGCTCTGCTACTGTTTTTTTGCAGGTGGAATTTCATTTTTTAGTCTCACATCTGTACCCCATGACTGTGTGAGCAGCAGCTGTTACAGTGATCGTCCAGCAGAGTGGCGCAGTGGAAGCGTGCTGGGCCCATAACCCAGAGGTCCGTGGATCGAAACCACGCTCTGCTACTGTTTTTTTTTTTTTGCGGGTGCAATTTCATTTTTTACTCTCAAGTCTGTAACCCATGACTGTGTGAGCAGCAGCTGTTACAGTGAACGTCCAGCAGAGTGGCGCAGTGGAAGCGTGCTGGGCCCATAACCCAGAGGTCCGTGGATCGAAACCACGCTCTGCTACTGTTTTTTTTTTTTGCGGGTGCAATTTCATTTTTTAGTCTCACATCTGTACCCCATGACTGTGTGAGCAGCAGCTGTTACAGTGATCGTCCAGCAGAGTGGCGCAGTGGAAGCGTGCTGGGCCCATAACCCAGAGGTCCGTGGATCGAAACCACGCTCTGCTACTGTTTTTTTTTTTTTGCGGGTGCAATTTCATTTTTTACTCTCAAGTCTGTAACCCATGACTGTGTGAGCAGCAGCTGTTACAGTGAACGTCCAGCAGAGTGGCGCAGTGGAAGCGTGCTGGGCCCATAACCCAGAGGTCCGTGGATCGAAACCACGCTCTGCTACTGTTTTTTTGCGGGTGGAATTTCATTTTTTAGTCTCACATCTGTACCCCTTCACTGTGTGAGCAGCAGCTGTTACAGTGATCGTCCAGCAGAGTGGCGCAGTGGAAGCGTGCTGGGCCCATAACCCAGAGGTCCGTGGATCGAAACCACGCTCTGCTACTGTTTTTTTTTTTTGCGGGTGCAATTTCATTTTTTACTCTCAAGTCTGTAACCCATGACTGTGTGAGCAGCAGCTGTTACAGTGAACGTCCAGCAGAGTGGCGCAGTGGAAGCGTGCTGGGCCCATAACCCAGAGGTCCGTGGATCGAAACCACGCTCTGCTACTGTTTTTTTGCGGGTGGAATTTCATTTTTTAGTCTCACATCTGTACCCCATGACTGTGTGAGCAGCAGCTGTTACAGTGATCGTCCAGCAGAGTGGCGCAGTGGAAGCGTGCTGGGCCCATAACCCAGAGGTCCGTGGATCGAAACCACGCTCTGCTACTGTTTTTTTTTTTTTGCGGGTGCAATTTCATTTTTTACTCTCAAGTCTGTAACCCATGACTGTGTGAGCAGCAGCTGTTACAGTGAACGTCCAGCAGAGTGGCGCAGTGGAAGCGTGCTGGGCCCATAACCCAGAGGTCCGTGGATCGAAACCACGCTCTGCTACTGTTTTTTTGCGGGTGGAATTTCATTTTTTAGTCTCACATCTGTACCCCATGACTGTGTGAGCAGCAGCTGTTACAGTGATCGTCCAGCAGAGTGGCGCAGTGGAAGCGTGCTGGGCCCATAACCCAGAGGTCCGTGGATCGAAACCACGCTCTGCTACTGTTTTTTTTTGCGGGTGCAATTTCATTTTTTACTCTCAAGTCTGTAACCCATGACTGTGTGAGCAGCAGCTGTTACAGTGAACGTCCAGCAGAGTGGCGCAGTGGAAGCGTGCTGGGCCCATAACCCAGAGGTCCGTGGATCGAAACCACGCTCTGCTACTGTTTTTTTGCGGGTGGAATTTCATTTTTTAGTCTCACATCTGTACCCCATGACTGTGTGAGCAGCAGCTGTTACAGTGATCGTCCAGCAGAGTGGCGCAGTGGAAGCGTGCTGGGCCCATAACCCAGAGGTCCGTGGATCGAAACCACGCTCTGCTACTGTTTTTTTTGCGGGTGCAATTTCATTTTTTACTCTCAAGTCTGTACCCCATGACTGTGTGAGCAGCAGCTGTTACAGTGAACGTCCAGCAGAGTGGCGCAGTGGAAGCGTGCTGGGCCCATAACCCAGAGGTCCGTGGATCGAAACCACGCTCTGCTACTGTTTTTTTGCAGGTGGAATTTCATTTTTTAGTCTCACATCTGTACCCCATGACTGTGTGAGCAGCAGCTGTTACAGTGATCGTCCAGCAGAGTGGCGCAGTGGAAGCGTGCTGGGCCCATAACCCAGAGGTCCGTGGATCGAAACCACGCTCTGCTACTGTTTTTTTGCGGGTGGAATTTCATTTTTTAGTCTCACATCTGTACCCCATGACTGTGTGAGCAGCAGCTGTTACAGTGATCGTCCAGCAGAGTGGCGCAGTGGAAGGATTCTGCTTCCGGTAGCGCTAGCGTGCGGTCGCAGAATGTCGAGCTCCGCCCAAGGAGCGGCTTCAGCGGGCCTTTCGGCCCGCGGTAACAGGGTAACAGGATATATGCCCACGATGCTGATGATTACCAAGCACGTTTGCCACAGTTTCCTTCAGGTCAGTCGGTTTTAAACACGGTTTTTCTTCATGCCGACATGCGTGCCCGGCCTTACCGCGTTGAGGACTTTCGGGACGTTTTGGCTCGTCTGGAACTGCTCCCCGACGTCGTGGCGTTGGGGGCGTACCAGATGAGTCACGTTTGGGCAGTGACGTTCAAGTCGGCGGAGGGTGTAAAGAAGATTTCTGCACTCGCTGATATCAAGGTGAAGGATCGTCGGTGCCTTGTTATCGACCCGTCTAATCAAGAAGCCCGCCTCAAGCTTCACTGGCTGCTGCACAACGTGCCGGACGACGCTGTTCGCGCTGCGCTGGCGCCCTACGGGCGTGTCGGCGAGGTGCGCAGGGAGCGGTGGCGCGTCGAAGGCATCCAAGACAAGGGCTCGACACTTCGTACGGTGACCCTCAAGTTGAAGGCGGGCGTGACCATCGACGACCTGCCGCACGAACTTCGTGTGGCGGGTGACAAGGCCCTCGTCGTCGTCGCCGGAAGGGCCCCGCAGTGCTTACGTTGCAACCTCAAGGGGCACGTCAGGCGAGAATGCAAGGTTGCAAAGTGTTCTTCATGCCGTCGCTTCGGGCATGATGCAAGCGCCTGCGTTAAGTCCTATGCCAGCGTCACCGGTCCAGCGAGGGAGGACGACCTCCGCGAAAACATCATGGACGAGGCAGAAGCGGAGGAGACTGCTGCAGGAGTAGCCGACAAGGCGGTGACGGAGTCGACGTCGGAGGGGCGGGTTGATTCCGAGGCTGGCCAGCGCGTTCCTGAAAAGGAGCAGCCGGTCGAGCAGAAGACGCCTCCCCCTCACGTCTCGTCGAACGAGGACAACGGAACCGGAGCGGCAAGTCAGGGGACGACGGAGGTGTCGGCTCTAGCAGCCGAAGCCGTGCAAATGGACCTGAGTGGGGCCGTGGCAAAGCGACAACGCGAAAGCAACGACACAGAGCAGGATGACGGACTCACCAGCAGCGAGGAGCCCCCGGCTAAGGCGGTTTCAGTGAGACGTCCGAGCTTCAAGCCGAAGCCCAACGTCCCACCAGACCGAACGAAAACTCCGGCTCCGCCCACCTGGCCAGCACGTCACTACGAAAGGTAGTCGCCATCCTGTTCCTCAGTGTTTGTTGTTGCGCTGCTGTCTTGAATCGCCAACGAACTAAACGCAACAGTGTAGTTGGGTCAAGGCAGTATTTTTGGAGGGGGTATTGTGTTCCTGATGCTTATGCTTTGATCTTTAGGTTTGGCTGGGGGGAGGGTGGCAGTGTGTATTGCAGCGGCCGTGAATCCCGCAGGCCATACAAATGTTTTATAAGTGGGGGATTTTGGAGGGTGTATGGGATGTTTGCAGTTGACGAAGCGTCTTTCTTTTTCGTGCTGCATGAATGTAAGTGTTGTGCGATAAGTCTAGCTCCCTCCTAAAAACCAATGCGTATCGCCACGCTTAACGTCAGGGGATTTTCGGATCGGAGACGTCAAAATCAGGTGTATCGACTCGTAACAGATGAGGATTTGGACATCGTGGCCTTGCAAGAGACCAAAGTTGGGAGGGAGGACCAGACGGATCGTATGGTGCGGCCCTTTATTGCGCGCTATGATGTGTGCGTGTCGCATGCGGTCGGGTTTTCTGCGGGTTGCGCACTTCTAATTCGGAGAAGCTTAGGGGCAGCTCTAAAGACTGTCACCGCCTCGGAAACGGGGCGGTATGTTGTGTGCGACTTGGACTATTGTTCCAATGAATGGCGTGTAATGTGTGTCTACGGGCCCACCAATACAGCCGAAAGGAAGGCTTTCTTTGAAGAAATGCGTCCATGGTGTGAGACGGAACGACTCTTAATTTTAATGGGCGATTATAATTGTGTTTGCTCAGCGCGCGACAAAAGCAGCACGACCAATTTCAGAGACACCAGTACGGTGGTACTGAATGAGATAGTAGCCGGCTGCGCCCTGGAAGATGCAGGTGATAGCATGAGCAATGCAGGCACCGTTCGCTATACACACTTTCAGGGCGATAGTCATGCGCGGCTCGACAGGGTGTATCTTTCCGTAGAACTCGTACGTGAATGTGACAATTAAGAAGTGACCCCAGTTTCATTTAGCGACCATTGTCTGGTGTCGTTAACACTAGGCAGGGCCGCTAAACGTGGAAACGCGTTCTCCTAGGGTTTGTGGAAAATGAACAACAAACTTCTGCAAGATGATAAATTCGTCGAGGCCGTTGACGCATGCGCACGGACCTCGTTTAGCAGCTCAGGCGTGACGAACTTCATTCGGAAGTGGGAGCTGTTCAAACAAGAAGTTAAGCTAAAAGGCCTTGAACGTTATTCTGCAATGAAGAGCGACGAGAAAAAGAAAGAAGCCACGCTACGAAGTAATCTCGACGCTCTTATTGTAGCAGAATGTAGATCGCCGGGGACGTGCAGAGATGACATACAGAATGTTAAAGCACAGCTCGAGGTCTTAGATCAGGGCAAATATCATGGCGCGCTTGTTCGCGCAAGAGCAGAAAAGATGCTGCTGGGAGAGGCGCCGACCAAAAGAGCCTTATGCTCCGAGAAAAAGTACGCTCGCAGAAATGCGATAGCGGAAATAGAAAGCGAAGATGTCTTGTACAAGGACCAAGCCAGCATAGAACGCTGTTTTTGTAACTTTTACGACAAGCTGTTTGCACGTCACGCCATTGATGTCGTGGCGTTTAAGGATGAATTTTTGAGATTGTTACCATGCCTAAACAAAGAGACATCAGCACTGCTCGAAACAGACATAACGGAGAATGAAGTAAGAAAAGCTATAGAGGAGTTGAGCCCGGGAAAGACGCCTGGCCCCGATGGGCTAAGCGCTGCATTCTATAAAAAGTTTAAAGAGTGCCTAAGTCCAGTGTTGTGTGCGTTACACGATGAGGCGTATCAGAATGGTGTGCTGCCACCGTCTTTTCATGAGTCGCACACCATTTTTATTCCTAAGTCAGATGATGACGCCAAACTCCGAGCTGTATCTGGGTATCGCCCAATCAGTCTCAATAATGTAGACTATAAGATTTTAATGAAAATTCTGGCGAGTCGTTTGCAGACTGTTATTAGGGACATCGTTGGACCGCATCAAACATGCGGTATAAAGGGGCGGTCGATAGTAACGAACATTCATACTGCTCGAAGTGTTCTTGAGTGTTGCGACAGCACTCAAGGTTCTCTAGCAATGCTCCAGGTAGACCTGGAGAAGGCGTTCGATCAGGTATCACACGAGCTCCTTATAGCCATGTTAGAGCATATAAATCTAGGGGCTGTTATTCTTCAAGGAGTGCGCATGGCGTATAGTGGGTGTTCAACTAGCCTCGTTGTGAACAAGTCGCTCAGCAAAGCAGTGCAGGTTCAACGTGGCGTACGTCAGGGTAGCCCATTGTCCCCATTGCTTTTCTGTGTATATGTAGAAGCGTTTTGTTTGAGTGTTATTGGAAGCAAAACCATCAACGGCTTTCGACTACAGTCGTGTGAGGTGCGTGTGTTGGCCTATGCCGACGACATTGCACTTTTCTTTATTGATAAAAGCAGCATAAGCGAATCTGTAAAGACACTAAAGGCCTTTTGTAAATACAGTGCCAGCAGTGTGAACTGGCAAAAATGTTTAGGTTTCTGGCACGGCCAATGGGAAGAAGCCCCGGAGGTGTTTGAAAGCATAAGCTGGCAGACGACGCCAACCAGATACTTAGGTGTGCCTCTCGAAAACTACGAGGGCAGTGGTCCCTATTGGCGCAGACAGACAGCTGAATTGCGCGATAAAGCAGAAAAATGGCAAGGCACTGGGCTCTCCATTGTTGCAAGAGGCTCAGTCTGCAATGTGTTCTTGATAAGCAAAATATGGTACGTGCTCCAGGTGTTACACTGTTCGCGTGCGCATGTGCAGGCGTTCCACCGCGTTTTCGCCGTGTTGATTTGGGAGTCCACGTGGGAAAAAAGTCGAACGAACTTGTTTCGGCGCGTGCGTCGCGGGGGCCTTTCCTTGTCTCATTTGTTTTTGCGACAGGTTGTCAATCGTTTTCTCTTCCTTCGGGATGTACAAGACCCCTTTTTGCGTACTGTTTGCCAAATGAAGTTGTCTGTGGTGTTACCCGATTTTGTTATAGCGTCAGCACGTTTCCCTGTCTTGACAATGAAGGGATACTTCCGCGAAGTTGTTCAAGCGACCCAGTTTTTGCGTGCCCGCTTCACGATGGAATACCTATGTAGCGTAACGCGGAAAAAATTGTATAATGATCTCGTTGACTCTGTATTTCCAATTCCACTGTACCGGTCAATGTACCGTGCAGGGCCAGGCCAGGATGTGCTTAAACGCGTGAAATCTATGGCGGTACCGCCATGGGTTAAAATGTTCTTTTTTAAGCTCCACGCGGGTGTCCTACCAGTCAAAACGTGGCAAAAAGAGAAAGGACTGTACGTTCCGTAGGGGGTTGACTGATATCCGTGCAAAAAGCCGGAGACAGTAGAACACGTGTATTTAGAATGTTGGGATGGGGTCTTTTTTTGGGACGTGCTTCAGAGGACTTTGAAGAAAGATTTCCCTCTAGACGCCTACGGAATCAGGTTTATACCCATCGAGAATGACGGCGGGTTGCCGTATGATGTGGTGATGGTTTTGGCTCTGCACGGCATTTGGAGATCTCGCATGGCTATACGCCACCGCGATGTTGATGCTAAGCGTTCCAAGGAATACTTTGGAGAAACTGTTCGTTTGATTGTATAGGTTTGGAAGACCCAGCCTGACCCCCCGGAATGGCTTCCAGTAGTGGAGTCGCTGACAAACTTAAGCAGTTTTAGCCATTTCCTGCTAGCAAAAGACTGTTAGCAGTTTTATCAGTGTATGTTACAGCCTTGTGTACCTGTTTTCCTTGCTTTGTGTGCTTGTTCCCTGTCAGAGTGTGGCAATAAAGAAAAAAAAAAGCAGAGTGGCGCAGTGGAAGCGTGCTGGGCCCGTAACCCAGAGGTCCGTGGATCGAAACCACGCTCTGCTACTGGTTTTTTTTTTTTTTTGCGTGTCGAATTTTATTTTTCAGTCGCACACCCCACGACAGCGATCGTCCAGCAGAGCGATGCAGTAAATTCTGTTTCCCGTTTCCCTCGGGAGCAGCCGCAGAATGGTTGGCTCCGAAGTAGCAGCGATAGCGGCCTAAGCCGGTCGTGGTAGCCCGTGTTTTAAGTGCGAATGCACTTTATAAGCGACCCCAAACCATCCACCGCCGCCGGCGGCGGCGGCGGCGTCCGCAGTGCTCCTCTATATTTAAAAAAGAAACAGCATCCGGCGCCAGGTTTCGATCCGAGGACTTTGCGGCCGCAGCGCGACGCTCTACCGACCAAGCCACGGACGCGACGCTGATATCAGTGTTAGTGACGCGCCTTATATCTTTAACGCATTCAAACTACGTCGTCAGCGGCGTGCGTTGGCGACTCAGCGGCGTTATAGCGGCTTGATAACTGCGTGGTGTACACGTGATACTACAAACCCGATGGAAGAGATGGAAGAGAAGGCGGCGAGGCGGTGGGCTGCGGGGGCCGAGCGCAAGCGCCGCAAGCGGGCCGACAACCGTGCATTCGCACTTTCACATTCTCCCCCTCGGGGAAATGCGGGGGAATTTTTTTCTGTGCCCAAGGATTACAGGATCGTTTTGCCACCATTGTCATCAGGAGAAGCAATGAGTCGAGCAGTTGTTTTGCGCTGCGATAATACTTGCCGGCCGTACAGGATCGACGATTTTCGGCAACCGCTGAAAGACTTGGGCGTTATCCAGGAAGTGGGCTGCATCGGAGCTTATCAGATGTCGCACGTTTGGCTGGTTAACTTGCGGAGCGACGAGGCGAAGAACAAGCTGCTTCAAGAAGGAAAGCTGGACGTCAAAGAGCGTATATGTTTGGTCATCGACCCAAACAAGCAGGAGCTGCGAGTGAAGCTGCATTGGGTTTCCTTCGATGTCTCAAACGAAGCAATTCGCCGGGCCTTCGCTATGTATGGCGTAGTGAAAGACGTTGCAAGTGACCGCTGGAGAGCGGCGGACTTCGAGACCGTCGATTCAACGACTCGTGTGTTCCGGCTTGTGCTAAGGGAGAGTGTCGCGAATGCTTCCGTACCCGCAAGTAACCTGAATTGCGAGCCCAAAGCGACACATGAAGCTAACAGCCAACCATAGCTGCCTCCTAGGCTACTCATATGTACTCAGAACTCTAAAGGGACTCAACACTTATGTGTGCTCAGTACTCAAAATGTTGTCAAACTCAAAATGTACTCAAAACTCAAAATGGACTCAAAACTCAAAATGGACTCAGAACTCAAAATGTACTCAAAACCCAAAATGGACTCACAACTCAAAATGTACTCAGAACTCAAAATGGACTCGGAACTCTCTCAGGCGTACTGAAACTCACTCGGGCTCACTCGGCTCAAACTCACTCAAGCTCAAACTCACCACGCCGCCCTAGCCTCATGCCCACTCAAACTCAAACTCCCGCGTGAGTTTGAGTCCAAATGAGTCTGAGTGAGTCAGCCGAGCTCTGCCCACCGCTGCCGTTGCAACTGACCGAAGCTAGGCAGCCGAAATTGGTCGGGATTCTGCTACAACCGCCCAGTCGGGTTCCTTTGCAGTGGCTTCGGTCGGCGGCTGCTTGCCGCACAATTTTTTATCTATCACGTCGTAGATACGTCGCCGGAACATCGCTATGGAGTCCCCTCTGTTTGATCTATTTTCCTTGAATATATCCTTCATTTGTTTGGCTTGCGTTAAAAATAAATAAACTGACCAAACTTGTATTCTGTAGCGATGGGCCCTTTGACATCAACCCTTGGAAGGCAATTTTCTGAGATCGCGTTACCGGCGGACACTCACAGTGCCTTCCTTGCCGTCTTTTTAACAGAAGTGCTGATATCAGCACTAGAACTAAGCATGGCAAGTGCAATCACGCTCTACTTGCTGCTAGCTACGCGGTTAGAGTGCGATTCCAGTTGCGTGATTGATATGTGTTGGCGCAATGGATTCACCTCGCCCACGCTTCCTCCATTCTCTCCGACCACTACTCCTCTGCACTGCCGCCCTCTTACGCAGAACCTCCACACACACATGGCTCGGCGCAAGTTAAAACACTCGACAGAAAAACATACCAGAAAGTAGCATCAAAATCCATTCCAGGCTACCTTTTACGATGCCCCATAAATGTAAAACTTCAGCGAGACACTATCTATTACCGCGAATCCACTGCGTTTCATTTCAAGCTGTGCTATCCTTATTTACTTATTGGTAGGTATTCCATGGTTATGGCCTCTTCTCAGAAGCCACGGCAATGCCTTTATCACGGCTGGTATACATCTCTGGCGTCTAACCTTTGCGTAGTAATTAGCCTGCTCAAATAACTCATGCAGGCCTCCAGTGGTCGGATTGTGTCCTCCTACTATCCTCCTTATCATCATTTTTTCTCTGCGTCCTTTTCTACTTTTCTTCGGTTTTCTTCTCCTCCTTTAGGGTATGACACGTCCCTACGGAAGAGGATTGTTTTTGTCTCCTGTGCCCTTGGAGGCCGTACGTATTCGCAATCCCCGTAAACTGGCTTTGCTACTTCTGCAATTTGCCGGCTGAAATTACTCCTAGCAGGAGTCAATCCAGGCCTCTAACACACGTTTATAAGTCGAAGACCGCAGCGCATTTACTAGGTCCAATTTTGTTTGCTGAAGCCAAGTCTTGGAGATGAAGCAGAGGACGCGTATCCGAATCGAACTCCGTAGGACCCTGCTCCCCTGCTCACTAATTCCTTGTCTTTATTTGGCTCTGTTTCCTCTGTCGTCCATTTTCCCGACAATCAATAGGTGGCGCCGCCGACGCCGCCGCCGGATGCCACATTTTCGCTTCAAACCCGTTCTACATGGCGCACATTTCCCTGCGAATTCGCTGCTGGAGCGCCCATGTGCGGCAAAATCGTTGCTGCGGCAAATTTCCAAACGTTCCGAACGACCGGACTTACCCTATAGTGAACGCCGCTCTGCATTCGCCAATTTGCCGCTTGAGCGGCGCCGCAGCGGTGAATTTGCAGGAAAATTCGCACTGACGCTATTTTGCCGTGCGGAGCGCATACGATGACTATGCTGCGGTCTTCTGTCTGCAGGCGTATGCGTGATAATGAATCGGCGCAGAGCGTGCGACAGCGAACCCGACCCGGCAGGAAGGTGCCCTTCGATCAAGACGGGCGGACGCCGCGGCAGAAAGGCGGACATCGGATACAGCGGAAGCCGATGGGATTTGCGCACCAGCGTTCGTGCTCGCCGCGCACCACGCAATCACGCTCCCAGCGCGGTTCGACGAGCTCTGGCCAATGCTAGTGCACAAGGTAAGGTCCTCTTACGGCGAGGCATACTCCCCGTTGACCGGTTGACCGGTATACGGGCTTGCGCACGCAGCATGTCTTGTTCATTTTTAGCTATTATGGCACATCCTGAGAGAGCGTTTGTGAATCCGCCTCGTACACAGCACCAGCAAATAAACCGAGAAATGCGTCCATGCACTCCAAACAGATGGTTGTTAACCAGCGAAACTATGACGCGCCGCCGAGGTTTTCCGCATGACGCGTGGCCTACACATTTCGACGCAATTTGCAGCCGGTGTTTGACACGCTGTTACTCACGCAGTAGCTCGCTGCGGGCACCCTCTGCTGAGATAAACTAGGCCAATTATATCTCTCCCCTTACTTACAACTCCTCTCGTTGTTTTTATCTGGTTTTTTTTATCGCCCATGTTTGTCGGACTTCCTCGGATGAGTTTTCTAGGTACACAGGACGGCCTTCATTTGTTGGTACCATGTTCAAAACTTCTGCACACGACGTATCTAGGTTGGGGAGCTGTCGAGGGGCGCAATACGGACAGCCAGGCCCATAAAGTGTCTACTCAGAGACGTGAGCCCGCTGGGAAGAGTACGGCTACAGCAATGCCACTGTAATCGTCCGCGGCCTAGTAATGTTGAAGCAGTTGTGCATACGCGGGCAGAAAAGGGACCGAAACTCGTGGTTTTCGTATCCACTTTGAATCACACGGCATCACGTGCCTCACTACTCGCCGCCAGCAAGATTTTTACGTGGCGGCAAAATGTTACGCACTTGCCACGGAGGACGAAGCGGTGATCATGGAGGAAAGAAACGTTTAGGAGGGAGCGTCACGTGACAATTGTGAAGCCTATAGTCATAAAAAGTAAAAAGGCCGAGAAACCCATGGGAGCTTCACCCTCACGTGACAGGCAAGCGATAGTTCTTTAAGCCTCGCGCGACCGCGCTTTCGCGCTGCGTGCATGGCTGCGTACGTGCGGCTGTCGGTGCCGGGCCGTCCGGGCGTCGCACGCAGCCCTGCCTGCAACCCGAAACGTGTAGCAAGCTTATTGTGCGGGCAAGGTGGTCCGACGGAAAAGGCAGAAAACATTTTTATTTATTTATCTTTCGGATCCGCCGAAGTTCACGCCGCCCTTGATGTGTGGCGTGCCGCCGTGCAAAGTGGAGATAACAGGGTACGACATCCGCACCATATATTTTATTTCACAAAACACACAACACTCTCTTGGTTCTGATCATTTTATCTTCGTAACTCTGGCGCTCAGGCCATATTCTAGGTAATCAATCGCTTATTAACAAGGCTATAGAGTCAGTCAGGAACTTACCACGGTCCGTCCCAGTCGTTATCTCGCTTTCGTTATTCCCACATTCGTATCGCACGGACTGAGCAGTCCTCGGACAACCAGCCCACGTCGCATACCTGTGACGTGAGGCCGAGTATGATTCGTTTTTTCCGCGCCCGCCCCCAAAATCGGTGGTTCTGCAACTTTTGTTTTCTCATGCACTGAAGGAGACAACAACGCAGCACAAACGTCATCGCGACAATGTGGCACATACAACGTGCCACCACGCCGGAGCACCGGCAAGGCGAACGTACCCAAGGGCGCACGCGAGCGAAACCATAGTTTTTCGTACCATCTCTCAATTGGTATGATCCCAGCTACACCGCGATGGTGTAAAAATAAGGTGCACTTCCAGCAGAATGCCAAACGCAATGTTCAAAGCAAATCTATCAAGCACAACGCAGCCGCAGCTGGCCGTATACGCCGCACCGTGCTTGTGAATGTTTACGGCCGCGCGTTGGAGCAAAGCCGGTCGCGTTTCGAGCGATCCAACGTCACAGCAGCTCGTGATGGTGATTTTTGAGCATGCGATCTACGTCTCGCTTCGCTTTGAACAGCGACAGCGGCAGTACTTCCATGATACGAGGCTTGTAGCGAAAACCTGGCGAAAAATATCGTACGGCGTCTTCGGCGATGCCATAGGCTCCCCCTCCGCCGGCAGCCAGGTGGAGCCTCTACATGACATTGCGGGCCTGAAACAGGTGAAGATCCCAGGGTGCAGTGCCCGGGAGGAGCGCGAAGAGAGGAGAATGCGGCATCAGAGCAGGTTGGCTTGTCAAGGCTGGGCCACCTGACGTCATGCTATCTGCTAAAATGATTAGATGCGACGCTGAGAGCATCTCTTAATTTTCGGCGGCCCTGTCCTTCCTGCGTGCGTCCGTCGTCGTCGTCGTCGTCGTCGGCGGCGGCCGCACTCTCCTCCGCTCACCCCCTCTCCTCTCCGATAGCGAACACTCTCTCGCGAAGGGCATTGGATTGGATTCGATTGACTTGGCTTGGCTTGGATTGGATTGGTTTAAAGTGCATTAAAGTGGATTGTGTTGGATTGTGTTGCGTCATAGCCGCGGCAGACGCACTGGCGCCGGCGCGTGCCCAGGTGAGAGCGAACACTCTCTCTCAACATCTGCGGGTGTGCGGCCCAGCGCGCTCTCACTCCGCCGGTGGGCGGCGCTGCGCGCGGTGCTGCGCATGTGCAGTACTCTTTCTCTCTCCGCGGTCTCCTCTCCTTCGGACGCGCTGCGCATATAACCGGTGTGCCGCTCTGCGGCGGCCTTTCGGTCGACGGTTGCTCTCCGCTTGCGCCTGAAGCCCCCTCAGCGTCGCATCACACCAGGGTTCCCGCGAGGGGCGGTGGGCGTAATTTTTCTTCCTCCGTGGCGATGATTCAATGGGCGGCATGATACCACGAGAGAACAACGGGGCTAAGCCACATTCAGTACGTCGTCATCTTCGGTCAGGCTTCCATGGCGCAGCAGTGCATCACTGGCCACCTCTTTCTCGTCTTGTAACGTCATTCTCGACGCATGCAGAATTTCACAATGCTTCGTTTACAAGTGCATTTAGCCACAGTTTGAAAGCAACATTTTTTTAGTAGTGAACACTGATATTCCGTGAACGTGTGCACGCACAGAAACGGGGCTCAGGCTGCTCGAGAAAATGACCTAATGTTCGTCTTACCACACAGACGGGTTTTTTATTCAACACATCTCACGGAACACGTCATTTACACCACTGAGCCGATATATGCGTTACATCTCAAGGTCCCCTCGGAATCTGAAGGATCACCTTTTTCACTGCAAAGCAGTATATGCCTCCCCCCAGGTTTCATTCCGGTGTCATCGATTTACTCGGCGCCGCTCCGGGGCTCCCCCGTCACCACCGCTGACACCTCAAAAGGTTAGAGAGAGAGAGAGATCGAGACAGAGCGAGAGAGAGAGAGAGAGAGAGCACCATGTAAAACGAAACATCTGCGAACAAAAGGTTCACAAAGGTTAACAAGAACGAAATAAAAGGTTCACAAAAGGTTAGTAAGAGAGAGAGACGCACAGCACCGTGTAAAACGAAAATCTGCGAACAAAAGGTTCACAAAAGGATAACAGGAACACAATAAAAGGTCCACAAAAGGTTAGGGAGAGAGAGAGAGAGACGCACAGCACCGTGTAAATCGAAACATCTGTGAGCAAAAGGTTCACAAAAGGTTAACAAGAACAAAATAAAAGGTTCACAAAGATTAGAAAGAGAGAGGTTGAGCAGTTTCGCGTAGCTTCTGGAGAGTCGTGCTGCGCATGCGCGAGGAGCATTAGATTGGATTGGATTGAAATGAATTGGATTGCATGGTATTGAAATGTATTGCATTGGACTACATTGGAATTGTATATACTCTACCGACGCGTTGTCACTCATTTACATGCGCAAGCGGGCAATTCCACGGGTGATTTACGGTAAAAACGATCCCCAGTGCTTCGCCCACACGCCATTATTCACTTCGTGGAGATGCGTGATTTTTTTTTTTTTCGCTCTCCTGAGGCGGTTCTGCAGCCTTCATGCGTGCTCCTGACCGGTGCCAGGCCAGCTTCCAGAAAGGAAAAACGCGTGCGGAAACGCGTCGCTCTCCGCACATGTGTCTGGTTCTTTAGAGGAGAAGGATCATCAGAGCAGCCCCACATGCAGTGGTTGGCGACAACCTCGCGCATTTCCCGGCCCGCTTCGTCCCCCTTTCTCAAAGCTGTCTCTCCTCCTTCAACCCTCCTCTTTCACTGCGTTTTCCCTTTCCTTGTGCACAATCTTCGGCTGGCACTCGTTCTGACCAAAACTTTTTTTGTGCAACCCATTTTCCGTTCCTCACAACGCGCGTGCTCGAAACGTAGAGGTCTGAGGCTTTCGCCTTAGAATTTTCTTTTCACCTGAATTGTCTCAAGGTAAAAAGCTACAGGAGGGAATTGACGGGGCTGACGATAAGAGGTAGGATTGCAAGACGCACGTAGCAAGCATTTCCTCTTGAAAAAGTTTCGCAAAAATACACTACACGATTCAGTTTCCCGTTAGGTAGAAACCCCGTAATTCCTGCGCCACGCAGAACCGTAATTAAACGTAGGGATACAATCCGGCCCGCACCTACACCCACCTAAAATATGTAAAACTTTTCCTATTAAGTAGAAAAATGCGTAATTAGCCTAAGCTCATAATTAACCTAAGGACGACGCACACCAAACCCCGTCGCTTTGCGCCGTGTTCAACACGCTGCTCGCCAGCGTACACAGCCGGATTTCCACCGTTTCACTACACTCCAAGCGACGCACCCTCCGCAAAATACATGCATGCCAACACCCCGCCGCTTCAAAACAACGCCCCTTGTAGATGCGACACTGAGAGCATCTCTTGTCGGCGGCCCTGTCCTTCCTTGCGTGCGTCCGTTGTTGTTGTCCGCAGCCACTCTCCCCCTCTCCTCTCCGATAGCGAACACTCTCTCGCGAGGGGCATTGAATTGGATTCGATTGGGTTGGCTTGGCTTGGCTTGGATTGGATTTGGATGGAATTTGATTGGATTAAAGTGGATTGTGTTGGATTGTGCGCGTCATAGCCGCGGCACTCTCTCTCTCCGCGGTCTTCTCTCCTTCGGGAGCGCCGCGCATATAACCGGTGTGCCGCTCTCCGGCGGCCTTTAGGTCGGCGGTTGCTCTCCGCTTGCGTTTGAACCCCCCTCAGCGTCGCATCACACCAGGGTTCCCGCGAGGGGAGGTGGGCGTAATTTTTTTGGAGAATTCGGCCCCAGGAGGCTCTTGTCGATGGCCACCGAATGGAACAAGTTTTGAGGGGGTGTCGAGGGGGTCGGTGAAGCTGTGACGGGCGCGGCCTCAAAGTTCAACAGAAAGTTCGACAGCAGATCAACACGACATCCAAAGAGGCCTTCGTCTTCCCATTGTTTTGGAAGTACGGTAGACTCGCGATAATTCAAACTCGAAGGGGCCCCACCATCTTGTTTGAATTATCAGATGTTTCAATTATCAGAAGTTCCCATAAATATGACCCGTGCCAACTTACCTACCTGTGTTGGAATGCAAAATTCACATAATTTAATAATACGATGTTCGCACCCAACACTGACTGAGTGCTATTGGTGCTTTGGAAAAAAACAACCACCAATGGATGACTGCTTTGTCTTTGCATGACAGTTCAAAACAACGTTTTCGGTGCTAGCAAGGGCATCCAGTTTTTTGTGAGGGCTTTCTGCACTGGTCTAAAACTTGGGGATCCCATAATTCGCTGAAATGATGCCAATGTGCACATAGAAGTGGAAAATTCAGCAGATATTTTCCGGCAAGGAAAAGCAAAAAGTACAAATTAACGGAATTTACGCTACGGAGCCGTTTGAATTAAGAGGCTTTAAAATACGTTGAAAACATAGCGGGCCAACCAATATTTTGAAATTTGTTTGAATTAAGCGAAAGTTTGAATTATCCGAATTTGATTTACCGCGAGTCTACTGTACTAAGTATCCTCCATAATTTATTGTCTCTGAGGCATTTCCATCGCCCGAGACTCTCCTGCGTGTTTTAGTGACGCCCTTCATGCCACCTTGAGGTTGTTATATAACCGCACTTCGCCGTGGTGTGCCGAAGTTCAGTTGGTACATTTACGGGTCTCATTTGGCGCAGTCAGCTTTGTGCAGCAGCAGTAATGAGGACGAGGCCATTGAACACTACTTTTTCAACTGTCGACGATTTGCAAGCCTCAGACTCAGCTAACTGAACTGCTGCTTCTTCGAAATTTGGGATTTACATGCTCCTTATCGCACTCAAGATTATTGAGAGGGTGCTAGCTGGGATACTATATCAACATTCTTCTTTCGCGCTAGCGGAGACGGAATTCAAAATTGTCTCCAAAATGGGGTTCTACCGCAGGTCGGTTTGCTCATACCAGTTGCGAAACTCCCCATAGGCCCCATGTATCAAAAGCCGGTCTTCAGTTGCCCGCCTGCGCTGGGGGCAAGCAAGGGGCAAGTTGACTAGCCTGTCGTCTGTCGGCATAAAGTTGAAGCAGTACTGAAATGCTTGCGGCCGCTGCTGTTACTCATAAAACAAAAAACCATAACACGGAGGTACATTTTACATAATTAATACACTCTTAATAAAAAAGGTCGTAAAAAGGTAGTAGCCGCCGTATTTACCAACTCCTTACGAACCTTACTACCCCGCAGTTTTGGACGTAGCCTGTGCCACTAACAACTGCATGGTTATTAAATTAACTGAGTGTAGGAAGTAGCATACACTAGATTAAGGTCGTGCTTGTGACCAGGTTGTGCGTGGCCAGTTAGTAAGCGCATGTAGCTCAGAAGAGTGCTATCGCTGGTACTTTACTAGTGGGGGTAGTGGTGCTTACCTGCCTGCTTCGGTTAGTAATTCTGACAAGTGCTACATTTACTACCTCCAGTTACCGTATAAACCGGATTATAGGTCGACCCGGTATATAGGTCGACCCCCTACCTTGAGGTGGGAAAAGTTGACAAAAAAATAATTCGGCACAGAAGCGCACTCACAATGTCTATATTTATTTCCGACGCCCGTCCGTCACTGCCACTCACTATGCCTGCCGAAGTCACTAGTCCGAGCTCTCAGAGTCGTTCGAGGATGACTGCTTCGCACTGTCATCTTCCATGCCATCAGGCGCGTTGCTGATGAAGCACTTCCTGAACGCTCGTGTAACCATGTCGTCGGGCAGCGACTGCCCAGAGAAGGACACCCAGCTTGACACGCTCGCAACCGGCCCGTATAGGTCTTTTTGTTGTCGCCGGCTATCCACTCATTGTACAGTTCGCGGAGCCGGTCCGCGCATGGCCTCCGGAGCGATCGTGAGCGAAGTTCCCGGACGAAGTTCCCGGACGAAGTCCGCCACTTTGTTCTCCAACTCGGGTTGCACCGCTTGACGTCCACAGAACGATCGGTTTCGGGGGTTTCACGCGCACAGCTTAGCTTTCTGGATCCGCCAGTACCGCACACTTTTCTCTGAAATGCCTAACTGGCGTTACGCCGCCATATTCCCAGTTTGCTCGGTGACTCAATCGCCGTCAGCTTAAACGCCGCGGTGAACTGGCGTCGACTGCCGCCGCTCATCTCGGAACAGAGACGTACAGAAATGTACGCACGCACGCGTAATAGACGAGTAAAAGACGAAAAAGTACAGAAAAGCGAAATCAAATAAAGGCCTGATAGAGCGAGAGAGCAGTCCGACACGAATGCCGATGGCGATTGGCGACGGACTACGCTTGCACATTGTCGCCAGACAACAATTTACATTCTGCCAATGACCGCTATATAAGACGAGGGGTGACTTTAGTGCGGATTTTTTCGGAAAAAAACTCGACCTATATTCCGGTTTATACGGTACTAAGTACCTAGTGTATACTGGGACAAGTAACTTGTTAGTATTCTATTAGTGAATGCCCCGACCTTTTTTTTAAGAGTGTATCTTCTAATTTAAAAACAAGCTTTATTTACAAAAAATTGTGATTATGTAATACTTTATCGAAATTCAGTTTTCGTCCCCCAGGGGCGCGCCAGTACACTTTTCCCTCAGCTTCAATGGAGCAGGGGGGCACGCGCGGCCCGGATTCTGTAGCGGAGTTTCGCAACTTGCTCCCCTTGAGCTTCATGGAATAGTGTTCCGCCATAGTTGGATTATTTTAAATTTTTGCAACGTATGGAAATATTTTTGAATTCGTTCTAGAATTTTTCTGTTCGCTCCACTTTTACATAAAAATACTGCCTATATATACCACTTTAAATTATCTCTCTGCGGGGTCCTATAGTAGCTAGTTAGGCACAACCACTTGTTCCCAACGACTTATCATGGACGATCTCCTGATTGGGTATGTGCCATTTCTGAAAAACTATAATCATCATCACCCATTGGAGGAAGCTGACTGCTGCAAATTAAACGTTATCTAGCATAGACGATGAAGACGAAGGTTTTTCTCCTCCGTTGCACCTTTTCCGTGCTTCATTTGATAATACCGGCCCAAAATTGACCCGACTTATGCCTTTGCGTCTTTCAAATATTGTTAGCAAGGTACGTGCTTCCATTCACGTTGCTTTTGTGGACGCTAGCGACGGCAAGCTGAAATATTCACTCGAACATGGGGCACCTTGTCAAGAATAGGAAAAAAAAGGTTGTGCTGAACGCCTTGCATTAACTCATGCTATTTAGTGGCGGTTTTCCCGAGAGGAGCTCTATATCTATTTTACTCGCGACGATAGTTCTCTTAGCAAAAATAATTATCCGTACCATCGCCCCTTGCATAACGCTAGCGCGCATGTCAAAAATGCGTCGCCGAGATTCTTCATTTAGAACTTCGAGACAATAGACTCTCTGAAAAGAATCCGTGAGAACTGCTTTATTCCCTAGAAAAAACTGCTGGGAGCGTGTATGGCTATAGCAGGGTAATATAAAATAAAATATCGAGTATTTTTGTTCGTATACTGTTGCATTGTGCTATTTCGTTAGGCAGTGTTGTGAGCACTATGTTAGACATGGAATAACCGGACTTCTGAACAATTGATTGATTGATTTTCGGGTTCAACGCACTCACGCAACGCAGGCGATGAGGCTCGCCGTAGTGGACGGCTCCAGATTAATTTTGACACCTGGGGATCTTTAACGTGCGCCGAAATCTCGTACACAAGGGCGTTTTTGCTTTTCGTCTCCATCAGAAAAGAGGCCGCCATGGCCGAGAATCGAACCCGCGACCTCGTGCTCAGCAGCGCAACGCCTTATACCCCTGTCACACGGGCACTTTCAATCGCGATTGAAGTGAATCGCGATCGAGTTTTCGAGCGCGCTCGAAGCACTGCCGCTGCTACACGGCCCGTTTCAATCGAGATCGAAAAGTTGCACGGGTTGCATTCGTGTACGCCAGATGGCGCTAACAATGTACTTGTGGCCGGCGTCTGGTAACTTCGCGCGGTCGTAGGTATACGTAACTATGTAGATAGTACCTCACGCTTATTTGGGTCAAGTTATTTGACACAATTTGTGGCGTTAGTTGAAGTTGTCACATTCTGTGCAATTACTGAGCGGGGACGAGAGTATCGCCGCTTTCGTTCGATCGCGCTTGGATGCCTCGATCGCGCTTGAGAAACCAGGATTGAGTTCGAGCGGGATCGAGCTCGATCGCGATTGAAACTGCCGTGTAGCAGAGGCCCGATCCGGATTGAGCTCGATCCGGATCGACTCAATCGCGATTGAAAGTGCCCGTGTGACAGGGGTATTAGCCACTGAGCCACCGTGGCGGGTGGACTTCTGTACAATTAGTGCTTGAATAGTTTAGGCTCCCTGTCGAAACCGCTAAAATCATCCCAGAGAGACCGAATGAGGTACGCTTCTAATTCCACTGTGAATTTGTAAGGTAATTCACCAGAACGACCTTGGCCAGGTTTCAAGCACTTAGTGCGGCAGAAAAGATTCACCCGAAAATATGATCCCAAGCAGGCCAAGAACCCGAACCTACCTGTTTTCAACTTGTGGCTTGGTTATAAGCCACCCAGTTGTTCTCCCACATTCTTTTTTAAGAGGATAGTCTTCCTTTGGCTTCTTAAAAGAGAAAATTTGGTCTGTCTGTCTGTCTGTCTGTCTGTCTGTCTGTCTGTCTGTCTGTCTGTCTGTCTGTCTGTCTGTCCGTCCATCCGTCCGTCCGTCCGTCCGTCCGTCCCTCTATTCGGCCGCCCGGCCGAAAGTTCAGAGAATTCTTGAAAAGAAGTTTACACGGGCGAAATCGTTCCAAACTTCTTTATCTGGAAGCATACTTCATACTCACCCAGGTTGTTGAGCAAAAAGAAAACATGGGGTACATTTGAGGCAGGACATCCTAACCCATACCAGAAGTGTTCTTTGAATTAAAAAATATAGCAAATGAAGAAGAAACGCTTTGAAAACCGTGTTTTGACAAACAAAAAAAAACACATGTGGCTCACGCTGGAGCCTCAGCCCCGAGGGTTGAGGCTCCAGCGATGCCAACCGTAAAAAATGGTCCCAAAGGAAATTGGATTGTGAAAACCTCCTTTGAGTTTACATGCTGTTACGAACGGGACGGTAAGGGATCGCCGCTGGAGCGCCGCCACACTACGAAGTGAGCAGATACGCGGCAAGTTTTTTTCGCAACCTCGTCACTCACCGTGTGACATAACACAAAATGACACTCTTCCAGCAACGGTTTGCGGTTCAGCTACCTGCTTGGACACCATTCTGACCGGCTGTAAGCAGAGCACAAAAATACCAGCACAAAAATTCTGGCCTGCACGACGACCAATTTAGTGCTGTATTCATGTGGAAATAGAGCTGATGGTCCCGTTAGCTTTCGCTGCTCAGGTACCGGAGGTGTGCGAAGGCCGCTGTTTCACAAATGATTTGCGTCTCCCACACTCTTACGCAAGTAGCCGACACAAAAAAATGTCGGGCGATTTCGCAGCGTTTCGCGTTTCTCCTCTCCTCGGGCTCCTCCCGTGGCCCAGGCTTCACAGCCCTTTGCGTTTCGCAGCGTCATGCAGCGGCTGAAGCAACGGGATCGCTCGCCCATCAGCAACCCCGAGTCCCTGTCGAGCAGCGCAAGCAGCGGCAGCAGTGACGACGACGATGGTGGTGGTCCCTTCGATGCCCCGCTGCCGCGCTTCGGGGACCAAACCGTCGCCAAGTACACGTCCGTGCAGCCGGGATGGCGCGACCCGGTACGGCCGGGCAGGAACTGCCACACGTACTCCAAGGGAGCCGGCTTCGCTCCGCAACACGACGGTGACTCTTCACTCTCCCCGACAACGAGATCAAGGTCGGTGTGCCCTGCCATGTGTGGCCCTCTGTAAAAGGGATGTAGGCACAATGGCGCTAACCGCAGGCGAACTGGCCCAACCTATACACAAACATTTCCTCAACAAAATCGGCTGAGTTCACAGTTCACTCTGTTCCTGTGATCATGCCGATGAAGACGTGCAGCAATTGACACGGATCCTTCGCAAGAGTGAAGTTATCGCCTTCAGGCTCTTCCTAAAGTCAAGTCCCATTCTAGGCTCTTAGTAGTCGCCTATACAGGTTTTGGAATGCGCCAACTTGCTGCATCGTCACCGTTGTGTGTTTCGTGTATTGCTTGGTATGTAGTCTGGGCCCTATACAGTGGTTTGTGCATGATCTCGAACTTTCCCTCCCTTGCACTCAACATGTGCAATCATTTATAATTGTGTAATATCAGAGCCTAGTTGATTTTGTTAGCAGTTTTGTTGCACAATTCCCAGTATTATTGCGCATATTTTTAAACCCGTACTGTCTGCACTTAAAATTGTGCGAGAAGGACTTTCCGGTGCTTTTACATGGCGCCAACAGTTCCACAAAAAGGCGACGAAGTTAGGGGCAACTTCAATCAATCAATCAATCAGTTTATTTGACATCCACATGCACAGTTGTGGGGAGCACAGACAAAAGACCAACAAAAGCGGTTAAGTAAGCTAACTGTAAGAAAAAATTGCACTACTCCCTTTCTTTGTAATACGGCTCAATTAGTGTTTGATTATTCAAACCTGCAACTTTTTCCGAGGACGCCAAAGACTGCGCCACACAGACTGGACTCGTGCGTTCGCTCGGTGCTCTATTCGGTGGCATTTCACATTTTTTCTACATTAGAGCTCACCGTTAGTGAGTAGTGGACACCGTCACAATCTCTGTCTCACCTTAGCTAATACCGCATTCCGGCGCAAGTCGAAAATGAATAAATACAGCAAAAGCATGGAAAACAGTTATTTACGAGAAAACTTTAGAAGGTTCTTTAGACGCTTCAGAGCCCCGCACGGGGCACCTTGAGCAATCTTGGTGACGGTACTGGCGATACCGCGCACCCCGAGCCCCCAAACATAAGCTGGATCCAACCGTGGCGATGTGTTTATAGGTGGAGGGTTAGAAACCACGAACGGTGGCCGTCGGAGCCTTGGTCAAGCTCCGGCCGATGGGCTCCCTGCCTGTCTACCAGGCAGGGAGCTCCGGGTCCTCTTTGACTAACAGGGTAAGGTCAAAGGAGCAAGTACCCCAGTCTCCCTTCTTTTATAGTATGCCCTATGGTACTTACAAACCCCCCCCCCCCAAACGTGATCGGTCCCTGAAAAGGGGCCGCACCGAAGTATCTTTTCCTTCATTGCCATCTTTAACATTTCCTGAACCGGATAATTTTTCTCGATTTCTTGTGATGAAATCGCTCAATCCAACCCAACCCCTTGTATCGCAGTCAGTCTTCTTGATCGCAAAATCTCTTGAAGCCATAATAGGAAAATCATATAAGTGCAAAAAAACAAAGGACTGGTGAACTACTAATCGAGGTAAATGAAAAACTGCAGTCCACGAAGCTTCTAGCTCAGACTAGACTGGCTGATCTAGACATCAGGGTCACACCACATCGGAGCCTCAACAGCTCGCAAGGTGTGATATCCGAGACGGATCTCTTGAACGAAACAGATGTGGATCTCCTTGCCGGCTTGAGGGATCAGGGCGTCACTGCCGTGAGACGCATCACTATCCGCAGAGACGACAAGGAGATTCCCACCAAGCACATTATCTTGACGTTTGACCGCGCAGTTCTTCCACAACACATCAATGCAGGTTTTATCCGCTGCTCCATCCGTCCCTACATCCCGAACCCGCGGCGCTGTTTTAAGTGCCAGCGGTTCGGGCACGGTACAAACTCCTGCCGTGGCCGAACGACGTGTGCAAAATGCGCGTCGCATGACCATCTGAGTGACAACTGTACATCCGACACCCTCTCTTGTGTGAACTGCGGGGGGGGGGGCGCATGCAGCCTACTCCCGCAAGTGCGAAAAATTTCAAACTGAAAAAAAAAATAATCAACAGCAAGGTAACTGAGAACATCACCTTCCCAGAGACGCGGAAGAGGTTCGCCTCTTTCCCCCTGGGGAGGTACGCCGACGCAGCTCGCCGGGGGGCGGAGCGGCGTCTCGTTTCCACAGGGACCCAGTTCAGCGAGTCTGACCTGGTCCCTCCCTCGCCCCCCCCCCCCCCCCCCCTGGGTTGCCTCTGGCAGCCCAACCCACCACCACGCCGCTTGCTGAGGCAGCAGCGGTTGTGGTGGCAACCTCTTCCGTCGGGACCGGTGCCGCGCCCGCCTCTGTCTCCCCTATCTCCAGTGCGTTGGAGGGTACCGAGGTGATGGACACCACGGGCCCCACACCGGTTCCCACCGCCACCGCACCGCCCGTGCCACCTCTGGCGCCCCGGACGCCCTCGGCGGTGGCGGCTCAAACGAAGGGCTCCCGAGGGGGGGCCAAGTCCGGGGGGCCCGGTCCGTCGGGCACCCCTCGGACATCCGACGAAGAGATGGATGTCGGGCCGTTCCTGCCTGCAACGCAGCGCAAGGAACGCGTCCCGACGCCAAAGCCTCCCGACAAGCCAAAAAAGGCGAGAGTCACAGCCCCGAAAGACGACACATAAACAAACACACACACTCCAGTAGCTCTCACACTAAATAATAGGAAGAGAAAACACAATTCAATTGAACTGTAGAGGCCTTCTTAAAAATCTTGACGATGTATACGAAATACTGCATGCTAATCAGCCAAGTGTAATGTGTGTTCAGGAAACACATTTGAATTCCAAGCACACAAATTTCTTGAATAGTTACATGGTCTTCAGAAAGGACAGGGATGGCTGCACACACTCTTCTGGCGGTGTGGCCATAATTGCCCGGAAATCTTTAGCCTGCCACCCTGTCACTCTGAACACTGTCCTTGAGGCTGTAGCAATTCGAACAATAATCTTTAATAGGTTGATAACGCTATGCTCCATATACATTCCTCCTGATTTTTCGCTTTCGAGCTCTGACTTCGAGGCGCTGGTTGACCAGCTGCCCGAACCATATATCCTTACAGGCGACCTTAATGCTCACAACTCTCTTTGGGGCTCTTCTCGCACGGATGCCCGAGGTCGCCTGCTAGAGAAATTCCTTACATATTCAGGAGCATGCCTTTTCAACAATAAACAGCCTACATACCATAACATAGGACACAACACATACTCATATCTTGACTTGGCGATTGGCTCCGCAGTTCTCTTTCCTCTTCTCGAGTGGGGTGTGGGCACTGACCCATACGGTAGTGACCACTTCCCCACCTCACTAACATACATAGGTAAAGGCCCACGCAGTCCATCTTCCCAAAACAGGTTCAATGAAGCAAGAGCTAACTGGAATGCATTTACAGAGATATCCAAACTACACCACACATTCATAGGACACCTACACGTTGAAGAAGCTACCCAACTGCTCACGGCTCACATCCTCGACGCCGCCGAAAAGTCCATTCCCCACGTCTCTGGTGCCCCGCGCAACCAGCGGAGGCCGTGGTGGAATGAGGACTGTAGGCGGGCGCGAGAGGCCCAGAACAAGGCGTGGGGTGTCCTTCGTCGGTACCCCACGTCGGGTAACCTCATTTTGTTCAAACGGGCCAAGGCGTTAGGAAAACGTGTGCGCCGTGAGGCAAAACGAGAGAGTTGGCGTTCCTTCATAACATCAATAAACTCCTACACAGACACACGGAAAGTATGGACAAGAATACGCAAACTCAAAGGACAACAAACACACAGCCTGCCTCTGGTCAGCACAACAGGGGACACACTCGAAGACCAGGCTGACACCCTCGCACAACACTTCCAACACGTGTCCAGTTCCGCACACTACACAAACACTTTCATGAAACACAAACAAACGGCCGAAAAGAAGCCTATACTAGATAACAATAGGTCAACATCTTCGTATAACTCAGAGTTTTCGCTGCATGAGCTGAGGGCTGCTTTGAGCGCGTGTAAACCCTCAGCTCCAGGCCCAGACAACATCACATACACAATGATACAACACCTGCACGAAGACACTCTTCTAACACTCTTACACCTATATAACAAGATATGGCTTTCGGGGCACATTCCAAACTCTTGGAAGGAGGCTATAGTTGTAGCTTTCCTGAAAGAGGGAAAGGACCCGTCGTCCCCCTCAAGCTGCCGTCCTATAGCCCTGACGAGCTGCCTGTGCAAGCTCTTCGAGAAGATGGTAAATCGCAGGCTCGTGTACTTCCTCGAGTACAACGGTCTTCTCGAGAGCTGCCAGGCAGGCTTTAGGGTGGGGCGATCGACAAACGATCAACTGGTAGCTCTTGACTCGTATATCAAGGATGCCTTCGCGCATAAGCAGTATTGTTTAACTGTCTTTTTCGACCTTGAAAAGGCATACGACACCGTTTGGCGTTATGGGATCCTTAGTGACCTCAAGTCATTCGGTGTTTCGGGTAACATGTTGAACACTCTTGTTAGTTATTTGTCAGACAGAACGTTTCGAGTAAGAGTTGGTTGTGCACTCTCAAACGTTTACGTGCAAGAAAATGGCGTGCCACTGGGTGGCGTGTTGAGCTGCACTCTCTTCATAGTAAAAATGAACTCTCTTGGTAAGGCACTGCCACCTACAATCTCTTATTCCATGTATGTAGATGACGTGCAGATATCCTATAAATCATGCAATATGTCAATCTGCGAACGTCAAGTCCAGCTTGGTGTAAAAAAACTTGCCGGCTGGGCAGACAAGAGTGGTTTTAAATTAAATCCTGTAAAAAGCTCTTGCGTTGTGTTCTCCAGGAAGCGCGGGGTCCATATGGACCCAAACATTACTCTTAATGGCGTGTCGCTTCCTGTGAACAAGGAGCACAAGTTCTTAGGTGTTGTGTTTGACCAGAAACTCACATTCATTCCACACATCAAGGAACTTAAACATAAATGTCTGAAAACAATGAATATACTTAAGGTTCTCTCCCATCAATCTTATGGTTCCGACAAAGAACTCCTACTACGGCTCTATACTGCTTTGGTTGGGTCTCGTTTAGACTATGGCAGTGTGGTATATGGGTCGGCGACTAAAACAGCGTTGCGAATGCTTGACCCAGTGCTACACTTGGGGCTTCGTCTCGCCTCGAGTGCTTTTCGCACTAGCCCTGTCGAGAGTCTGTATGTCGAGTGTGATAAGTGGAGCCTTGAGAACCAACGAACGTACCTGGACTTGCTATATGCTTTTAAAATTTCATCAATGAATAATCATCCTTTTTACCTTGCCTTTAACGATACATCAACATCTCTGCTCTTTGCAAATCGCCCATCCGTTCCTCTGCCCTTTTCACTTAGAGTGAGAGAGCGAGCCTCGCATCTCAGTGCTTCGTTTTTGATGTGTACAGGTCATCCTTTTCTAACAGTTTACCGCCTTGGCAAGTTCGCCCTGTGTCGTGCGACCTTTCTTTTATGAGACTTGACAAAAATCGTGTACCACGAGCTGCAATACTGCAGCACTTTCTGTCTCTGCAGTTTAAATACACATGTGCAGAATTTTATAGTGACGCTTCTAAAACCTCCAGTATGGTGTCGTGCGCTGCTCATGGTCCTAATTTCAATGCAGCCAGAACCATGAGCGTGCACACATCAATTTTTTCAGCAGAAGCGTATGGAATTTTACTGATTGTACGACACATACTTGAAAATCATATTCCAAAGTCTATCATCTACACAGATTCCTTGAGTGTTGTTCGCGCACTGTCCTCGCATACACCCCCCAAAAACCACATAGTTAATCTTGTATTTAACACTATCATGTCTGTGTTTGCGCAGAAGCATCAGCTGGTCCTCTGCTGGGTCCCAGGACACGCTGGGATCGCTGGGAACGAGTTGGCAGATGAGAGGGCTGCTGCTGCTGCACTCAGGAACACTGTAGACATAACAACCGTACCATATACAGACCTCAAGCCACACATAAGACAACACTTGCGTAGAACATGCCAAACACACTGGAGTGAACAGACAGACAACAAGTTACACGCTATAAAACCACGCTTGGGACCATACACCACTGACACACGCAACAGACACACAGAAGTCGCCTTGGGTAGGCTGCGGATAGGGCACACCCATGCAACTCACTCGTATCTGCTGACGGGATCTTCTAGACCCCAGTGCAGCAGGTGCGGAGAGGCCCTATCCGTAGTGCATATACTAATCACATGCAAGGCACTTCACACAACACGACACAAACACTTCAGAGAACTCTACAGACAACATATTCCCCTACATCCATCGTTTTTCCTAGGTGATGATGCCATTGTTTCCGTGAAACGTGTGTTTGAGTATTTGTCCGACGTCAAGTTTTTAAACCTCATTTCCTATCACGCATCATGAAATCTGGCCCTTTACACCAGCCGTGCTCATTGTCGTTTTGTGACTTTACTTTTGTTTTTGCTGATTTTACTTAGTATTTAAGGTTTCACCCCTATCATCGACTATTGTTTTGGCGCTCTTTGCCCCAGTTGGCCTTGCGCCATAAACATCCAACGATCATCATAGACGCTTCAGAGCAAATAACTATAAAATGACCACCGGAAATCTGTACTTGTGCATTCACGTTGAGCTACAGACCTTTCAACGGAATGCCCCCACTTTTTTTTTCAGAGGTATCTGATTTTTATTTAGAAACAACTGAACTGTCAGTTTTGCCAGGTTCTTTTTCCTGTCATCCTCCGTCAAAGGAATGCGCTTTGCGGCAAAAGCAACTTTCTCGTGAAAGTTGTGTAGCTCACAACCAAATGCAGATGTCTCTGAAATATTTACTCTAATTCACCTTTAAGACGACTACATCACTGCACCGAGTTTGAGTTGTTTACATTGCTTAGTTCACAGTGTAGTTTTAAATGTCTGGGAATTTCCTGCGTGGGCTCCTGTGGTATGAGTATAATTAGAGAAACCGCTGTAAGTAATGTTTTACCGGAAATATATTGAAACAAAGTATATGAAGTTCGGATGCACAGAATATTCCGTAGCCGTTGAGATTTTGATCTCAGCCAGTGCTGTATCGTGTGTGGGTGGCAGTAAGACGACACATGAAGTGGCTGAGCCAAAGCAGTCGCCGCGCAGCTTTATTGGTCTTGCTTATATAGCCGCACGCGCAGCCAGGGAAGGGAGAGGGGGCTCGTTATCGGCTTCCGAGCCGCGATAGCCAAGTACGATACAAGTTCCAAGCATAATTCTCTCACACTTTTACTACAAATAACACCAAGGCGCGCGGCTTGCTAAGCTATTCCAGAAGCACATAGGGTGGGAGAGAGAGAGAGAGAGAGAGAGAGAGAGAGAGAGAGAGAGAGAAGGGAGGGAAGTGGGAGCTTTATTGTTCCTTTTTGCTGAGCGTAGCTACCCGTTGTTGTTGTCGAACACGTTTATTTCACATTTTTGAGCCAATTGAAGGCTGCTGTGAAGAATGTAAAAAGAATAACGGTAAAAATAACAATACAAAGAAAGTAAACGTTCTCTCGTTTGATCACTGGCTTCGGCCATGACTGGCTGTAGTTCTGGCAGTGTGTCCGAGCCGGGAATTGGTGGCAGACGTTTCTGCGTCATCCATCCATAAACTGCTTTAACGACCGCCAAAGCTCGTTGGCGTCCGCTGCAGTTGTACCCGGGTGTGGTGTAGCCCGGCTCTGAAGGGAATTCGGTCTTATCTCATTCGGGAGTGAGGCCAAGGCCCAAGATGTGGGAACCGGGCAGAGCCTCAGCAGGTCACGGCCGGACTGGAGGAGCGGCGAGCGAGCGCCTGACGCTCCTCCAGCCCGGCCGTGAGCAGGTGTTCCTGGTCGGCCCGAATGCCGCATGGGCTGCCCATTCCCGTGTTAGGCTGGTCCAGAGAATGGCTGCTTTCCTTACTTTCGAAGTGCTGCAAAAGGTGGGTGCCACTCTGTACCCGGCGGAGCGTAACTTGCTGCCAGCGGGTAGCAGCCTTGCGGGGAACTGAAGGGATGTTAAGTGGATTGCACGCGCTGCGTAGATAGCTGCGTCGGGGCTGCTTGGCAAAAGTTACCGCTTTTGCTGGATCTAGCCACTGATTGCGCGTCTCCACGTGGTCGGCTAGCCGGCTGGAAAATCGCTCGGGTGGTTTCGACTGCACGGATAGAAGTAAAGCGCGCTCTAGTCAGTGGGCCCGATCGTTTTCTCGTATTCCGGAGTGTCCTGGGATCCAGTGCACATGAAAGTCATGTCCCAGAGCACGGAGGTAGCTAAGGTGGAGACACAGTTTCTTGACAACGACTGGTAGTACTGCGAGTGTTTTGGCAGCCCCGATAGGCTTCGTGCGAGTCCGTATAGACTCGGTAGTGATGGGGGCAATCTTCCTCCGTTTGGCGTTAAGCCCACCTGACGGGCTCGGCAAAATCCACAACGGCGCACAGTTCTGCAAGGGAGCTGTTTAGGACTTCAAGGGTGAGGTAAAGTTTGTTTCGTTGCGTTGTTGTGTCGTGGCTTTTATATGCCGTGGGGAACGTTGGCTGCTGCTTGTTCTCACCGATTGCTGCATCTACATAGATGACATGGGTCTTGCCAGCAGAGTCGTTGCTATCGATGAGTTCCCTTGCTTGTGTGTCTTGTCGCCTTGCGAAAGCTTGTCTCCTTGCAGTTTGTTCTTGTCCCATGTTCTGAGGAAGCGGGTCGGAGTCTACGATGGCTATGCGCTCCCAGAAGGGAGATATTTCTCGGAGGGGTGGTAATGTGGAGGTGTTAAAACGAACTTTTTCCAGAGTGACTGTGTGAGTTCATGAGTTCCCCGAGAGGGAGGTTCCGGGTGTGCGCTTCATTAGGCGACAGTCAGGAGCCCGTGGTCCTTGGCGCCGTCTTCAGACTTCTGCCAGCTGGTCGGATAAACTGCTTCTAGACAAATTTTAACAGCACCATGTTTGACTGCTAGGATAGAACCGTAGTCTTGTTAAGTTTCATTAGGTTAATGAACTCAGAAGTATGCTCAAACTTAACTTAGAAACAATCATCTCTCGTTTCTCGCACTTATTTGGTCTCGCAGTCGCTTCGTACAAATGTTGGACCACCTAAGCACTCCTTATGATGTAGTGAATGCGAAAACATTAGTGTTTCATTGTCCAGCAGATATTCCGATATTGTGTGTGCAGCCAGGATGCTTTAGGGATCTATTAAGCATGATATCGTGGTGTGTTTGAGTTGCCTCGTGCATTTCATGCTTGCGCGCCATCCGTTGAAGCAGCGCCGTACAATGACTGTTGTTCCTCGTAGCCCATCGCGGTAGCCTGAGCTTCATCGCTGTCGCATTTGCTGGTTCTTTCGGGCCGAACGCCTCCGCTGCCTCACTCTCAATTTTCTTCGTGATGGGCGATTTCACAGCCGTTGGCGCTGTGTTGGCCGCGTTCCGCGGCTTCCTGTTCTCTTGAGCGCCGCATTGCCGTAGGACGACCACGTTTGGCAGCTTTATTACATAAATACGATTGATAGTCCTCCACCATACAGATCACCGATGAAATCCGAAGAACAATTGCCGTGTGGAGGGTATCCCGCTAAGTTTATGTACAGTCGTGAGGTGCTGCCTACAGTGGCGCCATCATCTTCATATCGGCTTGGGCGGCATGTGTCCAGTGGTGCGACTGTGTCACCTCAATATTACCATCATTCTTTTCCTTCCTCTCTTGGCACTACGGCTGAAAGGCTTGGCCCTTTAATCGTCCTGGTAGCACTATTAGCGGGAACGTGCTGTTTGTTGGTTAATTGCTACTTCTGTAATTATCAGGCGGAAATTATTCCTATGGGCCTCATTACATATCTATAACGCACATTTCTAAGTCGTAAGCCACAACGCACTCCCTATGTCCACCTTTATTCAGCCAGAATAGTCGAACTCTGGTGGTTCAAGGGCTCTGCGCTCGGCCCTCATTTGCAAGGCGCGTGGTTCGAATGTCACCCAGCGCCAAATTTACTCACATGCCTCCTTAACTAATATTACTACGTTGTTTACATGAACCTCCTTGAGAATTGTGGCGTCAATTAGGGTATTCATTAGCGTGTTTTAATAATCTCCGCAGGCGGCACATTTCGTGCGCCATGCGACTCATTTCGTGTGCTAAGGGCGCCGGATTTACGACACAGTCAACTAATGTTTTCGCTCTGCAGATAGGAATAATATTGCATCTTAAATGTTTATCGTAATAATAATCAACAAAAACTCATGGACTCTGCAATTGAGTTTTCCTTCATTTCATGGACAGGTGAGGGTGCCCCAATTTTTTTCGTGAAGTCCGCTGCCATGACATTTCTCGTTGCCCTAACTTCGTACCGCGACCCATTCTTCCTTCTGATTAGTGGTGGACGATTAGTGGTGGACGAAACGCGAATTGGAGTGGGGACGTCTGGAAAGGGCGAGCACTAAACGACGACCCCCCCCCCCTTTTTTTTTCGACGCCTTCTGTACAAGGCCTGCTAAGCTTACGGCGCATATCAACCCCCCCCCCCCCTGAGATATTTCATTTCATTTCATTTCAGCATTCTTTAACAAAGAACAACACGAATGCAAGGGCAAGAACAAAAAGCTGCCATGCAGCAGCTTGATGAAGGTCAAGCTGCTGCATGGTCAACCTGCCCCTGAGATTGGCAACGGGCACATTGGCAACGAGCGCCCGCCCATGCTGCCCCCTACACAAATGTCGGTTGGGCGCCGCCACATACATATTGGAGAGTGAATTCGGTACATGTGACCGCGGCTGCAAGGTCGGTTCGTCCACATTGGCGCGCTGCACTATTAGTAGCTGAGCAGCGGCAGAAGCATACGAGTACGCGGCCGCTCCACGAGAGAGCACTGCCATTGCGCCCAGGTCGTGGCGGCACGTTCCTCGGACCGTGGACGTGTACGCGCTGTCCAGGCTGCTGGAGGGTTCCGACACGGAGACGCTCTTTACGCTCGTCCTCATGGGCAAGGACCTGGACGCGCTGCTGGAGAACGCCACGCTCGACTGCTCGGCCCTGAACCTGCTCCTCGAGCTTCTCGTCAAGGCCTGCCTCTGCCCGCAGACCGCGCACCTGACGCTCCTCCTGGCCACGGTGGCTGCCAACGAGAAGTTCCTCAGGAACGTCGAGCAGCAGCTCGTGTGCAGGTGTGCCCGCGTCCTTCCATTTGACTGTATGTGCTTCGCCCAGCACCGGCTTCCCCCCATTCCCCGTGTCGGGTTGTTGCGGCTTCAAGTGTACAATGCGGATTGGTAAGAGGTAACACACTGAGTTTACATCCAATTGTATAGACACCTAGTGAAACATTCGCCTTCCTCGCAGGCAGAAAAAGGAGGTGAAAGTTCTAGCCAAAAGAAGGCCATTTTACTATCCTCCCTCCCATGTAACAGGCGCAGCGTTTTGGATATAACTTGCAGCCTGTGTTTCTGTTGCAACAACGAAAAAATTGGCGCAACTTGCAATAGTGGTGCAAGGCTGGAGAAACAGCAGAGCTGGCGGCCCCCGTCCCTTCGTCGGAGACCTGGCCGCTGCACCTCACGTGGACTTCAGAACTTGGCGCTGAAAGTTCTCCATGACTGCCAGGCCCGGACCGTTTTGTCCGCAGCCTTTCACATCTCTCCCAAAGTGGTCCGCGCTAGAACCCTTCGGCCACAGGCTTCGCGAACTCGGCATCTGTGCTCCCAACTTCGGGCGCGAACGCACGTGAACTCGCCACTAGAAGAGCAAGCGAGACACCTCGCCACGAACGCTGGGCAAAGTGTTCTCGAAGGTCGAGCTCGCCGACGCCGGGCGATCCTCACGAGGCACACGCTCACATGCGCTCGGTGTTTTTTCTTGGCATTAATTTCTCGTAACAGAAAGCCCTGCTGTTAAAAATCGTTTAATGTTACGTTGTATTTATTTCATTAGAATCAGCCCACAGCACTGACTTTGCTGTAAATTCAAAGCGGTGGATATCGTGGAAAAGTCCATCGCACGAGTACCAGTAAATGCCACGGGCAGACTGTGGCGCATTCTAAAGGCATCTGCACGGTATAATATCATTTACACTATTGCCTGAGTTTTATTTTTTCCTGCTTAACGCTAGCTATCTAGGTTTAGTGCCCATTAAGGCGCTGTAATGGTCACTCCGCTCGACGCCCTCCACACGAGCCCAGCATTTTCAAAATAAGTGTTGCATTTATTAATATTTTGTTCGAGCATTTCGAGTGCATCGCGACCTGATATTCAAGTGTAGGTGACATATCAGTTCGCCTTTCAAGTCTGCGTCACTTTGAAATTGTAATATTGAAATGGTCGATTGGCAACGTGATGCCGACTGTTTTTGGCGAGAGTAATGATTCGCACTGGAAAACAGCTTTTCCAAACGACTCTACGCCATAATATCATCAAAATCAAAGCTGTCATGAGAAGTAATAAACTTTTAGAGAGGTCATATAGGGAACACTTTGTAGACAATGCCGCTGTAATTTGAAGCACAAATTTCCGGCTGAATTGTTGTCCTGCAGGGAATACCGACCACTGGCGTCTGCTGGTTCATGAAGTAAATAACTTAAGCCAGTGAAATGAACAACCTTAAAAACAATTAATAATGCCAGCTATATTCTGTTTAAAGCCTTTTTTAAGCCAGCATTATTTTCGATGCTTTTCATAACTTAAAGATGTTTTTGATCTTCACTTAACGGTTTCGGCCGCTGGGGATTTCTTTCGATAATTTCACTTAAACCAGAAACCTTAGCCACATATAAACATAATCGCTTAGAGAGTACCGATACTGAAATGAAAGAATGTTGGTTTTAAGCATTGGTCTGCTGAAGTTCGCGATTTGCTTAGGCTAATTTCTGTCTTGAAACAGTTCCTGGCTTGTAAAAGTGTTTTTTTAATGGGTCCAGAAGAATTATCATCAACACCCCATTTAATAACCGCCGTCAAAATGTTTGCGTGCCATTTTGAACATGTTGCGTTTTTTTTGTTGATGTGTATACAATTATTTATGCGCTTATACACTTGACATTTATAATGTCTGTGGACCTTCCTTGGCAGGCGGCGCCTGTCGGTGTTCTGGAACCAGTTCGTGGTGCCCCTCGTCTCGGTCGTGGAGAAAGGCGTCCGTCTGCTTCCGCGCGAAGGAAAGACGAACCTTTGCGGAATCGCCACGGCATTGCTGGACGCCGTCAACAGCAGCCTCCAGGAAAAGCAGCCCGTCGATGTGAAGATCGTCGAAGCAGTCGAGAGCATCGGCACACAGCTTGCAAGCAAGCTCGACTTTCGTCGCGTCGTCAGCAGGCCCCCGCACGCCACGTTTCCCGGGGACGGGGACCCAGGAAAGAAGCCTTCCGCCTTACCTGCGGATTTCGTTCTAAGCTCACACTTGACCGACACCGCACAAGTCGTTCCATCTCGTCCTGCCACCACGAGTGACTACCTCAACGTCCAGTACGTTCTCCTCCGGCAGCTTTTTCTAGCGCCTCTAAAGAGGGCTCTGAGCGCGCTACAGCTGTACCCAACCCCTGCAGAGACCTCCGGCATCGCAGTATACACTAAAGTAAAAATTGGTCCTCCAATCTGCACGAGCAACGGCGTCGGCAACAAGGTGAACTTCAGCGTCCTGGACAGCAGGGCGTGTGAGTCGAGGCTGCGTCCGGGAAGCATGGTATGCATCAGCATGGACGGTTTTCAAACCGTATTTCTGGGCGTGGTGCTGTGGCGTAGCTTCAAAGACAAGACGAGGGGGCACATGGTTGCGTCGTTTGTGGAGTCGAGACGTCTAGAGTCCCTGGCGTCCTCACGTGGTTTCGCCATGACGGAGTGCCCGGAGTTCTACGAAAACTACGCTGGGGTGTTTTCCGTCATGAAAGAGTTCGAGTCCACCCAGCTGCCACTGCCTTTCGAGAGGTACGTTGTAGAAGGGCACAGCGACGTTGTCCCGCCCGCGTACGTGAACGACAATACTCTCTTCGATATGAAAGCACTCTTCAAGAAAAGTGTCTTTGTACGACCCCACAAAGATCGAGACTGGCCGAACTGCGAAGAGACAGAGTTCGATCGTTACCAGTACGACGCACTTCAAACCGTGCTCTCAAGAGCTGTCACTCTCGTGGAAGGCATGCCTGGAACAGGTAAAACTTACGTTGCCTCGAAGCTTGTATCACTTATATTAGACAACATGGATAACCTTCGCAAAGGGCCAGTTTTGGTGGTATCAAAGGACAAAGAGTCAATATCCACTCTCCTGGCACACTTTGAGGGAGTTCTGGACGAGATAAAAGTCCTTTCTGGAGACGGTGACCTGTCCGAGATGTCAAAGCAGTTGCTCGCCTCCCCACCGAACTCCAGCGCATTGGAATCCACATCGCAGCGTTTGATGAGGCAACACAATGCTGATATTGAGAACTTCAAGTCTCGCGCAAAGATCCATCAGGGTAACCTGAGGCGTCGTTCGTCCGGACTATTATCAGAGAGCGAGCTTAGATCTGTGATGACTGACAAGCACTACAAGAGTCTGTTCTTTACCCTGGCCTCCGGAGCTGAAGACAAGCTTAGGGATTGGTTGCTTGCCGACAATAAGGATGTCGCCTCTAGGTTCTCTACGGGGTTATCCACTTGCCTCTCCGAGGACGAAGTGTGTTACATTACTGATGTGTGGGCTCTTGATATGGAAAGCAGGTATCGGCTCTACAATTACTGGAAAGAACATTACTTCGAGAAAAAGTCACTCGAGTGGCTTAGCTTGGTGGACAAATTCCGGACTGCGCTCCTTCTGAGAGAAGAGGTGGAAGAAAAGTTGCGATTTGACAGTCTTCGAGGGCAGAAGATTGTAGCCGTGACTGTTTCTTCGCTGATCAAGTTGTGGAAGGTTCTCAGGGAGGTAAAGCCACCAGTGATTATCGTGCAAGACTCCCGACTGGTTCCAGAGCCTTTTATGCTCCCAATCCTAACACTCGACCCCCACCACATCCTCTTTTTCAGCGACACACAAAACATTTTCGACGCTGTAGACGAATTTACAGTCGGGTGTGGATCGTTGTTTGACCGTCTCGCCGAACAAGGGGTTGCTTGTTGCCACCTCTTGGGCCAGTATCAACTCATCCCGCAGGTTGTGCGGATTCTGGAAGCCTTCAAAACGAAGAAATTTTTAAAGAGGTACGAGTTTCATGCCAACGTTACCAGTATTCTGGGAGTCTCGAAGAGCGTACAGTTTGTTGATCATAGCCACTGCTACGACAGGGACACCATAATCGCGTGCGCTCTCGAAGCAGAATTCCTGGCATCCTTGGCGAAATATCTCTTATTGCAAGGCTACCACACAAACCAGTTGGTGGTGTACGCGCCCACTGAAGAGCAGGCTGAAATCGTGAGGTCCAATATGTGCGGCCTCCAAGAACAGCCGCTGGTCACCACAGTCGACAAGGCCAAAGGACGCCGAAGCGACATCGTGCTCGCATCCTTCTCGTGCCCTAACACGACGCACGACATCGAAGCCCTGAGCAGCAGCTATTACCACGCCATCGCTTCGTCCACGCAGGGTCTGTACTTCATCGGCAACATGACGTACCTCGCGGAGCGCACACGAACTTGGAAGCAGGTCGTGCCCGTTCTGCACTCAGAAGGTGTTGTCGGGCCGCTGGAGCTGACGTGCCAGCTGCACCCGGAGAAGACGACCGCTGTGGTGACAGCGAAAGACTTCGCAGAAGTGCTCGACGGGGGGTGCAGCACACCTTGCAATGCGATGCTGCCCTGCGGACACCCTTGCCCCAAGAACTGCCATCTCAAAGACAGAGACCACCAGGGCACTACGTGCACCAAGCCGTGCAAGAAGCTTCTTTCCTGCGAGCACCTTTGCAAAGCATTGTGCGGCGAGCCCTGCCCGGAGCAGTGTGACGTCATGGTGAACGCTCTGAGCCCTTGCGACCACGTTGTACGAGTTCCGTGCGCGGTCGTGCGCAGCGCGCACGAGGTTCGCATTCGCTGCACTGAAGTCTGCGGCAAGAAGATCAGTCGGGCCGTCCGCTGCGCCAGGCAGTGCCGAGATTGCTTCCTGGAGGGAACGCACCTCGGCGACGACGTCTACTTTGAAGAGGAGCCAGCCATCTGCTCCAGCTGCCAAATAATGTAACCGTTAGTTTTTTTTTCTTCTTGTCAGTCGTGCTGTAGAGTGTACATAAGCTTGCAGTATGACACGTTGGTTTGCTGTTTTCTTTTTTTCCTTTCTTCATTTTATAAAAGAGACGTGAATTCAAGAGAAACTATGTGTCAATAAAGATTCACGAGTTTTTACAGTACACGCGGTCCCCTGTGGTCTAGAACACGGTCGTGCTTGATCTGGCGTGCTTTATTGCGAATCAAATTCGTTTTACAGCGCAACAGCTAGTATCACATTCGGTGATATTATATCGGCCAACCGCTATATTACGGTATTCACAATGGCAGGTCATTATTACTAATACCAGGTCAGGCGGATCGGCCGAGGACGATGACCCTTATTCCACCGGGCAGTCAGATTGAGTCAACTAGAACATGGCTGACGGTCTCTTTACCGTTCTCTGAAACTTTACGTTCTTTGTGGCTTTAGAGGATGATTTTTAATAGTCTGTAGTAAATCTACGTCGCGATGCATATCGTAGGATTGAGCTTAAACATCGACAGAGGCGATAAAAAGAAGACATAAGGGCGCCTTTCGCAGAGAGAGAGAGAGAGAAACTTTAATCGCAGAAGTGAGCATACTTGTAGTCTCGGTCTTCAGTTCAAGACTCTGCCGGTACGGCCGGCTGTCTTTCCGCTATCAGAAGCTGCGTTTCAGGACCCTAGCTGGCCAGCGTGCTCTACCACTGCTCGCGTGAGGGGTGTTTTCACGTCTGTGAAGTATAGACTACCAAGTAAGCCAATCGATTAGTCGACTATGCCTGAAGCTATATGGAAAGTTGCAGTACAGTAGTTGCAATAGACGTAGTTCACAGCCTAGGAGTTGAAAAAGCTGTCGTGCCCATGACCCGACAGAGTGCGCAGTTGTGCACGTGATAAGGATCACGTTACAGCATTATATACCACGTGCGGTAGTCGCATAATTGCCATTTCGATGTTATATCGGACCTTTTTAACAAATTGTTTTACAATCGCATGGTACTTTTGGCCCAGCTGCTCACACGCTCAGTTCCCGCGAGTTTAGTCATGAGGCGTACTACCAGTGACGGATCTATAGGGGGCGGGAGAAGGGTGTGTTCATACTCCACAAATAGCCTTACCAACCGGAGGGTGCACCTTCGTCTTAGCAATGCGGCTGTATGGGCGACTGTGTTCTCCATCATCCGGTATGGCATCCGAGGTCTAACCGGAAGGCGTTGGTTCAGTCCCGACTCTGGACGCGTGTTTTTCTTCGAGTCTCTTTCGAGCACTGACCGCCCGAGCAGGCCTCTTTTTTCCGCCTAACAGCAGTGTCCCAACGGCTTCTCTGTATGCACTTCTAACTTCTAACTACCTACTCCTCCGCAGGCACTATCCCCCTCCGCACCCGTCGCTAAGGAACGGTGCCGCCAACATGCGGCGTGTCCTACAAACTCACTGCTTCCCCCTCAGAAACATTCTAACACACACGCATAAGTTTCCAACACCCCACTGCCCTCATTGCCACCAACGTGATACCCAATTTCATTTGCTCTGTGAGTGTCCACACGACCCATTTCCCTCCTACCCCACGCCGCACCACTGGGAACAGGCCTTGGGGAGCTCAAACCTGGCGGTTCAAGAAACTCTAACCGCACGAGCCCTTGTGGTCACCGAAGCCCTATGGGCTTCGGCCATCCCTCTCCCATAAATCCCATTTTTACAATAAAGTGGTCTCTCTCTCTCTCTCTCTCTCTCTCTCTCTCTCTCTCTCTCTCTCTCTCTCTCTCTCTCTCTCTCTCTCTCTCTCTCTCTCTCTCCAACATAAATCTGAAATGTTAACTTCACTAATCGTAGTAAAAAATAAAAAATAAAAAATAACTTGAACATTCCCATACGCCTCCCTTGGCGTTGAGGACTCCCGGCCTTTTCTTCTCTATTTCCTCAACGAGCCCCTCTTCCTAACCATATTATTCTACAAAGTATAACGAAGGCCTCGGTTCTGGCAGCATTGACGCCGAAAAGTAGCATAAGAGGGTTTCCGTCGGTCGACTGCTCATGACAGGCAATAGACGCACGAGTCACGGCCGGGACCTTCACCCGTGTTGTCGGAGTGGCGCTGGCTACCACTCCCAAGCGGCAAAAATAGCTGTATGAAATATAAATACAACATAAAGTGACGGAAAACACCATCGCCCAGATAGGCGAATGGTGAGGCATCTGAAATCTTATCGGGAGGCGTAGGTTCGCTCCCCACTGTGAACACGTTTTTAGATGCGACGCATCTCTTGCTCTGAGGCATGTCCCTCCTGCGTTGGCGTTGTCCGGCGTCCGCACGCCAGCTGCGCATGCGCGACTCTCCTCCCGTCTTCTCTCCGACAGCTGTGCGCGCAACGCACTCACTCCGCCTCATTATCATAAACAACAGCTGTGTGCGCGCGCTTCGCTCGCTTCGCTCCGCTCTCGTCGCGCAAGCGTGCGCATGCGCGACTCTTCTCCTCCGTTGTCTCCTCTCCTTGAGGCGCTGTGAATATAAAGCGGGTATCGCGCTGCGGCGGTACTTTGCTTGACGACTGCGTGCTTGACTTGATTCTTGCGATGAAGACGTGATGGAAGCGACGGTACCTTCATGAAAAGTAAAATTACGCTCATCTTCCCGCGTATGAGAACACCCGCATGTGATGGAATGCATCATACGCGTTCACAACACGTTTCACCCGATTTACAGAATCAACCCAATGGAAACGCCAATTGATCCCCCCGATGCGTCGCATCACACCAGGGTTCCCTCGCGGGAAGATGGGCGTAATTTTTTTCTTGCCTTTCGCTCCTATATAAGTTTAAAATGTTAACATCACTAATCGTAGTAAAAAAATAATGAATTAAGAAACTTCATTACATGAGGGTGGCAATAACTCGGCCAAAGTGGGGGTGTAAAGGAAGTCGAAACAACTCCACACGCCCAAATGGACGCCGGTGGAGAGAGCGAAGTCCCACAATGAGGAGAGAGAGAGAGAGAGATGAAACTTTATTCTACAGCTCAAGTCCTAGCCGCGCCACAATGATGAGACCACCTGCTGTGCTTCATTAAACACAGCTGTTGGGCAATTTGGTGCATTATGGTCGAAAAAAAATACAGCGCGACTTGGACGACGGCACAAAAGAATAACGACGGGACAAGCGCTCACTTGCCACTAACATTTATTGAAACATCGTCTCGTATTTATACATGCATCACTAGGAGCATGTGCAGTGGAATAAACTAAATGGAAAGCACCAAACAGATGATGGACACAATCAGAGTGATGTTTCCAGAAATTCGAACTCGGTGGCGCGCAAAAGCACAAATGTATCACTGACGCACTTGTCCCCTGTTTTCTTAATATAAAACGCTTCCAAGAGCTCCCTACCTACAGTACTATCACTCCTGCAGAGAATTCGAATCTGCTCAAAGAAAGGTCTGCATTTTTCCAAAAGACTGACAGGCCTGCAATCTTCGCAATGCGCGGGTAAATGTGCGCGCGTATAAATTTGTTGAGAGAAGAACTGTGCTTGCGTGCCCGGTCATTCACACATCTGCCCGTCTGGCCAATATAGGCCTCCCCGCATGAAAGCGGTATCTCGTATACTACCCCAACGTCACAGGGCACAAAGCGCTTGGCATGCTTCTTTTCGCACTGTTAGTTTGGGCTTGCTGGAAATTTGCGCACACGGGAGGCCAAGTTTCTGTGGAGCCGAAAATACCACCGGAACTTTGTACCCTTCTGCCACCTTCTCCAGGTTGTGCGTAACTCTATGTATATAGGGTAGAACAACAGGCTTCGCCTTAAATTGCTCTGGCGGCTTCGCACCTGCTTGGCCTTTGGCTTTCCGCAGCAAGGCTTCGGCAACCCCCACCAAGACATAGCTCGGGTAACCGACCGACAGAAGTCTCTTCAGTTGAGAGTCAAAGCCCTCTTGAACAGCGTGCGGACTCTAGAACCAGAAACGCTATGGCCCTTGTAACAGTCTTTGAATGGGATGATGAATATGGAAGAAGCTGTTTACGGGAACGCGGGCGATGGACCCAACAAACATGGTCGGATGAAAACTTAAAAAAAAATAATGTCTAAAAACTGCAGGGTGTCATGACTTGGAACCTCGTGTGTAAATGCGATACCCTTCCCATGCCGGCTAAAATGCTCTAAAATCCCTTCTGCGGTTTCAGGGTAGTTAGAAGAACACTGTTTTCTTAAAACGACGCAGAACAATATCCTTGTCAAAACTGAAAAGCAAGTCCCGGCCGACACTGGCAAGAAAAATATTGCATAAGACCGCCGCAACACATGGTCCGATACAAATTCCTTGTTTCTGAACGTACATGCGCCCTTCGAAAGAAACATTTTACATCCAGATAAAACTCCAACAAACGCATAAAACAGTCCACCTACATACCACAAGAATTCTGGAAATTGCCTAACAGAAGCAAGCAGTTCCGAGTGCGGCGCATAATAGAACAAATCCTCAACGTCGACGGAAAAGGCAAACCCCACGGAGGTGTCATTATTTATATAACCTACGACTTCAAGTAAACTCGGTGAGAAACGGGTCGTCGATGGTAAGCCTACCAAGATGTTCTGTAAACACCGGCTTAAATGCGACTGCCAAGTTCCGCGCTCGATAACGGTATACACCGAAAAGAAATCTATCCTTATGCGTCTTAGCTGTGAAAAACACGCTCAAACAATTGCTCTTGGAACTAGAAACGGCTTTTTCTAGACGGGGCAGCTCAAGTTTCCGACATAATTCCGCAGCCTTTGCTTTCACCTTTTGGGCATTTGCCTTCACCGGTTTGAAGCTCTGTTCTACCGCTTGCACTGCCGTCTTATTAAATACACCGGAAGGCATCGCAACAAACCCAACCTCCCTGTCACTCAGAAGTTGTCGTAGCCCATTGTCGTTGAAGTAGTGAACCAAAGGCTTGGTCTTCAGCTGTGAGCACTGGCTTGGCTGCTTAGGAAAAGTCCTACAAAGGCTGTCAACACCGTCTAGGAGACACCGTTCCCGGTCTTCGACGCCTGCTTTTTCCGCGATCTTCCTGTTGAAGGTGAGTCGCTTATGAGCGGGGATCTTTGGTTCTTGACTAAATTTGGGTCCTCTTCCTACAACAGACTTGATTCGGTCGGGAAGCTGAACCTGTTTAGTTATTACGGGTGCTGCATCGCAAACTGGTAACTTTTCCTGGCTCCTTGGGAGTCCCAGCAGCCTGATGAGCATGCTAGGGGGCCGCAAGATGCACAAGCCCCCCGCATCGGCTCCGAGTTTCGCCCCCGTTTACGCTGGCTAATCGCTATCCACGCCATCGAGAGTGGTTCCACGGTAACCGGCAAGTCACGCGAATCACCTGGACACTATCATCTCGGTCATCGAACCACCAGAAGGTTAGTTTGGAGTGCCCGAAGTCCACGACGCCGGCTTCGCTAGGCCTGATCAGGCAGGCCTAGCACCTTCGCTCTCCTCATCGTCGCCGCCGCAGCTGCGCTCGTGCACCGGCCGCTCTGGCGCGTGCACGGCCACCGCGTAATATCCTGTCATGAAGAACACCGTGGAAGGGGAATAAATGGACCCCGCCAAATTCGAACGACCAGGCTGGGCAACCATCAGACACCGCCAGCATGTCCTACACTCTTAGGCAAAAATGACTAAAAGTTCGTCCTTTGGGGGACTAACGACCTCTGCCACAATCATTAGTCCCTTCGGGGACTAACTGCGAGGGGACGAACGGTTAGTCCCCCACCCGGATGGTCCGTTCCGATACTCCCCAAGGACGAACTGCTCTGTCGCAAAAAAAAGAAAAAAAGTGGGCACCAGCAGGGATCGAACCACCGACGCCCGGTAATACACGCAAGGAACCCGGCGCGTTACCGCTGGACCACGCCGCCGGTTGGAAGCAGCAGATGATATTCAAGTGCACAGCGTATAGTTCTGTGCATAACGCGACATATCCATTGCAACTCGTGTCCGAATTTGTATCCGTGCAAGCGAACTTTACCGGGATTTGCGCTTTGTGTTTAGCGCTTTGCTAACTTTAGGGACTATTGCTCAGTTTGATTTTAAGTAGAGCCTCACAACCATAGTTTTTTTCGTAAATAACAATCAACTCGTCGTCGCCTAGTTGAGATAGGTAGCTGGGCGATCGGACGACTCATTTGTTTCCGCACAAATTAGCGCAAACTAGGTGTATTCTTAGTGTTCGATGCATATATTAAGTGCTCTATCTAACGTATGTGAAAGGTGTCGTCTGTGTGAGTGTCAGAATAGGGAAACGGCTGTCCCTATCCGCACCCTCGCGCGGATAATTTTTAAAACTGTCCGCACGCCTCGCGCGGATAACTTTTAAAACTGTCCGCACGCCTCGCGCGGATAATTTTTAAAACTGTCCGCACGCCTCGCGCGGATAACTTTTAAAATTGTCCGCACGCCTCGAGCCCGAATGCTGCCAATGCAGCGCCGTGTGCCGCGTTTCTTTTTCCGGGTGTTATTATGGACGCCCCAGTTTCTTCAGCTTTCAACTTGGATGCTATCCGCGTGTTACGTTGTCGTGGCGGGTTACTTTAGCGTTCGCTAGTACAATGATTTCCTTACTTAAACCAAGTGTAGCGTCGGTCTGCTAACGCTCGGCTTCGCGTTGTGTGCTGTCCTGAGCCAGCCAGCTCACGAGTGAAGCCGGCGGGCTAAGCCCTCGTCGGAGAAACGGCGACCACGACGACACCGACCCATCTCCTGTAGAATCTAGGACGAAGTTTGCCATCGCTAGTCCTGCACTTTCTATCCTACAAGCCACGTTGCAACAATGTGCCAGAGATCACCACATGAACAAATGCCGTGCTGTGATATGGCGAATACTATGAGATGAAGATGATTGTGTGCATCGGGTGCTCGACGTACTACCACATTCGTCTTGTGATTGCGGTGACGGCGTAAACTTTGTAAATGAGAGCAAAAAAGAGCGAAGTTCCTCTGGTTGCTAGTGGCCTTGTCCTCTGACCGTAACACCTTCCCCCGTGGTGGTGTACAGCCATTGCTACTATTTCTCAGGCCCACTTTGTGTTGCACACAGAAGTAGCCATTCCACTGAGAGGAGGGGGAATCACCCCCGCAACCTCACCCACCCAGACGTCGTCACCTGTACTCGTACTCGTAGACGTATGTTGTGCTGTCAATGCTGTAAGCATTGTACGACGCAAGATAACGTGTATGCTAGTTCAATCAACACAGTGAAGCACCTGAAGTAGCTTGGTGATGCTTTGAGTTTGTCAGCGTATCCATGGTCTCTGTTCAAGATCTCTACACAGTGGTTGCAAGAGCACAGCCTGAATGTTTGTAACCACTTTGCCGACCACATTTTCCCTTCGCCTTATGTGAATCCTTGCCAAGTTACCGCCGTCAGGTTCTGTTGTTTTCTTTGGCTCAAAAATCTCTGCCCTCTGATGTCCTCCTCCCTGCCTTGCGCTGTTTCCAGGAGAAGGAAGCTCCTCTCCCACAAATGCAGTCTTGACCGGCCGACCTATGGCTGAGGATCAAATACAGGGGCTTTAGCTGAGGAGGGTGCTGATCATCCACTGTGGGACCAAGGCCATTCTTGGCAGTGTGTGCAGTGAAGGTAGTTAATTGGTTGTTGACCTGTGTGAGGGACTGCTGATAGCACTGCACCATTCCCGCTATGATTACTCTTCACTGTCCTTTCCTTTACTGCCTTTCCTACCCTTTCGCTCACTTTCTTCTCAATCCCATTTAGGTCACCCTTTTTTACTCTAAAAGGCAACCTGTGAAGGAAGGAAAAAATGCTTAGGGGGAGTAGAAAAAACTTGCAAGCCAAATAGTACTCAACAGAAGTCGTTATGCAACAACGGCAGGGGTTTTCAATTATCAGTCCTGGACTCTCTACGAACTCCCCGAGAGGTAATCTGGCATTTCTTGCTCACATGTATTCCTGTGGTGTGGAGAATCTTGTGACTACCCGTGGACAACGGTTGAAATGTCACTGCAAAGACCCAGTATATGGTTCAGGAATTAAGTCAACTTAATGCATATAGATGAGACTAAATCTTTGTCACTTGAAAAATCTTGCATATTCTTCACATTTGGCCTCATGTTAGCTCCTTCTGCATAGGCAGGCTTAGTGAAACTATGTATGAATTCGCTGCACATTGGCTCCAGAGTACCATTTTCGATCGAATAGCCTGCTGAAAAATACCGAACACTTTCCAATATCAACTTCAGGTTAGTTGTAGTGCAGTGGGAAAGTTTGTCGTGCACTCAGAAGCCATAATGTTTTTCATGGCTAAAGCTATGGCTACGTGATAAATCCAACATGTGTAACGTGAGTTGCTAGACCAGCGACCGTCCTTATGTTTCTTCCCCTCTCTTCATTTCTGTTGCACCAATTCCATCCAAAAAACACCGTCTAAATGTCTGCACAGTTTCACCTAAAAACTAGACCATAAGCTACAGTTGAGGCTAACATCAACCACCCGGAGTTATCGTTTGTGGGTGAAAAGGTGAGGAGCATGATCCAGAAAAAAAATGAAAACAATATGATGCTGTTTGGGCAAAAGCTTTATTGTACTCAATTTCTTTCGGAAAAAAGTTACTAGCGAGTGAAAGGGGATTTCAGATTAGTTTATCTTCAGCATTTCTTTCAGTAAAGTTTTACTAAGGCTGCTCTCATTTCAGAAGCTGACATCACAAGCACGGTGAGTTAGGCAACAGCACTGCCTCGACATTAAAATTGTATAATGTAAGGTGTTTCAACTGTGGTGATTCCGGCACTCAATAAAATGCAACAATAATGTGTTTAACAATCACGCATATGACTCCACATTACTACCCCTCCCTTTGCATAATACCACCAGACGCTACTGCATTTTACCTGCCCTTGACATGAATGAAAACAATTTCCGGGCACCTTTTTCTGGCACTGGTGTCACCTATTTCCCTTTTCATTACAAAATTATGAACAAGGTAATGGTCCTTTTATAGCAACCTGAAACGAAATTTTGTTTACTTTTTCCTTTGTGTTGAGTGAAGAGTGGTGTTACTAAGGCACCTATGTCGGAAGCAGCCCTGTTCTCATCTTCCTTGCCCCTGTGAAGAATAAAGGCGATTTAAAGGACTACTGACATGCAATTTTCAATTTGAGCAACTATGCAAATAGCTTCTTGTGTATGTAATCTTTCAGAAGTATAAAACAATTTCAAGCTTCGCACGTATTCAAAAGGCAAGACGGTCTGAAGAAAGGCAGAACACCAACCCAAGAAAAAGGAATTGATAAACACCTCAACACGAGCGAGTACATATCTTGAAACACTTGCACTGCCTATGGTCTAAAACGATTTGCCCAGTTCAGTCTCATAGGAAGAACTGAACATGAGTAACTACTCTTTTAATATGTGTGCCGCCTCATGCACTCATAATACAAAAGATTAACGGATACATCCTCTCTGGAAAGAACTTTCAAAGGCACACAGTGTGATGACTGTGATATAATTCCCCTTTTCAAGAGTGAATGTATACACTGGTGGCACAGGTTGGAATTATCAGCTTTTGAAGTGTTTGCTTTTGGCTCTAGCTCCTCTATTACCATATAGAGTATATTGAACAGAAAAATTTTGACCGACACATGATGTACGCACACAGAATTTTTGGCTAGGGGTCAACACATATCGCATCATGTGATAAAATATACAACAGTGGCAGTGTGTTGGTTCTGCACAACAGGAAAAAACAGCATGGCTGGAACAATGACAAAGGAAAGACGCGACACATCCAGAACTCGTGTGATTAAATGCTTGCCATTGCCCTCTTTGGCATCATAGCAGACCCCGAGTTGTGTACAGTTTTGCTGAGAAGCTTTGTATATCCAAGCCCACATATTGCACATGTGCTAGTGCCAGTAGGCAGTGTTTCCCGGTCCCCCACCTCACCCTGTCTCGTGAAGCTGCATCTATGGTCCGAAATGCACAAACCCCTTCCCTTCTTGCCCAGCCTCGTGTCCACTATACAAATGGAATCCTCCTGCCCCACTTGCCCGACAACCAACTGCCCTTCACACCCCACCAGTACTACCCCTCTGCTGGGGGTGCCATCCACTATACCTGCCGCCACATGCTTCCTGGGAAGACTGGCTGAGCGCGGATTATGGTGTGGACGTGAAGTCGATGCAAGAACTTCTGGTGGTCATGGCATTCGGGCTAGTGAGGAACTCTGGGAGATTTGCAGACTAGCCGTCTTCTAATGAAGATTAGGAGACGGCCAGGCAACCTGGACTATGGCTGCCTATATAATACAATAGTACAGATTTCTCTCTCTCTCTCTCTCTCTCTCTCTCTCTAGGCATGAATACCACATTTATAATGCTTTAACGCGCTCATAATAGCAGTACATACAATGTGCCGCTACCTAGAAAGAATGTGGCAGTGATGTGTGTTTTTAAATGCATCAGACTCGCTTCCCACAAAAGCAGTTTCCACGAAAGTGAGTACTTTAAAACGGAGCGCTTGTAATTTTGAACTCTATTTTTATAGGCAAGAAGTCGACTGATTTTTCTTACGCAGTGTTTTCAAAGGGTCTTTGACGCCTCATCACATCTAGCACAGCTAGGACATGAGGGGGCCAGCTAGTGGGTAAACCATAATGCTCACAATAAAAAAAAAACGGGCAGATTAAAGGACAGCAAACAGCGCCAGTTTTTTTTCCCATTAGTTGTTTTTATTTTGTGCTGTGAGCGTTATTGTACGTACCCTCGTGTTGTTTTCAAAACCAATGCATGCACACTTGATTTAGTATCGCTTTGGCACTGTGCCTGTTCCCCTAGCCCGAAAACTAATACGAGCAGTAGCAAGCAAGCACCCGCAGAACAATACTAACAACCCAAGGTCTGCACAGAATATACCACACACGCATGCTCAGTTTATCAGTTCCGTGCAATAATCGCGTTTTTTTTCCTTCAATGTTACGCGGGTAGCAGCTACGTTAAAAGAAAGAACCTCGGGTGCTAAACAAACGCCAAGGCGACCGTAGCTGTCTACTGCAACCGCGCATTGCTGGCAACGGCTGCCTGCAACAATCGCTGCCCGTGCAAGCATCGCACTCAGCCGCCGAATGCGCCGACATGAAGGGTGATAGCGCAGAAAACACACCCTGCACTCGGCCCCACCTCATTCGCGCATTTACCATGTGCTACGCCGTCACCGCAATCACAAGCCGAATGTGGTAGTACGTCGAGCTCTACGCCCCGATGCACACAATCATCTTCACCTCACAGTATTTGCCACATCGCAGCACGGCATTTGTTCATGTGGTGATCTCTGGCACATTGTTGCAACGTGGCTTGTAGGATAGGAAGTGCAGAACTAGCGATGGCAAACTTCGTCCTCGATTCTTCAGGAGATGGGTCGGTGTCGTCGTGGTCGCCGTTTCTCCGAAGAGGGCTTAGCACGCCGGCTTCACCCGTGAGCTGGCTGGCTCAGGGCAGCACACAACGCGAAGCCGAGCGTTAGCAGACCGACGCTACACTTGGTTTAAGTAAGGAAATCATCGTACTAGCGAACGCTAAAGTAACCAGCCACGACAACGTAACACGCGGATAGCATCCAAGTTGAGAGCGGAGGAAACTTGTGCGTCCAAATAACACCCGGAAAAAGAAACTCGGCACACGGCGCTGCATCGGTTGCATTCGGGCTCGAGGCGTGCGGACTATTTTAAAAGTTATCCGCGCGAGGCGTGCGGACAGTTTTAAAAATTATCCGCGCGAGGCGTGCGGACAGTTTTAAAAGTTATCCGCGCGAGGCGTGCGGACAGTTTTAAAAATTATCCGCGCGAGGCGTGCGGATAGGGACAGCCTAGGGCAACGCCGCCTGTATAAACAGTGCCTAACGCGTGAGCGAAAAATGGACAAACCGCCACTCTCCTGTTGCTCTCTCCTACCCTTCCCCGCTCCGTAGCCTTCCAGCGTGCTTTCGTGTCCGCCAGCCAGCGCCGCTTCTCGGAAACTATGCAAAATAGTGGAAAGTTTGTTTAGCGTTCCCGAGGCGGCGCTCCTACGCCTTCTTGTTTTTCACCATGCCTGTCTGTCTTGGTCTGTCACTGATAAAACTTCCTTTGTCACGAAGCAAAATCCCTTGCGCTGCCGCAGGCTGATGCCGGCTTTGCGCGCTTATCTACTCGGATCACAGGCCCTGAAATTTTCTGAGTGGGGCATCCCCCCTCTATCCCCTCCGCATTTAGGTATTGTTTTGACCCCCCTGTTCGCAGTCCGCATCGGTACGCACTTCTGAAATTGAGGACTATACTGTAGAAGCGCCCGGACAGCGTGGCGAGATCGCAGCTGCTTATCCTTTTGTTTCCTATAATTTTCTGAAGTTTACAAGCACGTGATATTATTGGAAAGTAATCGTAGAAGTAAGTGCCTGAACAAAAAACGTGCACGCATTTTTTTCTTCTCTAAATACTCCAGAAAGAAAAATATCAGTAAAATAATGGCTGCCCCAACCGAAAATATCGTTTTTCTGTTAGCTATATGTCTACCCGACAATCAGTATGTTCTTAGACTATTTCAGTCCGCCTCCGTCTTTATGTTTGGAAAAATGCAGCAAGTATGAAGCGAGCGACACGTTGAACGAGATCCCCAGTGCGCCACAGAACTAGCGCCCAGTCACGGCTAAGATGTAAGCGAAACGGCCCTTGAAGCCCAACAGGCAAGCTGACAGACACACGTCGTAGAAGTGGGTGCAGCGTTCGCGACTCGCGAGCAGTGACGTAAGGCGAAATGTCCGCCGGCACGCGCCACATAGCGGATCAGTGCCTGAACTAAGCGTCCCTACCCATAGCCTCCTTTATAACGGCTTGTGCCTGCTCAGTGCCAGAAATTCCGCCGTTCTCTCTAGTGGCGCCCTAATCCCAGGTTGTCCTCTGTTGGCGAGGGCACAGTCAACATTTGTCTACACACCTGGCAACAATGAGTGGTTTAAAAAGAAGTTGTCAAGGCTCCTTTCAAACAAAAAATACGGGTTGTATAAAGGTGACTCTGGCTCTAGCATTGACGGACAACTCCTGTTTGAACAGAAAAGGTATTGAAATTCACGAGGCCAGAAATAAAGCCATCTAGCTAGGGTGATGCCAGAACTTAACAGTAATTATAAAAGAGATGGTCTTTCTCGGGCTATATATATCTTGTTCGTTCATAAATAATTTAACGCAAAGGATTTTTTTCTGCGTTTCCCTCGATTCAGCAAGAAATGTTACGGGTGAGTTTACTAGTGGGTTTGTGACCCACTGGGAATTGATCGGTTATTCGGTATGTGATTGGTGAGGGAAGAATGAATGTACCGGGGAGAAGTAGCGAGAGGAACAAGCTAAGTGCATGCTGAATGTTTATCCTAAGCTTATATAGGGGCTCTCAAATACTGAGCATCGCCTTGAGCTAAAGCTTGAAGTCGTCATTCTTTGCGCAGCAGCCAGGCATTGCCGATTACCGCGTCGTCAATATATCTACTACATGCGCGATAGCAACATTTCCTGGAGCAGCAGCGACGGAGAAATAGGGAACGGATAGAGGACGGTGGGCGAGTACCCTTTCGGGGACCCTAAAAAATATTAGCAGCTGAACAAGACTGAATGGACTCGTAAGTAAAAAAGGGGAGCTCAACTGTTTGGACTTCTTGAAACAAAATGTAATTAGTATGACTCAATTCACGTATCAGCGGAAGAAAAGTGAACTGGCTCTTATCGCAGTGACAACCATTAGGTCATGTAATACATTTTGTTGGGAAACTGCCCTAGCGAACCCAGAAGGCGAGCGTGCAGGCGGAAACAGTACACTGAACGCAGTTTAGTAGTTCTGCGACGCCACCCATAAAGCTTTGGTCTTTAATACTGGCTCATGAAGTTCAAGCTCGCCGTTTTGCGGAAATTTGCAGCTGGAACACGCCTACGTGTAGCAGACGACGCCGAAGTGCGTTTCAGTTCACCTCCGCCTGAAACAGTAGTTCCTATCGGCATGGCCATGGAAAAACCTGGGAACTTGGCGCCCCCACAGTGAACGGGCTGCTGCAATGGGTTTCGGGGCGATAGAGCAGGCACAGTAGGTTATATAGGAGGCTATGCCCTACCCTTCCCATTGAAAAGCGCGCGACGCGTCAGGCAATGTTAATACAGGCGGCGTTGCCTAGGGAAACAGACCATATTTTCCTGCATCGGCGAAACCGAATTCGGTGTTGCTTAGCCTGAATTCTTCAAGTTCGCGTCGCTAGACGATTGCGACTGGGAAATGCAAGCGGGTTTTACAGCAGCTGCAGCATTGTCATAGCTTTGGTGCACAAGGCAATTATGTACCGAGTGCAAAAGATAACTTCGAGACGCTTACCTGTAGCGGGCATTTTTATTTTGCAGTTGTCATCAGCAACTACTGCGTTTTTTCTCGTCTGTTAAACATATACATATTCATTACACTTAGGAATCCACTTTTGCTATTGTCACTAATTTTTGTGTTACTGTTAACGCGCTTGAAAGCTTTCATTGGACGTTATTACCTCGCATGAATCGTATGCAACACAGCGTATCAAGATAACCTCGCCGAGAAGCGTGTGCACGGCCATCGCGCTCGCCGCTCCTTGCCATTACCCGCCGCTCTATTAACCCAAGGCGATTTTCTTATAATTAACATCGATATTTTCTCCCTTGGCACCGTCTAAAGGACCCACTGACTGCCATGACTTGTGTTTCGGAAATATAAAACTGTTCGCAGACATATGCGCGAAAGGGCAACGACGACGCCATTAGGGGATTAACGACGCAGCAGAGAGACTAACTGCATGCGTTTCGTCTTCCCGTTACTCCTTATAGATCGGCGGGGACGAACAGTTAGTCCGAATTTATGCACATGGCACGTACTCTGCCGCAGATACTCCCTTTGAAGATGAACGGTCACCCGCGAAGACTAACGGCTGTATTTTAGTCCCTATTTTAGTCCTTTTTGCCTAAGAGTGTACGCTCGGCTGCTTAGGCAACGGCGGAGCAAGTAAGTCCGCTCCAACTCTACTCGAAGAAACAATCCCTCCGCAAGCGACCGGCTCAGCGGACACCGCCGGCGACGCCACTCCCGGCAACTGATATCAAAATTGTCCTACGTCCCCGAGGCGGCCTTACCCTTGCGTCACTAGCCCAGGCTACACTTGCCGACGCCATACACGTTCAAGCTCACGTTTCGCCGAATCGTGAAGACCAAGTTCGAGTGCAACAAACCGCTAACTACATCGTCATTAGCACCCCATCGGAGGAACGTGCCCACAAGTACACAAGTATGACCTCCTTGAGGGTCCGCGGGAAGCAATATGAGGTCTCTGCTCACGTAGCAGTTCCATCCAACAGCGTACTCGGTGTCATATTTAATATCCCAGAAGACGACACGCCTGAGCAAGTGTTCGACAGCATATGTAGCTACAATCCGGACGTTCACATTCTTGACGCTAAGCGGCTGAACTCGTCAAACATGGCCCAGATCCTGTTTGATGGTCAAAAAGTCCCCTTTTGGATTCGGTATCTGTCTTCGCTCTACCGATGCAAGCCGCTTCGCCGCAAGACGGAAGCGTGTTATGCCTGCTGGTCCACGGGACACCGACAAGATGTGTGCCCCAATGCTCAAGTCGCCCCCCGCTGCCCCCGTTGCGGTGGTACTAACCCCGCCGAACCCCACGACTGCTCCCCACGATGTATAGTCTGTGAAGGCCCCCACATCACCGGATCGGCTGACTGCCCACGTCGATATCAACCACAACGGCGCGCACCTACATACGCCCAAGTTGTCACAACGGGTGCTCCAGCCTTATCAAACCAAGGACAAAGCGATAGACAGCAGTTTCCACCACTGCTGAAAACCGGGCCCGCCGGCCGCCAAGGTCTCCTCAAGGGATCCCCCTCAAGCCACCAGCCGGTCAACCACAAGGACTTCATGCCAAGCATAAGCATGCGCCTGCAGGTGAACAAAACGCCACCCCGGATCACCAGGTGAGCTGCCCGGTAGCTCCTGCCAACTGCTCGTCAATTAATGAATATCCTTCGGGAACTGAATATCCTTCGGGAACTCAATCCTATCCGGGCTGAAATCTCCCTCCTCCGCCAAGAGAATGCGGCTCTGCGACAGGAAAACCAAGCTCTCAAGTCGCTAATATCCCCTAGGCAAGAGGATACCAATTCTCCCACCCCTCCTCCCCCTAAACGCAAGGCGGTCTCAGACGACTCGCCCTCCTCTGAATCGCCCCTTACACCAGACGAACAAGTCCAAAACCAAATTACTGAGGTTGAGGTATCCTGCATGCAGGCGCTGACGGAGCAAAAAGCCGAATGCTCGAATATTCATCAAGCCCTGCACGCCGGCATATCCAATGTCCATGCTAACGTAGAGCCCTTACGCTTAGAATTGCGCAACAGCGTTCAAGAGCTCGTGAACGAAATTAATACCCTCTGCAATCCTAATCCGGCCCGCATCCTAAATTATGACATCTCCAGGGAATAAGAAGGACCCGCGGCACATTCGGGTCTGGCAGTGGAATTGCAGGGGGTATCGGCGAAAACGACAGGCCCTGCAACTTCTAACCCAGGCGACGGAAACTCCCCCTACGGTAATTGCGTTACAAGAAGTAGGCTCATTAGTTAAGCTCCCTGGCTATAAGGCATTTCAGGGTAACGGCAACCTCACAACAGCAGTACTAGTACATCGCAATATTCCTGCTGAACGCACACAGTTTGATGGAATGGCTGTTCCTCATGATTTGGTGACTCTCTTTCCGAGCAAAAGAGACGCTGAGTGGCTGTACATCCTCAACGTGTACAGCAGTCCGAAGGAAACAGGGCATACATTTAATCTCCTCTTCTCTTTTGCTAAACAGACGGTAGGACCCCATGCGCTTATCATAGTAGGCGATTTTAATGCGCCACATACAGCCTGGAGATACCACCATTGTACTCAAAAGGGCAGAGTTCTCTTGGATCAGATTCAAGCACATCGGCTTACTACAGAATCGGACCCGTTGATTCCAACTAGGATAGGCAATAGCGTGCAGCGTGATTCATCACCCGATCTCACCCTCACTTATCACGTCAAACACGCATGTTGGGCATCCACTCCTGACACATTAGGAAGTGATCATTTCATCCTCCAAACGGACGTGACAGTAGCCAGTTTCGTGCGCCGCCGCCCTCGGCAGGCCTTTTTACCGAATTGCGACGACTTCCGGCAAGTACGCCAAACTCTCGATCCCCCCGAAATTAGTACTTCTCGATTAGACAATTGGGCTCAACGAATTCTTAAAGATGCGCGGCACACAAGTATCGCGCTGGATCCGGAAATTCCTTCAGATGTGGTTGATTCCCACCTACAGCATTTGTGGGCTGCATATCGCAGTATACAACGTAGATGGCGCAAACAGAAACACAACAGAAAACTGCGCTCTAAACTATCTCGCCTCAATGCTGAAATTGAGCAGTACTCCGCCCAGCTTGCCCAAGATCAGTGGCATGAAATCTGTAATCAAATGAAGGGAAACCTCGGAATGAAACGCACTTGGTACCTCCTAAGGCATCTATTAGACCCCTCTCGTGCGAAGACCGAGCAGACCCATCGGCTTACAATGGTCACACAAAATTTCCCGGGTACCAATGAAGAACTACTAGACAAAGTTTGCTCTCTATATGTGCCCAGTGGTGACACCCAACAGCTCCCACTATATAAAGGACCACCCAATGCTGATCTTGATGCAGATATTACAGAAGCAGAGGTACGCAGCGCCCTCCTTGCTCTCCGCCCCGGGTCAGCCCCGGGGCCGGATGGAATAACCAATAAGATGCTCCGTAACCAGGACGACTGCTCAATATCGGCTCTCACAGATTATTTTAACCACTTTTGGAAGCTCGGTTATCTCCCCCAGGCATGGAGGCACGCCCAGATCACCCTCATTCCGAAACCAAGGAAGCCTCTTACCATCGATCACCTCAGACCCATCTCACTCACCTCATGCATAGGTAAAGTCATGGAGCACATCATCCTCTCTTGCCTCACGCTCCACCTTACATCTCCTGATGCTCTTCCGCATTCAATGATTGGCTTTAGGCCCGGGTTATCCACCCAGGACGTCCTGCTCCAATTATCTCGAGACGTAATAACACCTACTACCAAGCGCGACACAGCAGCAATATTGGCTCTGGACCTTACAAAAGCCTTCGATCGGGTCTCGCAGGCCGCCATCATGCGCGGTCTAGAATCGATGGCCCCTGGGGAACGCACTTACAACTACGTGCATGCGTTCCTCACGTCGCGCACGGCGTTTCTCCAAGTAGGAGATCTCAAATAGAAAATTCTCACTCTTCCTTCTATTGGTACCCCTCAAGGGGCCGTATTATCACCCCTACTCTTTAATTTGGCCATTCTAAATATTCCCAAACGCCTAGAAGTAATACCCCACCTTCACTACAGTCTCTATGCGGACGATATAACGCTATGGGTAACAGGTGGTAGTGACGCACAAATCGAGGACACCTTGCAGCAAGGGGCCCAAGCAGTTGCCGAAGAAGCTTTGCTGGCAGGCCTTGCGTGCTCTCCCGCCAAATCGGAACTCCTCCTTCTACCATCTAAATTCGGATCGCGAAGACCCCAAACATCGCAGTTTTCATAGATGGTCACCTGATCCCAGAGGTGCCTGCCCTTAAAGTGCTAGGGCTGGTAATACAACGCAACCGAGGCAACACACAATACATCTCAAAATTAAGCTCCCATGTAAATCAAACGATTGGACTCCTTAAACGAATTTCCGGTTGAAATCATGGGCTCAAAGAACAGGAGAGACTACGGCTCGTACAGGCGTTTGTCATCAGCCGGATTACTTATTCCCTCCCCTCCCTTCGAGTCACCAATGCGGATCTGGCGAAAGTTAATAATCTAATTAGAAAGGCATACAGGGCAGCACTGCAAATTCCCCAGAATGCACCCACTGCCAGACTTGAACACCTAGGCCTCCACAATACGGCTCAGGAGCTGATTGAAGCCCATGACATCAACTAACTCCGCCGACTTTCCACTACATCCACTGGTGAGCACATTCTAAAACGTTTGGGTATCCGCGCACCAGAGATCTCCGACCCGAAGGTCCCCATCCCAAGAACCACCCATGCCTGTCTCCGCGTTCGTCCCCTCCCACAGAACATGCACCCCGAGTACCATAGGGCTCGCAGGGAGGAGCGAGCGCGAGCACTGGCGAAGAAATTGCCCATCCGACCAGACATCATGTATGTCGACGCGGCAGAATACCGCCATCACGAAGGCTATGCCCTCGCAGCCATCAGCAGCCCGGGTAGCCCCATGTTACCTCTCTTACCGTGCGTACCACCTCCCCAGCGGCGGCGGAGGAGGCTGCAATAGCACTTGCGTTAACGACCCGGCCTACTCCAACAATTATAATCACAGATTCGAAAACGGCCATTCAAAATTTCGCCCGTGGGTCAATTTCCCTCGTGGCATCCAAAATCCTCTCCAAAAGTCGAACTCATTTGGACCCCGGCGCACACTGGTCTGGTAGGGAACGAGGCGGCCCACAATGTGGCACGAGGGCTCACTATCCGTGCCGGGGCTAGCCTCACCCCCTACCATGGTGTCCGATCCGCGAGGGACCAACTTATCACCCACCTATCACGACATCGTCGTGCATTACCGCCTCGCCCGCCGCCATTATCCCCCCGCTCATCCAGGGCTCACCAACTATCAGGAACGCCTCTGGCGACTTTTGCAAACGAATATCCTCGCTTGTCGGGCAGTACTGCATCGCATCTACCCCGAACAGTATCCCTCACCGAACTGCCTCCTCTATGGCGCCCCCGCCACACTTGTCCACTCCATGTGGGCATGCCCCCAAGACCCCTTCCAGTGATGAGCAGTGGGAGCGTGCGCTGGGCAGCTCGGACCTGGACGTGCAAAAACTCCTGGTCACAAGAGCTGCCACCGTCGCCGCTAGACTCCAACCGGTGGCCACCACGCATTGCTAAACCACAAGCCTCAATAAAAATGTTTCTCTTTCTCTCTCCTAGCAGCCTACGCTTCAACGAAAATTCAATAGAATTCAGATGCTTGCCGTCGGACAGAATGCAAATACCCCTGTGACAGTATTTTAGGGAACGTGTGTCACAGTTTGTTGAAGTTCAGAGAGAGAAGAACTCTCCACAAGAGTGGTTGTCTAAAATTGAACCCCTAACATACGCTTAGGGAATTTTAAATGACAACACCGGCCCTGGGGGGCATGGTGGCATCACTGTGGTTTTTTTCTTTGTCATTTTACGTGGTGCCTGGTATTGCTGTCCGAGATTGGTAATAAAGAAAGAAAAAAAGTTCACAGCACAGTTGGGAGCGCGTTTCGTACCTCCCGTTGCGGCGACAGAGTTCGTGGCTCGAATCCCGGCGCAGCCGCATGACAGTCGAAGTTTTTCTAGCGACGTTATTTTCGTGACGGATATGACGTCAGTGAGGAGGTCTTGGAGGACCCCGGCATAAAACACTTCCGTGTTAAAATGCAGATTTGGACTAAGTAACGCCTATAATCGTTATAATAGCCTAGATGGAGATAATTGATCGAACAGAATTTACAAAAACCGAGAATAAGAAAAACAGAAAATATAAAATTTTCCCAAAAATGATATGACAAAATAAAACATGAGCACATTTTGCGTCCCCCCTCCTCAAACCCCAACAATAAACAAAAAAGACCGTGAAAAAACTTTCTAACCATGCATAAAAAATTCCGAAAATGGCGAAAATACGTGTAATGCACTGCATTTCAACAAAAATGCAGGTTTGGCAAAAAATACCTGTAATGGCTATAATAGCGGAAATGAGATAATTTGGTCGAAACAGTTTTGGAAACCCATAAAATACGAAAAATAAAAAAATAAAATTTTTTACAAGAATGATCTGGCAAAATCAAAAATAATTATTATACATCCCCACTCAAAACCCAAGAATAAACAAAAAAAGAACCCACAAGAACCTTCAAAATACGAATAAAAAAGGGCGAAAATGGCGAAAAACTATGTGTCGCCCTGCCATTCCACAAAAATGCAGATTTGGCAGAAAACACCCGTAATCGTTTTAACAGGAGATTATTGGTTGAAAAAAATTTGAAAAGGCAAAAATAGGAAAAATGAAAAATAAAATTCTTGCACTAGTTATCCTACAAAATCAAAAATATGCATTTTATACATCTCCCCCAAAACCGGAGAACAAACAAGGAAGTACGCGAAAAGAACGAAGGAAATACGAATAAAAAAAGGACGACCAAAGTGGCCAAGAGCTGTGTAATTACACCCTGCATTTTCACAAAAACGCAGATTTGGCGAGAAAACGCGTGCAATAGCTATAATAGCGTAAATGGGGATAACTGGTAGAAAAGAATTTTTTAAAAATAACAAAAATAGAAACTATAATTTTCTCCCAGAAAATGAACTGACAAAATCAAAAGTAGGCATCTTATACATCTCCCCAAAACCGAAGAAAATGCAAGAAAAGTGCGCAAAGGGACGTTCGAAATACGTCTAAAAAAAGCGTAAATGGGACAACTCTGCAGTACCCCCTGCTTTTTCGGTAAAAGTACATAATTAGCGAAGTAAAAGCACTTCGTCGGTGTAATGGTATAATATTTACCTTGGCGAAACAAAATAAAAGAAAAATTCAAAATAATAAAATAATTCAACGTCTTTCGCTACTCATACCCATATTTGGCTGTAAAGAACTCTCACTCTAGACGAACGGCATAAGAATGCTACGCTAATAGACAATTCTCTGAATTTCTGCAGATTGTTTTTATTGAGAAAAATTAAAGATCGTTGTCCCAAACGTTAGCGTCAGGACCAGCGCCTCTACGCCGTCCGCACAGTGGGGGAACTTTAGGTGAACAGGATAGCGGGATTGTTAAAGCGAACCAGTTAAAGACCCTTACGCACAGAAGTATTATTATATACTGAAAAGTCGCGACAAAACTAACCTCCTCCCTTTCCCTCCAGCGCCACTGCAGGTGAAAAAGCGCTGCTTTCCCGAGGAGCTCCGGAGACGCATGACCGGTGTAACATTCAGCCGTGCACGGACGACACAAGGACGAGGATTACTGATTCATTTACCGTGTATAACTTGGATGGGGTGAGCAACGAGAAAGTTCTGCCTAAATAAAGCAATTTTTTGAACAGTTCTTTACTGAAGGCGTGAATCATTATTTCCAGCAACCGTACGAAGAAAGCGAAATTGGGACGTTTTTTAAAGGAAGAGACAACCGATTTTTCTAGAGTGCACGCCCACGTTTCATATAGTGAAGTAACCACAAGGGCTTTGAAATTTTCTGGCGGAAATAATTTTAATTTCTTCAGAGCCGCTGAGGCGAGCATGTGAAACCCCTTAAGATGGCATCCACGACTGAAGGCTCGAAGGCTGGAAGACTAAAGACTCGAAGGGGTCTTAAACCCCCTTGGGCTACGGGCCTCCTCGTTGAATAATGACAATCAATCAACCAATCAATCAATTTGGCACCAAACTTTCTGAAATCTTAAATGTGGCGCCATGCAGTGTGTAAACGTGACATTATACCATTCGTACACAAACGGCTCCGCCTGTTTCAATGCGTGCTTCAGAAAGCGCTTCAAGGAATATGACAGACTGCAGTTTATTGTTGTTTTAACTGGGTGTAAGCTCTTAAATACCCCTTTTCGTCTCGCGTACAGTTAAAAGCACTCTATGGTTAAAAGCATGCTTCCGTGCCATTTCCGTACGGCTCGCTGGCATGGTTGCCAGCATTCGTTTTGCGGCATAAGTAAGGCTGGTACAGTATATAGCCGACCGATTTTTCGGACCTGGAGGGGAACGAAAAATAGCCCGAATAAAAGAGCAGTCCGAAAAATCCGCGAGTCGCAAAAACTAACTTTATTTCATTTAAAAATGACTGAAGAAGACGCGAAGGGTTCAGAACAAACTTGATGATGATGTTGCTTGTAAGTCAGCGTCACCTGCTGCCTAAAAAACGTGAGGTCTAAAAAAACTGACCACGTATGACTCGTTTCCGGTTTTCGAGATTGCTCCCGCCGCAGAATACATGCAAAATTATTGCCTCCAAGATCAAAGTTTGTTACCCTGTCAAGGGTCAAGCAATCCCCATCCAATCCGAGCTGTGGCTTAGGATTCAAAAAGGCGTCGTACAGGAGTCGCACCGTTGCTCTGTGGCGGAAAATGTGTCTGACGAATCGAACTTTTAGCTTTATTTTGTCCGAAATATTCGTTTACCATGATAATGATAATGATGATTGTTATTGGTTTCCCCTTTTTAGCGGGGTGATGACGTGTCATCTTAACAAAAAGGATTAATATAGGCCGTGTCTAGAGTGCCGTCCGACGGTATTATAAGCATTCGACTATATCGACGTCTACCGGCATTTTGTAAGAAAATTGCCGCGTTTGCCAGTACATCGCTCTAGATCACGTAGGGCTACGCAACCTAACCTAAACATAACGTGAGATAACATAACGCACACAAAGAAATCCCTTAAAACACCAAAACTAACCTAAGGCATAAAAATTACACTTCAATTATTAATGAAAAAAAAAACAACTGAGGCAAGAGGTGGTCTCGAACCACCGACGGTTCGAAAACCACCGATCAAGAAGCTTAGACGGATCCTCGACACTACAAAGACTTTTTTTTTATTGACGACACTACAAAGACAGACGCTTTGGACTGTGCTAGCTTAGTCCTAAATATTCGAATGTCGTTCGACGGCACTCAAGCCATGCCTGCAGCGATCAGCTAGAGTGCCGTCGGGCGGCACTCTAGACACTGCGATTAATATACCTATGTTTTATACTCTTGTTTTCAGACTAGCTCTGCTTAGGGCAGGTACAAAAAACTTATTGGCACAAAATACTTTTTTTTTCCCCTGTTACAGGTGCGTTACTCCTATGGGATAACTGGCGGTTCCTCGGGAAAGTCTGGAATATCCAGCAATTCCGAATTTTCGGAGTCCGAAAAAACGGTCGGCTACTGTAGATCTAAAATCCCCCGTTCACACGGACATTCTAGGGCCCCATCAGGAAAAACGTTTCTGTTCAAGGTGGTGCCCTTTTGTTTGGGATAGACAGCATAAACCCCACAAAACTGATTGGCTGTCCCTAAGCGTTAGTTTAGGTCTCAATAAGATCAGCAGGATTCAGCTCGTGTGGCTCAACGGCTGCGCTGCTGAGCACGAGGTCTCGCACCTCGATTCCCAGCTGCCGGGGCTGTTTATGATGGCTGTGGGAAAAGCATTCACGCGCGTCGAAATCTCGACGCATTTAAATGGCCCACCAGTGCGATACGCCTGAGAGCCCTAGAGGAGCGTAAGGTTGAAGAAACTCCAAGCATGTAATGGGATGTCCGAGTATCTACGTCATGAATTGGCAACGTGCGGCCCTCGGGCAGCATGCGGTCCGCAGGGCAGTATTAAAAGGACGTCAGAACAGCCCCTGTCGCGACTACAACACCTTCGGTAAGGGGAAAAGAACTGCATTTACATTAGAATACACGCAGAACACGTCCGGTCGTTGCCATCGTTCCTCATCGTCTTCTTCTACCTGAGGTCACTTCTTTGCCCTCGGCGAAAAAGTTCCAACACCCCCTCTCTTGGTCACTTCCTTTCTGAAGGCGGAGATGGCAGTTTCGACCTCAGATGAGGTTGGAAGGGAACAAAGAAAAATCGCTTCTCGTTGCCACTGTCTTCCATCTTCCAGTTTTGTGCATTATTGTCGATTCGCCGAGTTTTTTTCATCTTTGCCTGCAAATTTAGCTCCCTTCCTCTCCTCCCACCCACCGTGTCGACCTTCCGCCTCAGAAGGTTGCCGACCCCTGGCGTACCGTATCTCTGCCCCTATCTCAAATAGCAAGCTTAAGCTGGTCCCCATGGAACTTTATGTTGCGGTATATTCGGAAAACCCCGAGTCTATGACAGCTCGCAGGGCACGGCTGGATTGGCATTCCCACGTCAGACGTCCGGTCGACGAGCCGTCCGCTACGAGACCGTCGCCATCGGTCACCAAGGCGAGCTTTCATCTGGGTGCGGCTCGGGCACGAGTGACCGCAAGGCTCTGCCGCGTCATCCCGTTCCGGCTCGATCCAGGGTTTCCGCTGCTGCGAGGCCGACGTTCGTGGTGCGTCAGCGGCCCCATGCTCCTGCTCGGACCGCCGGGTTGCTAAGTCCTGGCCACGGCTTCCGGGCCTGGTGTGCTTGGTCGCGGAAGTGTTCCGGAGCGTCCCACATCAGCTCGTTGGCGCCCTGTCCGTGAAGCGACCGGCCAAGTTTGCGCCCCTTACCCTCGACCACCACTGCGACAAGACATACCTGTGAGCCGTGCTCAACGCAACTGTTTTGCGGGCCTAGCGACAGCCACTGCCGTGGAAAGTTAACCGAACCCTCTTTGCGAACATTTCTTTTTTGAGTTACCTTCATTTCCTTGAGTGGCTAAATATGTTGTATATACATTCCGTCCTGTGTGTGCGTCCGGCATTTTTCTCATTGGGTTCTGCACGATCCTAGCGCAACACCATCCACATCAGTAACGCTAAAATAGCACGCCATTGCCGATAGTCATTGACTGGTCACCTACCAACCTTAAGCATGACGTCGTAGTAAACATTGAAAGTGTACGAAGCACGAAACCTTTTTTTCCCACTCAGCGCTGTCCCGAATAATAGTCGTAGCAAAGAAAAAAAGAAGCCTTCTTTTCTGTTTCAAATTTCCTTTTATATAGTAGCTTGCATGTCCCTTGCAGGGAAATTTCCGCGGAGGTCTGCACGCGTGCATCAGATGTACTGCAGCCGGGCACGGAAGATGTTCTGGTAGAATGTGCAGTTGATGCAGGGATGCGAGCTGAACGTGCCGAAAGCCTCCATGAAGTTGCCAATGTCGTCGGGCCGCACCTGCATAAAGCGGTAGCCATCGGTTATAGCACCAAAGCATAGCAGTCTATTCAGAACTCAGCACTCTTTCCTTACTCATGAGTAAGGTATAAATCACGCTTAGCCATTACAGCTCGCTGGTTGCGTCGGCCAACGTGAGAGCCCACGGCAAATCACAGAAAAAATCGGCGGATTCAAAGCATAGGTGGGGAGTAGACATATTCCTTGGTGGAAATCCCCGGTGTAAATGAACTGGCGTGTGGCATCGTTTTAGTGTCATTGTGCGTGGCATAGTTGCTGATTTTTCAGATCGGCGAGACGTGGAGAGTGCGTGGAGAAATTCGAGGCGAAATAAGACAACGCTGAACGTCTTGATTTACCTGGTGAAGACGCCATCAGCTCCAAGCGCAGAGAACGCGATACATGCAAAAGTGGGGATTCCCCGGAGACCCCTCGGACGCGGTACATCCAGGCCAGCGTTATCGTGTGTAACGCTTCTGGAAGACGACCCCCCCCCCCCCCCCCCCCCTCCGGGTCGCTTTCCCGGACCGTCGAGTTCGATACACGGAGGCCAACGTTATCCGGTGTAAGATAAAACCCAACGGCGCAGCCAGCAAGAATGCTAGCAACTCCAAAGAAGAGCCAGAGAAGAGTCTGGAGAAGAGCCAAGAAAGTTTCCCCTACAAAATAATTCTAAATTTGTGAAAGCACCACCATTTCCTCAAGGGACCAGCAATAAACTTCGAAGAGGCTAAATTTTCGCAATTCAACTACATGGTACGAGCAGTGCGAAGTAACCTGTACGGGTGACGGGAGGAACACGTGAGATACAGGCCTTATAGTGAGCCAAAATGACGCTTCCTTCCCGTTGCATCGTTGCGCTTAAACCTCTAAATGTTTGCACTCTAATCAGACACGTAGCTTTAGCTAACGTTCAGGTGCTTCAGAGGTGGAGCGCTAATACCCTAAGGCAGGCGTCAGCACGAACACAGCAGAAGGAGGAATTTAGCGCGCGTAATCGTCGGGTAGCACGACCACTGGCAGCAGGGCTGACGGGGCGTCTGCAAAGGGACCCTAATTTGCCGTCTGCTCCACTCGGGTTCACTTGCTCGGCTGTTTCTTGCTGTGCAAGCTATGAGCGAAGACTGTCATCACGGCCACACCACATTCAGCACACATGAGTTCAGCACACGATGTAGGGTGAGCTCATGTCTAGCATCCAGTAAAAACAAAAACGTTATGGCAAAGTCATTATGTTGCAGCTTTGCATAAACTCTGGAGCCTGTGAGAGTCATCTTTACATGGTCTTAGAGCCCAATTATACGCGGATACTGAGAATCAGTTCGATGCTTAGTTAACATACAAGAATTTTGAACCCCAGTGAAAGTGTGCTCGGCTCGCTTTGTTCCCGCTTAGCGGTATCACGAGCAAGCGTTGGCAAAACCCCGAGTGCACTGAGCGACGTCATACAGCGCGAGGCTAGAAGGGGGAAGAAAAGGCAACTACAAGAGCGACGAAGAGTTTTGCAGTGCATCCTAGCTATGGTGATACATTACCAACTCGCTAAACAATCCACCATGCGACCATACGGCAAAACAGCAGTACCACACATGAAACGACGCCAAACATACGATTGGCAATGCTGTGAGGACCAAACACCGCAGCACCGAAAGAAAAAGATTTGCGTTCATTCGCGAACAACTAAACAATGCAAAAATCTACCTGTTACTCAAGGCCTCCAGACGTTGTTTCGTGTGCGTCGAAAGCTCCGTACGGCGGGGGCGGTATTTTTCTAAGCCGCGGCGGCCCGCAATCAAACCAGCGATAGTTTGCTTACCAAGACCATAATTTGCCACTCGGAAACTAAACTACAGCGAACACAGCCAACAAAAAAAAAGTGTGTGTGTGGAATGGGGGGGGAGGGGGGGTGAGGGCTACGCTAGAAGATATTGAAGGCACTTTCGCACCAAGCTTGCTTTGTATCGGGTAGTGTCCATTATCCCGGCAACCGTGAGAATTACCGTCAGAAATTTCTCATGGCATTCGCCTCTCATTGGCTAAGCACGCTACGCGGAGATGCTACGGGACAAATATTCCCTACAAAGCCGTGTTTGCAGCTGCCCCTATACCACTGTGGTATAGTACTTGGTTTTAAACGAGAAGGCTCAGATTCGCATCCCACGACGCCATGTTTTAAGTGCGAATGCACTTTATAAGCGACCCCAAACCATCCACCGCCGGCGGCGGCGGCGGCGGCGTCAGCGTCCGCAGTGCTCCTCTATCCGAGGACTTTGCGGCCGCAGCGCGACGCTCTACCGACCAAGCCACGGACGCGAAGCTGATATCAGTGTTAGTGACGCGCCTTATATCTTTAACGCATTCAAACTACGTCGTCAGCGGCGTGCGTTGGCGACTCAGCGGCGTTATAGCGGCTTGATAACTGCGTGGTGTACACGTGATACTACAAACCCGATGGAAGAGAAGGCGGCGAGGCGGTGGGCTGCGGGGGCCGAGCGCAAGCGCCGCAAGCGGGCCGACAACCGTGCATTCGCACTTTCACATTCTCCCCCTCGGGGAAATGCGGGGGAATTTTTTTATTTTATTTCTTAGTTTTCAGAATTTTTCTGTCATCGTGATTTTGTTAATACTTTTTTTTTTTTACTCTGGTTTTTACTATATCAAGATATCGACGCTCAGGACTTCTAGAATGGGTTGAATAGCGTTTAATACAGGTTGTGTTCTGTGTCATCGGGCTGGGTTAGATTCGGTTTGTTGCAGTTTGGCTGTATTTGGGTAGGTTATGACACGTTCGGTTGGGTTACGCTAGGTTCGGTGAGGCTCTGTTATGTTAGGTTACGGTGGAACGTAAGATTATTCAGCAGATTTTAGGCCAGCCAGCTTTAATGGAAACTGCCGTGAGAATTTCCCGGAGGTACTTCTCACGGCTGCCGCGTGATTAGACGCAGCCTTTGTATTGTGTGGTGAGCTGGAAGGCATCTCTGGCTACAAAAACAAAACTAGACAAAATTTTCTCATATCCTACTGCATAGCCAAGCAACTTGCGGAAGCACCACGTTTCCATAAGGTTTTGTGTAGAGATTCTGCAGTCACGCAGGCGCGCGCTAAATTTACCGTGCGCCGTTCCGACGTGAGCAAGAGAGGGCAGTACTCACGGGCGTCCTGAGTGTGCAGTTGAAGTACTGGCAGCCGCTCCACGAAGCATCCACTCCCGCGGGAAGTGCGGCCAAGGCCGAGATCACCGCCAGCAGCGCGCAAGCCACGGTGGCCTTCATTCTTCCGTCTGGGGCCCGACTGTGCTGCAGAGACCATAGGAAAATTAATTTAAAACCCTCTTCGTCCATTTCTCTCGCGGGACTGGGGCTCCTGATTCACAAGTCCACACGTCTCTTGTACTCCGTGCCAACCGTGAGCCCGTCGTTTCTTCTGTTGCCAACGGCTATCAGCATCTCGCCGCCGCCATTCCCACAGATTCTTCTTTTGCAGTCCGCATCGGCTGCAAACTCGCGAACAAGCGTCGGCGAGTCACAAGACACGTCGAAGCACTCGCAGCTGGAAATGCGCGCTTCGACCTGTTTCCATGCCAACGTCGCCAGCTTTGCTAAAGCAGCTCCCTCCACTTTGTCGTCATCTCCTCTTCAATGGTTCGGTGTATTGACAAAGCGACGCGAAAATGTTGCCTACGTGACCCATCTGTTGCTCACGCAATGAAGGGGCACAAACGTGATTCGACGAATTCAAAGCAGCGCCGTAAGTCATGATTCCGTTATCACGCGTCCCTAAGGCTGCTGCTTCACGGGCACAACCGAATCAAGGGCACGACGTGGTCAAATTCACGTAATTTGGACAGAATTGGCTCAATTCGCAAAGCGGAAACGTGTTGCCGAAGATGGCGCACCGCAATGAGCATACGACATGCAAGCAAATAGCGTAGTCTGGAACGTTCTGTGCTCTCGCGCGCAAGGCTTAAAACCGGTGCAGCAGAAGCGGTCTCCCGAACTCAATTCTGCCGCGAAACCCACAGCCCTCCTCTCTTCACTCGCATGAGGTAACCTTTCGCAGTCTATCTGACAAAAAATTAGCGTAAAGAACCTACCTGTGCCAACGAAGTCACCTCAGGCGCCCCGCTCCGAATCCCCGAACGGCCGGCCACACGTAGACTGAATGCGCGAGCTCGCACGCTCCTGTCGTCGTCGTTACCGCATTCTGCAATGATGATAGTGGCCCCGAGACTAGTGCCACAAACCCCCTGACTATGGTCCCTAGAAATATTTCTAGGGACCATATCCTGACTGTGCCTGATGAAGAGGAGTTAGTTGCTCCAAGGTTGCTCTAAGGCGGAAGAAATTTTATTCGAGCTTTACCATTACAACTTTAATCTTTTCTTGAGTTGTATTTTCTCTTGTGCACAACTCTATAGGTCAATCCCACTGAGCGGGCATTAGCTTTTATTGACTGGCACCACTAGTACCACAGAAAGAGGGCTTGTTGTAAGGAGGGGGCACTCTGCTCCGGGTAGCCTGCGGCCTGGGGGCCTGCAGCCTCCCCAAAAGCGGGGTACCAGCTCCTACTGCCCCCCTATTACGAAACTGGACAGGAATTGGGGATGTGGTAAGTAAACAGGTTTTGGGCCCGTGCTGCGCAAAATCTGCATAAGTGGTGTGAAATGTAGAGGGGTCATTTTAAGGCGAGAGCCTTAAGCCCCTATGTTTCAAGCACGCGCGTTGTGTGCTTCAAAAAGTAGGCGGATCAAAAAAGCCGAACCTGTTCGAGCTGGTGAGCGTGAGCAGACTACTACTACTACTAAGTGGTTCAAGAGAAAAGGAAAGGAGATGCACTGGGGATATTATTGAGCCCAGCTGGGGGCTCACCTGCATACAACCCAGTGCGGGGGGGGGGGGGGGGGGAGGGGAGGAGGGGTATATAAAGATTAGAGAGGAGAAAGGGGTGATAGAGGGATAGGTAGGCGAGCAACAAGAGCGAGGAGCCTCGACGTGAATCTTCGTGAAGCAGCAGCAGTGGCGCGTCCAGCAGACTATCGTCTACAGGCGCTGGGCAAGTCCTGTAGCCTCCAAGTAGGCCAGCAGGAGGCGGAAGACGTCACGGCGGGTGCCGTCGGGGCCTGCTGGGTGTAGCAGGCTCTCCAGGCGCTGGTGGGGCAGCCTAAGACGCTGGAGCGAAGTCTGCAGCACTCCCCAGTGTGCAGCTGACGATTGCTATTCACCCCGAGATCGAACCGATCGAGCACAGTCAGCCCCTGGCGGCGGCGGAACGAACCGCTGCGATGGCGTCGTCTGCTTGTCCACGTTGCACGTGGCGCAAGACGCGTGCTGCAAAATAACGAATATGTGCTTTTGTTTGGCACTAAGTAGTGGCATAGTTAGCTCTGCTTGCGGATTTCGTCTATAAACGCAATAATCAGTGGCCGTTGCGGGATAACGCGGTAGTTCAGTTCAACGAAACATCGTCGTGGTAACTGCATGAGCGTGAAATGTGTAATAAACATTTCTTCGACACGTTGAAGGTTTTACAGCAAAGGTCCTCAGTAGTTCGGCTCCGCTAACAGAGCGATGTAGACAAGAATCGCTAGCGAGCGTAGCGCCACGTTGCGGAGCCCACGCAAATCCCAGGGATCGTAAAACTGAGCGCCAGAATCCCGGCGCATGGAAAAAATCATTTAAAATTAAAAAGATCCTAGAGCCTTCATATTTTATTACAACACGGCTTATTTATATTTCCTTTCAAAAATTGGCTGGCGATTACGATACTCCCTAATGCATGCCTAATGCGATATTTGGGCGCTGTTGTGTCGTGGGCGACGGCGAGCGGCCTCGGCAGCGACGAGAGCGAAGGCTCAGCGCGCCGGGCCCACGCACAAGCCCAAGAAGAAAAGAGTGCGGCCTGCTCGCACCAAGACCAGAGCCCAAAGAGAACGTTTATTGTTCGACAAGACGACACCTAGACGCATACGCACGTGACCCGTCACGTGCGACCACAGCAACGACATCTAGTTACAATTAACACAACCAAGCGCCCACAGTGAGCGGGCGCTCCACTAGAGGGCGCCACTACACCACATCATCTTCCCGTGCAAAAGAAGTTCGCACACTCTGCGAAATACGCCACTACACCACATCTCATCTTCCCGTGCAAAAGAAGTTCGCACACTCTGCGAAATACATACAGCATCTTAAATGCACACTGCACATCATTCTCCCGCGCTTTGAAGAATGTCTGCATCTTCCTTTCACTTGACTCACACAACAGGCTATCAGTCGCTCACGACAGTTCTATAAGTCCCAAAAAAAAACCCGTCCAAAACACTTTCAATGATGATATACGATTCAACACAGACATGACACGTTCAACATGACGCAAAGCATGAACCGTACGTATACCCCTTACTGCACATATTCGCGAAGCCACTGAGGCTGCTTAGTCTTACGGCGCGGACGCGTAGACGTTGAACTTGCATTATTTGACGATCCAGAAACCCCCTCATTTTCCCTTGTGTTGTCTACATGGCTATTTGGATCTGTTTGTTCACTATTTTCTTCCTGACATTCTAATGGTTCCCGAGGGACAATGGATTCAGACCTTGCACTGGTAGAGACCTCCGACAGATCAGGGTCTGTCTGAACACTGGGGCTTGTCCCTTCTGACAACTGTAGACTAGGGGACTGACTGTCACAAATGTCCAAGTTAGACAAAGAGTACAAAAACTCTTTATGCCTCGACGAGAGTTCAACATTGTCATAGGAATACGGTGCCGAGCCAATCACAATTCCTTTCGGAACGACTGTGAGTTTCGAAGCGTTCCAGATCTTTCCATCACTGAGCTTAAAGGTGAAAGGTGCAACCTGAGCTTGCACTGTCAACGGCTTACTATACTTCAGAAATCCTTGCTTACGGAATTTTACCTTCACGACATCTCCCACCTTTATGCGGGTCGGCTGCGCACCTTTCCTTCTGTCAAAGTACTGTTTAGCTTTATGCTGCTTCGTGAAGACCTGATTCCGAACATGAGGCAGGAAATTGTCCGATTCTGCTGCCCTTTTACGTATTCTGAAGTTGCTAATATCCACTTTGGAACGAGGCTGACGTCCATGCAGCAAAAAAGCTGGAGAAAGACCTGTCACTGAATGTGGTGTGACCCTATACGACCCAAGAAATTGTGTAATGCTTTTCGAAGCATCCTTGCCTTCCAGTCTGGCTACCTGTAAATGTTCTTTGAGAACTCTGTTAAACCGTTCAATCTGGCCGTTAGCCTGAGGGTAATAATTCGACGAGAACACGTGGCGGATACCTTTCTCCTTTAGATACTCTTGCATTTGTTTGGAGACAAACTGGGGTCCATTATCCGTCACTAAAACCTCAGGGAGCCCTTCCCGACTGAAAGACCAGTCCAACAACTTAATGACATCCTCAGTTGAAATGGAATTTGTGCCCAGAACCTCAGGCCACTTAGAGTAGTAATCGACTAGTGTAACAAGAAATCGGGGGTATGACACATCTAACGGACCGACGATGTCCATTCCCAACTTTTGCCAAGGCCCTTCAGGCCATTCCACTGGCTGTAACGGAGCTACATGAGGCTTAGCAGACTTGTCTGCCAGCTGACAAACGTGACAATGCTTTACATGTTCTTCAACATTGCGATCCATTTGAGGCCACCAGTAACGTTCCCGGAGAAGTTGCTTCGTTCGTACTATTCCTTGATGATTTTCATGTGCCAACTCGAGAAACGTAGGTACCAGTACACCAGGAATGACTACACGGTCATCACGCATGAGTAATCCGTCCACAACAGAAAGTTCATCCCTTACATGAAAGTAAGCAGTTAAATCACTGTGTACCTTTTTCTTATCAGGCCAACCCTTTGACACATACTCTGCTACCTTCTGCAACGTCACATCGGCCTTCATTGCCAGCTGCACGGTTTCTTTATCGACTACTGATGTTACTAGTGACACTATCTCTTCCTCCTTAACAAGTTCTTGACCGGTCTGAATGGGTAATCTCGATAGAGCGTCAGCCACCAGATTTTCTGACCCTTTGCAATACTCGATGTCAAAATTGTAGTACAGCAGACGAGCTGACCACCGTGAAATCCTTAAAGGTCTCCGACCTGAGTCTCCTGCGGCTAACAAAGCAACTACAGCCTGATGGTCAGTTCTAAGTGTGAACCGTCTGCCCCAAAGAAAAATGTGCCACTTTTCGCACGCGAACAAACAAGCCAGCGCTTCGCGCTCTCCCACAGAGTATTTTCTCTCAGTCTCCGACAAAGTTCTAGATGCAAAGGCTATGGTTTCAAGCCGAGAACCATACCGCTGCTGTAGTACCGCGCCAATTCCCACATCAGATGCGTCGGTAGTAACTACTACAGGCAAGTCAGGATTAAAGACCTTCACAACCGGAGAACATGTGAGGCACGCTTTCAACTGATCGAAACTGCGCTGAGCATCATCAGACCAACAAAACGTCTGACCCTTCCTGAGCATGAGGCGAAGTGGTTCAACTATCTCTGCATAGTTCTTTATGAACTTAGCATAGTATCCTGCAAGACCTAAGAATGATTGCAGTGACTTTATGTCCGTAGGAGCGGGAGCATGAACTATAGCTTTTACTTTGCTCTCCAAAGGTGAGATGCCCTCAGCCGAAATCTTGTGACCCAAAAAATCAAGTTCCTTGACCGAAAAAAGACATTTGTCGTTCAACTTCATGCCACTGTTTGCTATACATGTTAAGACTTCAACCAGGCTCGCGTCATGCTCAGCTTGAGTCTTTCCCCACACAAGAATATCATCAAGATAGCAAACAACGTTTTTGCAATTTTTTAAGATCTGAGACATCATTTTTTGAAAAACCGCAGGCGCCGACGCCAGACCAAAACACACCCTCTTAAACCTGAATAAACCTTCATGAGTCACGAAAGTAGTTAAGTCCCTACTGCCCTCTTCCAGCAACAACTGATGATAAGCCGACGCCAAGTCAAGCTTAGAAAAACAAACAGCACCATGAAACATCTGCAACAGCTCTTCAACATGCGGTAAAGGATACCCATCAATGATAATTGCCTTATTCGGTTCCCGGAGGTCCACACACAGCCGAATGTCCCCGTTCTTTTTCCGGACGACGACGAGTGGCGAAACCCACTCCGAGGCGTCGACACGCTCAATGACATCATTGTCCTCGAGGCGTCGCAGCTCGCTGGACACTGGATCACGGAGAGCAAGAGGCAATCTTCGTAGCTTAGATGCAACTGGAGTCACACCTGGCCGCCGTTGGATCTTATGCGAGACGTCCTTGACAAGACCCAACTCGCCGTTGAAGAGATGTTCGAAACCCGGGGGCACGTTCACGGGACACTGCACTGCACACACCGATGCTAGTCGACACGTAAGAGACGCACCGTCGATCTGAATGCCCAGTTGCTGGATGGCGTCGAGCCCCAAAAGAGATGTCCCTTTGTCGGTGACGTAGAATGTGACGGAGCAAGACCGTTGCAAGACTTGAACAGGAGCTTGGAATGAGCCGCGGATGCCGATACGTTGTTTGGAAAAATTCCACAAGTTGACGGAAGCCTTGGACAGCGCATGCTGTTTACTGAAGTGACGCTTGAAATCTTCGACAGTCATCAACGACACGGATGCTCCGGTATCGACTAAGAGTTGCATGGTCACTCCGCTGACTTCGGCTTGAACGACTAAGTCCTTTCTTGGAGAATTGTTGACGCTGACTTCCGCTTGGACGACTAAGTCCTTTCTAGAAGAAGTGCTGACTGTTAAGACGGAAGATCTGGCGGGTGCGTTGATCTCCGTGGATGCTGGATGCTCTACAGGTTCCGGTGTCGAAGCGGATCCCGTAGCTTCCTTCGAAGAAACTCGATGCACTGGTGCCGGCTTGCGACACATCGACGCGAAATGTCCCCACTTGTTACAAGAGTTGCAGCGCCGATTTCGGGCTGGACAATTTTGAAATGCTGAATTATGCCATTTATTTCCGCATCGTTCGCACAACTGAAGCTTGCCTGCAAACTTCTGCTGAACTGTACCGCGGAACTCTACAGCTGACTGCGGATGGAAACGTCCATCTTGGAGGCCACCATCTTGCCTTCCCGAACCCGGTGGAATGACGTCACGGCCTCCCCGGCTGGCCAGGCCATCGCCTCCTTTATTACTACAATGCCTGCGGCGTCACCCCAAAGCGTGCCCGTCTTGCCCTCTCCCACTGCGCCTGAATTCCGTGTGGTGGCGCCACCCACCGATCCTCCCGCTACCGATCCTCTCCCGCTAGTCGCGTCGCACGGTAGCAGACGATCCGCGGGCAAAGCGCGCACTGAGCATTCTCGCTTCTTGCCAGCATTCCTGTCGTTAAAGCCGAGTAAGTAATGACTGCCCGCTAATTAAGCGACGATTTTGCTCGTGAAATAAGTATACCTTCCCAGCCGAAGAATGCGATGTTGCTGCGTTCCATTCTGTACATCAAGCGTGCGGAAGAAGGAGCCCAATGTCTCCTACCATGAGTTCCCAGTGGACGAAGCCCTGAAAACGCAGTGGTTAAAGAACATTTCTAGGAAGAACTGGGAACCGAACTCAACGTCGAACTACTCAGTGGTCTGCAGCCTTCACTTTCGGCCGGAAGATTTTCGGACTGACACGAAAAGGCGTAGGTTGAAGCAAAATGCTGTGCCTAGTGTTTTCCCGCACTACCCTAAGTACATGAAGCCGGCTCCGAAAAGAGAAACAAGAAGCGACGCCAGCATCAAAAAAAGAAAGCGGGAACCCTCACCAGCAAGAACGACTAGTGCTGCACACAAAGCATCATCCACGTTGGTGTTACCAGCAGTGACTTCACGAGATGCTGCCACGGTCGCAGCATGTTCAACTCAAGGCGAAGTCTCAGAGATGGAGGGAATCGATGTTTTTGGCCAACGCACGTCTTCAAGCGACTGCCAAGATTGCGAAACGGACATGGATGAGGCAGAAACGATGGCAGCAACACCTCGCCCTGCGTGTGCCCTACGGACCATTGGCACGCAAGCAGAAGTACGGTACACCTCGGCAGCTTACTTGGAAAGGAAAAAATGGACAGATAAACAACGAGCATGGAAGGCACGCAATGAGAGGTTGCAAGCAACTGTTGATGCCTATAAAAAGGAGCTTGCTCGTCTGAAAGAAGATAACAACGTGGTCAAGTTCCTAAGCATTGTGAATGACGCGCACCAGGGAAATGCAAAAGCAAGGCTCATCATGGATCAGGTGGTCAACTACGAGGCGAAAAAGCCGGCATGGAGCGAAATTACCGTCAGACATTGCATCATTCTCAGAAACCTTTCAACAAAATCCTATGAATACATCAGAACTGAAAACTTGCTCGGCCTTCCATGTCGCACCACGTTACAAAAGTATTTGGGAAGCGCTTCAGGAGAAACCGGTTTCAGTGACCTGGTGAAGCAAAGGCTGAACACCGAGCTGGAGTGCCTCCAAACGCCGCAGGCAAAGGTCTGCAGCCTTGTTGTGGACGAGATGCGGATTAAGCAGAGGCTCGAGTACCACAAACAAAGAGACGTGTTTCTTGGAGACGTCGACGTGAGCAAGGATCTTGACCACCTTTTATCTGCATCGGATAAAGGTGAACTCGCCAACTCACTTCTCTGCTTTCTGCTCTGTGGGTTGCACGCCAAATTTAAGATTCCCGTGGGATATTTTTTTACGAAAGGCTGCACGGGCGAGCTGCTTGCAGAAACCATCAGACATGTCATAAAAAAAACCGAGGAACTTGGATTTCAAGTTGTCCGGCTGGTTACGGACAATCACAGAACTAACGTTGCAGCGATGGAAATCTTGTCGGGAGGGCAGCTGCAAACTCAAGTAACCCATCCGGCCGACCCATCTAGGCAACTGCTCCTTGCTTTTGACCAGAGTCACGTTATCAAGAATATTCGATCACAGTTTTTATCCAAGGACTTCGGACAAAACCAAGAAATATCATCGACGTATGTTAAGGACCTCTACGAGCTGCAGCGGGGAAGCAGTGTGAAGCCTGTCCGGTTCCTCACCAGAAGACACCTTTACCCATCGAACCTCGAAAAGATGGGAGTCAAGACTGCACTGCAAGTGTTTTCGCCAGCTGTAACCGCTGCCTTGAGTTTCATGAAAGACCAGGCAGGACACACCTGTGACGCAAAGTTTGCAGGAGTCGGCCCAACAGTCGAGTTCATGAGCAACATGCACAAGTGGTTTGTGCTTATGGATGTGAGCAATTGCCAACAGCACATCCACCAAAACAATCCAGACACCAAGGAATTTTCTGACCCTGACGATCCACGACTTCAGTGGCTTGAACTTGTATTCATCGAATACATTGAAAACCTCAAAGAGACAAGCTCAGAAGACAGCTTTCTCACAAAGGAGACCTACCATGCTCTCGTGTTCACCACTGTCTCTAACGTGCAGTGCATCAGGCTTCTGTTGAGTGAGCTTCGGTTTCAGTTTGTTTTGACAAGGAAACTTTCTAGCGACCCAATAGAATCATTCTTCGGAATACTGCGGCGCTGCGCGGGCTGTAACGATATGTTGGACGTGCGGAGCACCCTTTGCGGCATAGAAAAAATGCTGAAGACCGGAATCGTGGCTTCTTCAAAGAGCAGCAATGTCAGCAGCTCGACATCTTTCTGCTCATCCCGGGCCATTGTCGGAAGCAACGTGCACAGCACTGAGATCACCCCGTCTCCCACCGTTAAGCTGGCACAGCAAGCGCTACGAGACGTCTGCACGTCGGCGACACCATTTCTGCCAACAGCAGACATGGCCGCGCTTTCATTCGTCGGAGGATACATAGCTCGTGCTGTCGCAGAGAATATCGCATGTGACAAGTGCGTTGCTTTGGTCCAGAAACCGAGGGGAAGCTGCGCCACGGACAGGCTGATATCCCACCAGGACAGAGGTGGGCTGTCATATCCGACGCAGCAGCTAGTGCGACTGCTGCATGGATTGAAGAAGTTTGTTGACGCCATGCTTTCTGATCGTCGCTCACTTACGAAGCCCCTAGAAGCATGCTTGACGCACAGTGTTGAGGTCATCACGTCAATGCCAGTCTTGGTGTGCGCAAATTCCGACGAGAGTCATCGGCGAGAGTTGGTGGAACTTATATGCAGAAAGTTCATCAAGCCGCTGCTGACCAACCATGCATTTGATATGACCGATAAGAATGCAGTGAGAAGGATGTGGTGCACAAAGCCTCTCTCACGAAAAGTTCTCAAACTTTGAAAATCGGCTTTCCACATGCACGTGCAGGTGCGGCGCATGCAGTGTAACATAACTCTGTTTTCACATCTGTTTTGTTTGTGTTCATTTACAATTGTTCTTGAGCTGTTTTATGCCGGTTAATTTGTCTGAATTTGTAATAAACGTACGTGTGTTGTCGGATGCGCGTCTCGATCGTATCGTTGCCCAATGAAACCGACAGCTTCACCGCTGCTGTCATGAGTCGAAACACAACCATTCAGAACATATCAGAACAGCAAACTGTACAGGAAGCTGATTACGTGTAGGGAGTTACACCTGTCTATTCAAAGTAGCCAATATATCCGCCAAAGAGCAACAAAACCGATACAGTTAAAGCGCGTACCCATACACTGTACTAGGGAAACAGAATCTGTTCATTTAATGATTGCACTATAAAGCACTCTGGAAAAGAGCACAGTCATCTAAAATAACAACAAAAACGCAGGGATACAAGTTTTATTTTGTAATATACTTCAGATGGAAGCAAAATCGCGCACAAAAACCCGGCATGAGCTGACGCCAGCAACCGCTACCGAGGATCGGTCACTTGCGCCACCCCGCGCTGAGTGAGTGAAATAGGCTGGCGATCTGGCAGCAATGGGAACCGGCGCGACGCTGCAGGCATCGTAGTAGTAAAGGAGGCGATGGCCAGGCCATCTTGAATTCCTGTGCCGCCATCTTGAGCGCGCCGGCCTCCCCGGCGGCCCAAGCCGTCTTGATTCTCCACGCCGCCATCTTGAGCGCGGCGGCTTCCCCGACTGTCATCTTCCGCGACGCCACCTTCTCCTCGTCGACCTACTGCTTGTACTTGATGCGAACCGAAGGCTTGGTTCGCCAACGACAAAGATTCAAAACTCCGACCAATCTCTTCAGCTTTCTCCAAAGACAACCTTTCGCCATGTGCGAGCAGCTTTTCTCTAACCTGGGGGTTAGACGTTCCATGTATGATTTGATCTCGGACGCGCTCCGCGTACGTCAGCCCGAACTTGCAACGTACGGCTTTCTCCTTTAGAGCGGTCACGTATTCTAAAAAACTTTCCCCCCGAAATTGACGACGGCTTGTGAACTCATGTCGTTCAACAAGCGTATTTGTGGACGCAGCGAAGAGCCGGTCCAGCTGCTCCAAAAGTTGGTCGAATTTCGAAATGGCCGGAGCCGAGGATGCGGTCACACTACAGTCGGTCGCGGAGTCGGTCACGATAGGGCTGGTTACATGAGCGTCGGTCACGTTACTGGCGGCGTCCCTCCTTGCTTCGTCCTGCTCCGCCTCAGCAAAATACCTTCGTTGCCCCTCCCTACCCAAAACACTGACGAGCGCCGACGCGCGTCGTCCGTCATTCCAGTCGCTGCCGCCAGCCGCCTCGAGATGGGCCTGAAACAATTTTTTCCAGTTATGCCACGGAATCGGAGGCGGCCCCGGCAATTCGAGGAAAACGGGCAGGTTATCGAAGAGGCCCATGCTGCCAAGCAGGAAGGAGAGAGACGCAGGAGCAGAAGCAGAAGAACGAAGTAGGGCGAGGCCTAAACGACGGTTCGACGAGCGTCAGCACAAAAGAACGCTAGGCCTCGCGACGCCAGACGCGCCGGACAGTCACACTCGAGCGAGGTCAAACGCACTCACGTTTTCATTCTGCCGGACCCGTCGACGATGTCGTCGCAGCAGAAGAAAAGCATCCCATCCTCGTCGCCAAAAAGATGTTGTGTCGTGGGCGACGGCGAGCGGCCTCGGCAGCGACGAGAGCGAAGGCTCAGCGCGCCGGGCCCACGCACAAGCCCAAGAAGAAAAGAGTGCGGCCGGCTCGCACCAAGACCAGAGCCCAAAGAGAACGTTTATTGTTCGACAAGACGACACCTAGACGCATACGCACGTGACCCGTCACGTGCGACCACAGCAACGACATCTAGTTACAATTAACACAACCAAGCGCCCACAGTGAGCGGGCGCTCCACTAGAGGGCGCCACTACACCACAGGCGCAGCTGTTCGTGCAGCAGCCCCGTTTAGCACCAGCGGCAGACAGTCATATTACCTCTATGCAGGCAGACGACCGCAGTTCCAACAGTTGCCTCGCTCATTGCTCAGGAAGAACTGGCTGAGAGCGCATGTGCGCGTTCCACAACAGCCGCTGCAGATGCGCACGAGCGGTTTCGTCACTGCGACTCTCTCCTGGGGCGGTATTCTCGAGTTTTGTCCCTTTTGCGTCCCTTTCAAAAGTGTCCCTTTTGGCGAGCCCTGATTGGCTAAAAGCAAATAACCGGAAGTGACGTTCGCAAGCGCAACAAACCTACTGCCAACGCTTAAAGGCCAACTGCAACGAAAATTTACCTGCCCTAAATTCTGCTTCAATGTGTGGTATGCACCTCTAAAGTCCCTTGTGACCGAATTTTAAACTCCACAAACGCGCAGTTCTTTTATTAAAACCGTTCGAAAACACGCCACTTCAGCCGACGCAGCACCTAGCGGAGTGTCGCCGCAACTTGTCGCCACTGCGGCGGACTTCCGGATGTGACGTGCCAGTCAGGACTCCCGTGCGGCCGTCGCCTCTCCTCAGTAGCACAGCACTTTTACGCTTTTACGTGCGGCCTCACGCGAGTGAGCAGCGTAATTCGTGCCTCTCGCATGAATAATTGCTTTCACGCGTTTCTGTAATGCGAGAAGCTGAAGAAATTCTGGGTTGCCGATACATAAAGAGCAAATTCGAAAAGTGCTGGGGCCGGTCTGGAGCGAATACGGCAGTAGCACAACGGCCGATTTCATGGTCGCGACGGCGGCAGCAGCTCTCGGTCAGCTGTGCAGAACGGCCGACGCGAGACGATACGCTGTTGTCGCGGCCGCTCGGTGCGTCGGCGCGCGAACGACTACGGCGGCTGTGCGACCACAGAACAGGGAGGATTTGTGCGACGCACTGCAAGCTCGCGGCCGGGCGGCCTACGCGAGACGACACGCTGTTGTCGCGGCCGCTCGGTGCATCGGCGGGCGAACGACTACGGCGGCTGCGCGGCGCGCTGCAAGCTCGCGGCCGGGCGTCTCTCCGAGCAGAACGGCCGGTGCGAGACGATACGCTGTTGTCGCGGCCGGTCGGGGCGTGAACGAGTACGGCAGGTAGCTGTGCGGCCCACTGCACGATCGGCCGGTCGACTTTTCGAGAGCGCGAGCGCGCCGGCGCCATCGAAGAGCTCTGCGCCGACGTGAGGTGATGATACGCTGTTGTCACTGTGATCACGCCGGTCGGGGCGCGGACGAGTACAGCACGCGGCGCATTATACGGAATCGATTCAATTCAAACAACTTCGTCAAAAAACTAATAAATACTAGCCGCTGTGGGCAACATTTCTCTCGCCAGTTATAAAAAAAAACATGAAAAACGGGGCCACATATTTCGCAGCACTCTTGGGGAAGGTCACTGCTTCACGAGTGAAGACACTGCAGTGCTTTCGTCGCTGCATGGCATCATTGTCTAAAAATTTGGCGCGCGGGCACCCTGCTAACAGGAACAAAACTGACCGTGTAAACAAAAATAATTAAATTCTGAATTTGAGCTTTCACAACATGCGCTGAAACCGAATTCTTACACCCTAGCCGGCATGTTTCGACAGTTTCCTCCCACGGTAGCTTTTTTTTTTTTCCTCTCACAAACACAGGGTGGTTCAATCGGCACAGGGCATATTAGCTGTGCCGGCGCCCATCTAGCGCTCAACACTGCCTTTTGTGCACCCAGCTTCGCCACGACGTCTCGCGATGCCTGTGTTTTCGTTTAACCGGTCGACTATAGGGACCGGGCGGCCGTTGTATGGCACCACCGTCGTTTCAGCGAACAGCGCCGCCCGTGGCGAACCGCTCGTCAGTGGAATGCCGGTGGCGGTCAGCGCAGCGTAGTTGCGCATGGCTTTCTGTCGTTTTTCTGCGGTGTGGCTTGCAAAGCGTACGTAACCCCACGTGCATTTTTCAGATCGGTAAATCTTGAGCGTGGATGTGACGTTTACGAGGCATGCCATGTGTGTTATTTACGCCCATACTCAGTATTTACAAATAGCAGACGACGCTCAATGCGCCAAGCTGGAAGTCAAGCTGGAAGTTAAAGTTCGTTGCGCCATGCAATTTTTTCATGCCTGCATGCAATTTCGCGAATCGAGGAGTATATTGCCGCTAAATGCTCCCACAAAGCCGGTGTGTGCAACCGATCAAGGAATGCTGCGGCGCTGGCCTTAGGCACTTGATGACGAAACGGCGTCGACGTCGTGCACAAGCGAAAGACAAAGTTGGGGGGTGTCTTCGAAGATTTACCTCAAAACAGAAATTGTGACGGACGATGCTTCCGTAACTTCATTATCTACGGCTGAAACGTGTTTAATTTCACAGAAATGCTCTTACTACAGTCATCGGGAATCGTTGATAGAATAAATACCGCAGGATAGTAGAACGTTATTGCTTGTCGTGGAGAAGCACTGCTTTACAAGAATTGCAATGGTTGCTGGCTAGTTGGTAAATGGTTTTTCAAAAACCAATTCCTGTGTGGCTGAAGGACGCAAGACAGTAGGGTGCCCGAAACCTGTACTCAGCTTCACGACTGAATGCTGCGGTCGGTTTACAAGCTGCCACCTACGCTTGAAAAATCATGCACACCTCCGTCTAACGACGATGATGGTTTATCGCAAAGCTCTATCGTATGGGTTTCCTTGGTTGCCTTCTGGATTTAAACTTTGACTAGTTAAGCGTCGAATTTGACCAGCACGCAGTTTGGTCTTTATCGCAGCGTCTTTGACTTTGACCATTTCCCATTCGATTTCGCACGAAGAAAGCTTTGCGTTCAACCATCGTAATCATTAGACGGAGGGCTAGATGATTTTGCTGTTTAATTTTGTTCTTCCATGCACCCCTCTCCAAATCTAAACTTTTTCCAGCGCGTCGGAAATGTGTCTGTGCTGGAGGACTTGGGCTGATGCACCTATATTTGAGGCAACTAATCGCGCGTTTTTGGTGTTACACGATTTTTCTAGGTACTCCGTAAAGAATACTTAAGCATTAAAAAACACCGACTGACGTTAACACTGCCACATTTTTGAACTATCGGTGCCAGCCCTTATTCTACGCAGGTGGTAAAACGGGAAGGGGAGGAGGGATGGTTTGTAGCCTGGGCTGTTGAGTTGGTGAATAACTTTGGCTCTTGATAAAATGACCACCACAAACGTGGGATTTCCACTTCGGCTTTCAGGCTCGCATGCTGTCACAGTGTCGCTCACCAAAACCGAAGGTACAAAGCTCACGGTTACAGAAAGTGTAAACGACCGCAACATTTCTACGGCTACACGGTAATCCATCTCGTATGCAGGTGCCTTTCTATTTAAAGCACACGTATCGAGGTATCCCAGCGCTAATGAATTCTAATATTGCTAGTAGTATTATTCCTACTCAGATCGCGCGGAGCCAGGCGCAGAGCGCTGCAAAAAGCGCTCTTGTCAATGTAGCCCTTCCCCAACCTTACAAGCATCCAATACGTTTGCGTAGCCGTTAGTCCATTTAAGAAGAAAATAATACTAATAATAGCAATTTTATTCGTACTCAGAACGGGTGGGGCCAAGCGCAGATCGCTGCAAAAAGCGCTCATGCCGTTGCAGCCGATACCCAACTTTATACGCGTCCGACAAGTTTACGTAGTCATTACTGCATCTAAGAACCCAACACATCTGTCTAGACTTCGTTTCATCTCACATGTCTCCTCACAACGCCACCAAAACATACAAAGCACTGAAGCAAACACGGCAAAAACAACGTGAGGCTGTGTAGTCCAATGCACCGGCTCATTCCACTGACGAGGGGAGCGCCGAGTGGTGGCGCCACCCGTCCAGCTGCCCGGTCCCTATAGCGCGTTTCAGCAGCTCACAACGAAGTAATAATGGTTGCACGAACTTCCCAGCCCCTTTTCGCGCATATTTTAAATGTCTAAAGCAACAGACGGCCCGAAACACATCGAATGCGCGCCGTCTTCTAACAGGCAGCTGTGATAAAATCCGCCGGCTTCGCCCACTCGATTCCTGAGTGTAACGTCACTTTCGGCCGTCCGTAATGGCCGCCCTTTTTTTCCAGTTTCGGTTTGAAAAGAGCGTTTTTGATCTTCGTTTACGATGCAGCGAAGCACATTTGGGCCTCCAAATTTTGCAGGTAGCAACTTTTAAGGCTATACTACCGGAAAATAGTGCATTTAAGGAGCCGAAAATTTCGTTGCAGTTGGCCTTTAATGCTTAACCGGAAGTACGTCACGATGAAAGGGACTCAAAAGGGACATTTTCCAAAGGGACAGTCACGAGAATACCGCCCCTGATGGCTGGAGTGCGTTCTAGCTCGACGGTGAGCCCCTGCGGCGGCAGTGCGCCTCAGGAAGGGACCGTGAACTGCGTCTTAGGCCGGGTTCAGACTGTTGTCGCAACTGTCGTAATATCTTAAAATAGTGACGTCATTTGACGTCTCAGCCAACCGAACTGCGTGAAACGCCGTTTTTTTTTTACGTCAATTGCGCACGATACAGCTGTTACGTCGGTAGTCTGAGCAGCATTACGCGAACGCACATCATTGTCACGTTTTCGCCAAGCGTCGAGCGCCTCGTGCGGGCACAGCATACTGCCCCTTCCCTTCTCCCACCGCACACTTGCGGAGAGCGCTGGCTTGCGCCGCCACGGCGAACCGCCCTCCCCTCCCAATTTCGCGATATTCTCCTCCTTTGCTTTCTTTCACTCGTCGGTCTTCTCATCGTTCGCTCGGTCACGACGACGCCGACGCGGCTGAGCCCAGAGATGGGCGCCAAAGGGCTGCGCCCTAAAATGTCTTCCCAACAATTCATTTGTGCAATGAGGTGAAGCAGACTTTAAGGGGATCGTTGCAAGCTTGATCTTTGTAAGACGGCTTTCCCACATCGAGTGTTGCACAGTGAATCACGTCAATCTTCAAAGGGAATACCATTACAGAAAGTGACTCAAACGCTTGTTTTCTAGAAACTATACCCAAACAAATTATATGACAATTAGACGCTAAGACGACTCTAACACAACGCCGGGTTTTATATACTTTTCAAAATTACATGGTTCAAGCGAAGTTGTAAATATTGCGGAGTTCTCGTCCGCTGTCAATACATATGGGATTCTACGGGAGGGAAACGGACAGCCCCATGTTTGTCCACCAGAACAAAAATCTAGTTCTGCAAAGTTTCATTCAGGTAATTAGCCAGGAGGTATACTCAACCTCAAATTACAAAAAACCGTGTTTTATAAACTTCGTGCACCCCTTGGACTACGGCCCAGTGAAAGCTCACGTTGAGGCTCGGCACCAGTTTTGCTGGTCACCTTTCTTCACGGAGTGGAAGGGCACTAAATTTTTTATTGATGAGTGCAGTCGTCTGCCGCTTCGGGAACGTCAAAGGGTGCTTTTTAAAGGTGGCGGGGTGGTTATTTAAAGGATAAAAGTTCACTACACGACACGAAACGGGTAAGAAGCGAAAAGACCTGTACATACCCGTGCATTTGCCACACCCTTGTAAAATTGCGCTGTGTCCTTTTAGAAAGAAGAAACAAACAAACAAACTGGAAACAGGTATTGTTAACTTAGGCACCAGTGTAATTCCATTCTTCGATAACTGCTGGTTGAAGCGCATAGTAGGTACTAGAAACGATGTTGAAAGTATCTTTTCTTTAACGTAAAGTATTTACATCATCAAATTTACACATTTAAGAGTATTGAGTCGATGGATTTACAATCCGATATGTAATAATAAACAACAGACTATCTTTTTTTCTCTCTCTCTCTCTCTTTTTCTTGTAGTGTCAGTAAGAGGGGGTGCGGACTCATATTGGAGTTTACCATGTGTACAATGCAGTTGTGGTATGCGAGCGAAAACGCCATTCACTTTACATGGTATCGGAATTGCTCTTCTCGGCCTGACTAGGCACTAGGCAGTCTCTCAGTAGAGAATGGCGTCATGGCCAGCTCTGTCAAGACTCGGTAATCTGCTCAATCTGTGTTGAAATCCAATGGCCGATCCGGAGCACTTTCAAGGCAACTTTTTTGCTCGGTTTGGAGCAAACACATTCCAATGGCAGATCGGGAGCAACCAAGTTCTGTTCCAATGGCAGATAGAAAGCGTCATCTTCGCAACTGAGATCGCTCCGTGGAGCAAGAAAACTTGCTCGCCCGAAATCGGCAGAGTCGGCCGGAACTCGCGGGGGCCCTCGTGTTCTCTCCAGACATCGTCGCTGTCTGCTTCCACTCTACTCCCCTTTTCGAATTGCCATGGTGCCCACTCCAGCAAATACGCGCAACGGCCACAGTCAACAGCAAAATAGATGCTGCACGCCATGTCGCGTTCATGCTTGCGGATGCGACAGCTGAAACTCGGAGTCAAGTGGCGAGGAGCCCAGCTCGAACGACGACGAGACAACGTTGGCAGCATCATTCAAATGTAGGCTTGTACAACCACAGCTAAATTATCGCCATGAAATTCTGGAAAAATGATCTGAAATTGCAATGGCTGAGCATGTTCATTATACATAATGCTTTTGGGCATTAAAGGAACATTATGCAAGGGCTTACCCTTAATGCTGGTATAGTTTCTTGCTGTAGTTGTGCTTTGTTTGGTTTCTACAAAACTATTCGTGTCAGATTTCGCACAATTACGACAAATGTCCGATTAACAGTTCCAGTCTGCCTAATCCAACTGTTCTGCAAGTACTTTCGTTGTGCTGTTCTGTGTATTGCTTTTACTTTGCATTTGTACTTTTTAAGCTGTGCGTTCAGTCAAAGACAGAGGTTCGTGGCTTCGTCAAGGTGTTGCAAGACTGATGGCGCCCTGTCATCAGGCATGCACGTGATAGTCAAATAAAGTGTTATTATTATTATATTACAATAATACAACAATGTAAAAGAAGAGAATAGAGATGGCAGTGTGAGCTACAAGTGCTTCCCCTAATCCGGCCAAGAAGAATCCCCTCTCTTTTATGTGGATGAAGCCCACATGTTGTTCTGTGCACGCTCCCCGAGGTTGGTTCATGGCATTATGCTGCTCTAAAGGCCATTCCCGATTACTCAAGTTTGTGTTACACAAATATTTTTTTTTCAAAAGATGCCTCGACATCATTTCTATATTCACCAGTTTAGTGCAGCCATACAACCCAGAAAGCACAGCACAATCGGCTCTTTTTATTATCCAAACAAAGCAGTAGAAAGTACAACCACTTGAGCATTCGTCACTGAGATTGTATACAACACAGCGCACACAGGCTCACGAAGATTTGGTCTTTTTGCCTCGCGTGGCTGCCTGTTGGATGCTGATGACGAGGCAGGCAAGAAGCGAAGCAGCGTGCATTGCTCGCACGAGGAGGAGGAGCGCCGCGGCTGCAGCCGAGTCAACCATGGCAGACAAATGGAAGACACCAAAGTCAATCACAAACATGAGAGCGCATCTCAGCACTTCCAGTCGACAGGCGTAACTCCTGCGAGGCACAGGGGAGAGAAAAAGCGAAAACACGAAAGTTGCAGTGAAAACAAAACAGTGAAATTCTGAAGCTGTTTCTCATTTCATCTCACCGTCACCGCGAGATCAAATGCGAACTTCAAAATTTCAGAATTTGTTTAATTTCCAACGTGTGTTGGGGCCCACTCAAGCAGCGGGTTTGATATTTTCCGCAGTGGGTCTTATGCTTGCGGCGACAGTGTCGCGATGTTTGTGTTGTGTTTCTTATTACTGCATTTAGGGCACATTGTTTCTTATTACTGCATATTGCTTTTATTTACTGGCAAGGTGCGCATGCAGGCAACCGTGTGAGTGCGCCGTCACTCGTTATATAAGGCTCCGCGGGATGGTGGTACTTGTCCGTGCTAAGCACTTGACTGTGTTGCACGTTACAAACTCTACCTCACCGAACGCAAAGTATTGCCTCGAGTCCATTGTGAGTGCAATTAATACCCACTGGACCACAGACGTCCATCGAACATCTGTCGGACAGCCGGTGTCCAAAATTTGGACGTCCGTCAGACATCCGCAGAAAGCTGGCGGACGTTTTAGGGACGTCTGTGGGATGGTCCGATGCAAAGGAATTGCTCATCCTACGAACGTCCGACAGACGTCCCAGCCGGATTTTCCCACATCCAGTGGATGTTCAAAATCGGACATTTTCAAGCCGAACTATAGAGGGGACATCCAGGGGATAACAAAATGCGGATATTGATATCCGCCGGACGTCCATTTTTATTCCTAAATTTTTCGAATTGGAGAACCTGTACTCGCTGTAAACCTCAGTGCTTTGTTGATAACATGCCTTGAAGCACAACTCCAGCTTTAGGAATACTTAATACAAAAGCCCCTTCTGTACCTTGTTTTGGCACAACCCTAATTATAAATTTATAAATGCCTGCACTATGCACTATGTCGACACACAACTCTGCACCCTATTCCCACTTGTCTTGCCAAGAGTGCGACAGTGATGTCACTTAAGCATAATACAGTGAAACGTTGCAAGCTTATTATCTTATCATCACAACTTTTCAATAAGGACCGTGCATACACTGCAGGCTGTTGTGTCAACATAAATATGAATAGGCAGTTACCCCCTCGGTGAACTGGATGCTTCAACATTACAGCCCACAGTGTACACATGGTTCCGTATTGAAAAGCAGTTACGATATTAAGCTCACAGCTTTCCACTGTATTATGCTACTGCAAACATCACTGCTCCCACTCTTTCCAAGCAAAATATGAATAGGGTGTGGAGCTGTGGGTACACACAGTGCGTGGTACAAGCATTTATAGCTAGGGTTTTGCCAAAACAAGCTACAGAAGGGGCGTTTGTATAGAGTATTCTTAAAGCTGGAGTAGTGCTTCAAGGCATGTTATCAGTAAAGCACTGAGGTGTACAGCGAGTACAGGTCCTCAAGTTTACTAGAAAACTGAAACCTTTACTATTATGCTTTATAAATGTTTACCGAGTATGTTTAGGATATTTCCATTAAACTGCTGAAAACAAAGCTTCCAGCAATGCACGCTAGAGAACAAAGATTAGCTTGAAAAAGTGCAGTATTGAACAGTTAAGCAGGCTGCTGAAAACAAATGCTTCCCACTTCTTGAGTCTTGCAAAAATTGCGTCCACCTCCCCGCGAGGGGAACCCTGTGTAGATGCGACGCATCGTGGGGTTCACTTGGTGTTTCCGTTGGATTGATTCCGAAATCGCGTGAAACGTGTCGGGAACGCGTATGATTATTATGTTTTATGATTATTATTATGTTTTATTGGCCAATCTTGGTCAATCTCTCTAAGTGGTATGCTTGGGGCTTCGCTGTCGCAACGACCTTTACTCCATCATTGTTGCTGTAAGTGGGAGCTTCTTTTCTTTTATTGCAAGTGTTAATCATTGCCCCATCATGCGTTGTATCAGTAGCATCTTGACGTGGTTTGAATGAGTCAAGGATATAAGGCGCATTCGTAGCATTTGATTCTGTCTCGGTTTTGTGGCGCAGTGGGAAGAGCACCATGTACCTCGCGTTCCGCCCACCGGGTCGTGGGATCGAAACCGGGCGCCGCTAGCTGTTATTTTTTTTATAGTGTAGGGGGAGGGGTGGATGACAACAACGCCGTATGGAGGGACAAGGCGAGTGAATGAGATGCAGTTGCATCTAAAAGAAAGAAAGATGTGAGCACTGATCTAGCGCCATATGTGCAGTCATAGCTCATGCCCTAATCCGAGTCACTTACCTCTGATCTAGGAATGCACCCATCACAGCCAAAGAAAAGAAAATATACGCAATGCCACAAAGCAGGGTGCCGGCTCCGAGCACCTGCACACCAGAGAAAGACAACAACTGCACTTAACAACTAGGCCACTTTTTTAGGTCATACCACGTTTATCAACAGGGTTGACCGAGTAAGTTAATTTGCCCACATTTCTTTATTCAGAGATAATGTGGGCAGCACCATGTGAAATCAGAATTGCTTCGTGAAATTCGTGAAAATCACTCAATATTTAACACTTTCTGTAAGTTATCTATTTCGCAATAGAGTTATTCATTAAGCTTTCTGCAGCACCTAGCGGCTTCATTTCTAGGTAACATCTGATATTGCCTTACACTATAACCGCACAGCCTACATGACTACGCTTGGAAAAATTTAGGTCAAAATTCGACACCAACGGTTAAGCTAAAAAAACGAGCACATATAGCATTAAATCAAGCTCCTGTGGCTATTTAAAACTACATTGAAAATACCTATAAAGCCCAGAAGAACGTAATAAAGACCGAAAAGACTCTTTCCCCTAAGAACCATTTTATAGAAAATCTCTTTTCGTTCCTGAAGGGTTGGGCTCACAGAAACTTGCTTAATCCCCACTACATGAAACACATAGAAGACAAAATACTTCTAGAGATATGCAGTGTAGGTTAGGACTGCCCTGCCCATGTGATGTTTCTCCATAAGCAACTCCCTGGACTTCGCTGAGGACGACTTGCTGTGTACGTGGGAGACAGCCAGACAGAAGCAGTCGCCCGACAAGATTTCAGGCAGCTCTAATGAGTAACCTTAGTCAAAGCAAGTGCTTATAGCCTCAATGGAACAATGTTGTACTATACCTAATTTTTTTTCTAGTTCTTCGACACAAGGTAAGAGGGTCGACCTATATTCCGACTCGCACAGTACATGTGCCCAAGTGGTCATTCCATTACACCAGGGATTTATACACACTCCCCAACAACCCCCCGAAAGGATTTCAACCTCTGCCCCCACCCCCCCCCCCCCCTCAAAAGAAAAGATTCCACAAAGCCCAGGGATTTCTACCCTTCCAACAAGCCCCCCCAAGACCCCCCTAGGAGGATTTCGACACCCCCCCACCCCCGAAAATAAAAATTCTGGCTAAACCCCTGCACATGACTATCCATAAACTTTCCAGGTCAGGTGCCGCTTAATAACAAAGTTACCATCCAATACAAAATGCTGCGAGTGAAGTTAAAGAGGGTGGCCAGCTGTACTTACTTTGCCCCAATGCTTCAGCTTGACATAACCGATGGCGATGAAGATGAAATGCAACGTGACGTAGGACTTGCACAATATCCCGGTGTTTGGAGAGTACGTTTCAACTGGCCGGCAGACCTGCGAGGTGGCCATTTCAACGTGTGGCATTCAGTAGCCTGCTGGTTTCGAACACCAAGCCTAAACAACAGTACTAGTACGACAGCTGTGTATATTTGTGGGGCGAATATGCTTAAGGCAAGTGCCTCATATGTCTTATCAAACAGAAAAAGTGGTCTTCATTTTCAACACAAATGGTACCAACATGGCCACCGCTGTGAGAAAAAAGAAAAAAGAGCATATTTGGTTTGTGTTGAACCCGAACCTGGTTTGTCACAAATGAACACGTGTAGGCTGACCAGACGTTTCGTTTTGGCCAGGATGGTCACATTTTTTAAGGGCCGCTTCTGCCGTCCCGTCTATTTGTCCCAATAAATAGTCATGTCCCGTTTCCCCAGAACTTCATAGTTTCAAAATTTGTGCCAAGCAAGTTGATCAAACCAAAAGTGCACAGACTCACTACAAGTATATCTTACAAATATAACCTTAATTACTTTAAAGGAGCACTGACACCAATTTTCGGCGTTAATATTATTGCACAGTTCGCTTCCTCCACTCAACAGAATACCCTGCCTGAAATATGAGCGGCCTGCGATGCGAAGAACATATATAGTTCAATTGGATCTCATTTATCACGCCGACAGAGCAGCGCGCGGAGCAGCACTCAGCAAATGGACATCAGCGTGACATCACCCCGTGAAGCCAAAAGAAGTGACGCGACAGCGCTCGTCAAAAACTTGTGACGTCACTTCACGCGCGCGGCCCCACGAGCGGCAAGCAGGCGCAGCACCCTCTCAAGCGGGCACCGGTGATGTCCGCAGAAAGCGGTGAGGTCAGGCCGGGATTCTGTCATATGCGCCGTTCGGGATGAAAGCGTGGGAATTTGAAACAAACGATTTTCAGGCTGTTCAATGTAATTAACTATCGCGCACTAAAGTATCTGAAGTGCTGTTCCAGGTTCGCCAGAGCATTAAGCATCGATAAAAGCAATAAAAGTAACATAAAATTTTCGTGTCAGCGCTCCTTCATTATATTTACCAGCAGAGCTAGTCTTATCAAAGAATGCTTTCATGTTTCTTGCCTAGGACGATTTGAAGAGGCATTATTTCACCAGTGCACCATTGTCAGGCAAAGCATGGGAAAGAAGCTAGAAGATTGGAACTCTTTGGGTATTTCGGTCTTTGAGAGGTCTTTAAAGTGATGACAACAGGGGATGTTCACGGCGCAGAGATTTGTCATATCGTGTAACTGGCCCTGGGTTTTCCTAGAACCACGGCTCTAACCGCCGTGGTGGCTCAGTGGCTATGGTGTTAACCTGCTGAGCCCAAGGACGCGGGTTCAAGTCCCAGTTGTGGCGGCCGCTTTTCTGGTGGAGGAGAAAAGCGAAAATGCTGGTGTGTTTGAGATTTCGGCGCACGTTACAGATCCCCAGGTGGTCAAAATTAATCTGGAGCCCTCCACTATGGCGCGCCTCATCACTTGTGTAGCGTCGGCACGTTAAACCCCACAATCAATCAGAACCACGGCTCTAGTACAGCCAGTTTTTTTTTTTTTTTTTTTCACTGGGAACTTGACGTGATTATCAATTTGCTCTCAACATTGCATGCAATGTTCCTTGTGCAGCTAAACTTTCTTACAAGTGCGAAGAATTTTACAACCGAGTCTTGCGGGATAAAGTTCTGCTTAAAAAGCATTCGTCAACAAAACACACCAATGAAATGAATGCAAGTGGGTGAACTGAACTGTGAGTGTGATTGTTCTCTCATCCTGAGTGAGGGCTTAGTGCAAAATGTAACACTTCAAAGAAGACTTAAAATGATTTCAAAAACATTTAAAAATGTACAGAAAATAGTACTTTCGTCAAATCTTTTGTCTTTACTAACCCCCCCCTCCAATGTGTCCAGTTTTCTACGTCCAGGAATATGGCCGCCCTAAAACATGCGTCAACGTCAGATTACAAACTGCTGCGCGTACTTTGGTTCACCCTGTCAGAATGCTTGCCCCATGACAGCTGAAGGTGACGGCACGTGAGCACAACAGGAGCACGCAGAGGAGAGCCCTCACTGGGGGGAGGCTGCTGCGTGAATTCATCCTCTCTGCCTGTCGGAGTAATTCACATCGAAAGACGAAACAAAACTGACGAAAGAGACGAAAACACATTATAGCAGTAAAGAATCCTTCGATAATTGTTAGGCTTTCCCCTTCAATGAATGTAAGCAGCCTTAAAGGAGCCATGGAAAGAAAGCACAAGTTTGGTTCATTCAAAAGATTGCCTAGTTAGGATCGTACTGACACCACTTTTAACATAAACTTCGCTCAAATAAGCTACATAATTAGGAAAAAAGGGAATGGCCATGCGACCCACTAGGCCGTTTCCCGCAACAGAACTGATGATGTCATACCAGCCAGCTCTGCAATTGGCGGAGGGTGGCAAAAGCAAGCGCAAATTAGGCAGGGCTTATAAGCTGGCCGAAAGAGCTATTTGCGCTTAAATATAGGGCACATTCTTTCGAAAGCCCTAAGAATGGTGGGACAAACAGTGGAAGTTACCAAAGCACACGTAAACACAGAAGTACCGATGCGTATGCTGCTGTTGGTACTGCGCGCACTATGCTTGGTTTACCTGCACAGGACTGCGGGGCTTTGGGGTTGTTTCAGACAACACTGGCCGACTGACGCAAGCGACGATGTGTTACGTGACCGTATTTGTCGAGCGAGCACCATGTTTCACGAAACGATTGTCTCCATGAACAAAACAAGCCAGGTACAAATACGTTCACAAACAAACCAAAGGCAGAAAACGGCTTGCCGCGGTGTGGTGGCGCCATCTAGGTTTGCTAACGGTAAACAAGACCCTGTGATGTCATTGTAGACCACGAAAACACACGATTTAGCGGGAAAATCAAAATTTTAATTAAATTTCTTAATTTCTCAGTTAATAAAGCATAATTAGCATTCGGTCAAGCGCTGGCGGCTCTATAAAACACGAAATCTTTCGAATCACACAAATTTCTGCTTTGTCCTCATGGCTCCGGTAAGTGCCTGGGGAATTCTAAACCTATAAAAATAGCAGAAGAGAATGACAGCTGACCTTTTCTTGAGAAAGTTGGTCAGCGTTTGAAATGTGATAGTCCACCTTGCCACTGAGCAAGCAAGAAAGGCAACAAGAAAACAGACAAGGAGGCATTCACATAAGCATGCAGTTTTTATCTAGTGTCGTCCAATCCATCTTGCAGCGCTGATTACCACTGTCTGAAGAATGTAACTCACGAAAACATGCACCCTCTGCTTGCTTTGGTGGTCTTCTAGACTGCTTGCCAGGAGCACGGACCCTTTCTTCTTTGTATTGTCAATCTGAGCACAGGGTGGCTACCGCTGGGTCATTCCATGCCAAAGGAGACCACGATCTTCCTATCAATCTGCTTATCTGCCTATCAATCTTCCGGATAGGCTTCAAAATTTATTTTAGCAATTTTGGGTCGAGAAGTGGTACTCGGTAAAATATTTCTAGCGAAACAATTTTTTTCGTTCTTACAGCAGCCTCCGAAGACCTGGAAAAGACGTAAAAAGTGATAACTTTTAAATTTTTTTGCCAAGGAGCCATTACAGCTTATGATAGCATGTGTGAGCAGGTAATAAACACCGAGGCAAGCGATTTTCCGCCCGAATCAACAGCGGGAATCTGAGAAAAATCGTCAAAGTTTGGCCATTTTTTCAGTCACCTTTTAATCAAATGACCACAACAAATATTTTCGCACTGGTTCTCCAGGACATCTACATTTATTTTCGGATTTTCAAATCACAAAGCCTCACACCATTCTTTTGGTAATAAACGTATAATATTGGATTTTTACAAAGACTGCCCCTAAAGGCGACCGAAAACGGCCATGTGGGCCACGGTGTACGGTCTTTAAAAAATACCCAAAAGATAGCTCAATGTTATTTCTAAAGCATATAAGAAAATTGGAAAAGTACTTTGTCTTATTGCGGAAAAAACATTTTTTGAAAATGAGTCCTCACAGGCGGCTTCACGACACACTCCTCTACAGCGACGCTTCCAATCCTTTGCTAATACGTACACAACGATGACCGGCATTATTTAGAAAAGTGTTCTCGGGTCATAAAGAAAAAAAAAACACTTTTATGCAGCTCTTCCTTTATTAACCTATGTTGACACGTCCTGCTAAACGATTTTAACGAAAGAGGCAATTCCAGCCGTGTTCAGTGCCCATGTTTCAATGCAGGCGTGCTTGTCACTTCACACTATTGTTGAAGCGCAGCAGGCCGGTTTAAATGTTGCACTGAGTACACTTGTTCAGCGGTAGAACTCGACGTCATTTTCGCTGAGGCGCATCCGTGTCCTTTCGGTGCTAAATGACGGTATTGCCGCGTCTTTGGAATCGATCTAGCTGTTTCGTAGCGGCTGCTAAGGCTTCGTCTTTCCGCTGTGACAGCACTGTCGGGGACCCAAAGTACGTTGACTGTTTTCATTGATTGGCTCGCCCTATCATACCGGTCTTTTGGCGACAATATTTGGTTGTCAAGCGGTCTCTGGAGGCTGGCTCTGCTAGCCAGCCTTTTCATCGTGCCCCCTAAGCCATCAAAAGGACTCTTGCCGTGAGAAGTCGCAAAGAAATTCCATGTTGCTTCCAATCCAAAGTCTTGTTTGTGAAAGGCGAGATTAACAAAGTTCTTCCGATTTTTATACTGCGATGTCGCACCATCCGTGAAATAATGTATGCTTATTAAGCTGTCTTTATTTAGCCTGAGTTCGTGCAGGAAATGCCGTCGAAATGCATGAACCGCTGCGTTGTCGTGCTTCAGGGTGTCAGATACGACATTGTATGAAACACAAGAGCAAGAGTTCGAACCAGGTTCGTGATGAACCAGGTTCGTCACTTATAACGTAGACAACAATGGGGTGAATCGTAGCTTGGTAGGCGTTCCGATGGTGAGACTGTCAGGCGTCTTGCACAATGAAGTTATAATTTTCTGCGAAATTCATTAAGACGATTGCCTCAGTTGGGGCAAGGGTGGCTTTCAAACTTCGAAGATACAGTCGAACCCCGCTACAACGAACGCCGCTTCAACGAAATTTCCGCTTCAACGAAATATTTCCAATTCCCCGTCAGCCAGCCATAGAAGTCCATGCAACAAAGTCCTCGCCACAACGAACCATTTGTCAGGCTTGCTTTCGCTTCAACGAAATTTTCAATGATTTGGGCTGGGTTTGAACAATTATTTTACAATAAAATAAGCATAGCGCCAGCTATATGTAACTTTTTATACATTCAGGACGCTTAGTTTCACAGAAAACATGCGCGGTGCGGCCACACCGCCAAAAAAAAAAAAAAAACTCATAGGCGGACGCCATTGTTTGATGGTGATAACTATGTGGCTGGCCGTCTTTACATGAGGCGCACGCCCGGTTCGCCAAGCCGGAGCTACAGCCCTACAGCCAATCCGTATCCAGTTGAAATCACACAAATAGGGTCCCTAGAAATATGTGCTAGTCTGCCGTCCGCCGGCCGCGAAGGGGGCTCCTCCGTGATGCATGCAGCGGCGGCGCTGCAGTCAATCGGAGCGCGGTGGCCGGCCGGCGCGATGGGCAGCGGCGGACGGCGCTCTGCCGTGCCGCAGCTGCCTTCGTAGTTCTGCCCTATTTCTGTGCGGGTTCAGCCAGGTTCAGCCCATTTTAACTGCCCCTTTTCGAACCCTATCCGTTTCTGTCGACAAACCAGATTAGCCAAATAAGTTGGTTCTTACCAGTACGAAGTGTTTTAACCGGAGCGTGAAGTGACAGGAGTACGTTTTCGCGTATTATAAAGGATCGAGCCTTGTAAAAACCGCGGAATCGTGTCGCTATGCTACCCCCCGAGTGTGTGTCGAACCGATTTCGACACATACTCGGGGGCTTCGGGAACACTGCCGGCAAGGCATCGTTTTCCAGCTTGGAAATATCATGCGGGACTTCAGCTAGCAAACAACCGTTGTTTGTGAATACCCCCGCCGTTGTTAACTGATGAATTAGTCAGCGCGTGAAAATGTGTGTGTGGTGTGTCGGTGCTCCTCTTTTTTGTATGGCTCTTTGGAACCATCTTTCTTTGCAAGTTTCCCAAGATGTTGTCTCCTGTACGTGTATGTAAATAAAGCAGCTCGAACCGGTGCCTTCTTTCCTTTCGCATCGTTGATCTGGAGGCCCTTAAGCGCACGTCTTCGCGGCCCCCTCAGTTACGTCCAGTCAGCTGGGAATCTGTTAAATGTAAATGCCGAATAAAAAAAACAAGACGTGTGCACATGCATACGAAGTTTTATCACCTTCAGTCATCAGATACAGTGATTTCTCCATAACTCGAACTCGGATATCTCGAAATATCGGTTAAGTCGAAACCTTTTTTTGCCGTGCATATACCTGCCATAGGCGACATTTTCCACCCTTTGTCTCGAAACGTCTTTTCGGGGATCACGGATATCTCGAAATGTTGACAATAGGACGCAATGCAACATCCGCTGCAGGCAGCTGATAAGCTCTCGGTTAAAGCTTAGCTCCCATTACGTGCCGAACACCGTCGCGAACGGCAAATTTGCACGGGGTACGCACTGTGCGCGGCCGGTGTCACGTTAGCGGAGTGCTGTCCGGCGCCTACATCGTTGATATATCTGGGGAAGACGCTTCTGATCATGTGGACGACGACGTGTCTCAAAAAGTCCCAAAAACGGCAGGAACAAGAAAAACATATGCTTTGCCTGCTTCACAGCAAAGATAGAATATAGCGTTGGCGACCAACAGTTGATGCGGCATTGAGAAGCTCGAGAACACTTTTTTGGGACCAGATGCAAACGCGAAACAGGCGAGCATCACGCAGTTCTTTTTCCGCAATACCTAAAAAAATTGTTTTTTCTGCAAATTATTTTTGCCTGCATTCCGGAAGCGTCCCTGTGCATTGGAGCGTTTGTTACCAGCACTAGCTCTTATTCCAGTGATCTGGCCATACATTTTTCGCATTTTGCTTAACCCAACACTCCGCTTACCTCGAAATTTTCAAAAATTTGGGTACTATCAAACCTCTTCTGCGTGCCTGTAATTTTCGTGAATACCACGATTTGAAACATTCGCCAGCATTGGGTACGTGAAACTGATTTTTAATAAAACCCGGCTGCAAATCAGTAACTTCGCTTGCAAGTCATTACACAGGTTCTTTTTGATCACCCACACACTCGGAGAGAATTGCGAGACGCACGCGGGGAAAGCAAAACGGGAGAATATTTGTGTTATGGCCAATCATATAATCGTGGCTGTTTGAAACCAAGGAGCAAAATATTGAGGTTTATTTATACTGTCATGACCATATATACCTTGCTTTATCCCCACTCCCCCCGCACTCTGCCCAAAGTATATAGGAACAAGTTTTTGCTGGCACCACATTTTACTCAAGCTTTCGCGTTTCTTCTTGTCAGCCTACCAGCCGGCTGCGTGCTTGTCACCGTCAATGACGTTCGGGAATGACCCGGTAGTTTCGATGGGGAGCAAACACAGCTTCTGGTGCCGCAGGGAGTTCTTTTTGAACGGGATCTCACTGTCTGAACATTGGTGGTTGAACGCGAAGCTTTCTTGTGAGCGCTTCCTTGTCGTCTGAGTTTTGACTTTGACTCATTGAGCTTTCACTTTGACTCGCACGCATTTTGGACTTATGATCGCGCCGGATTTGAAATCGACCCTTTGCCGTTTGATTTCACGCGAAGAAAGCTTCGTGTTCAACCATCGTTGCGGAGTGGAGGAGTGGATAATTTTTCTGACTAATTACATGTGCACGTCCATGCACTCCTCTCCAAATCGAAATTGCTTTGACCATGTTGGAATTGCGCATTGAGATAGACGTCGGCTTCAAAACGCGATGGAGCCAGCTTCGATTCTGATCACGGGAAGCGTTTTTTTTTTTCCTCTCACTTTACTCACAAACATCACCGTCGTTAGAGACAGTTGGCTTTCCTGCAGTGCTTTTTCAAGGCGACATAGGCCATCAGTGAGACATAGAAAGCTTTACTTTAATAATGGTCCAAGCGGTGGTAGTGAAACGGCTACGCTGGTTGCTGCGGTTTCATCCTTCGGTCTCACTCGCGAAATTCAACGGCCGCAAAGAGGCTCCGTAGCCCAAATCGCGAAAAACTCGGGGTGTGAAACTAAAAGGTCTTATAGTACTATCGTACCTTCAATTGTGAGCTGATGTACCTCGTACCATTCCATTTCATCGCTCTAAGTGGCCGACAAACCCCGATGCGCGCTCGCGTTCCGCGGCAGTATAGCGCGCGGCACAGACCGGCCTGCGGCCGCTCTTGCTCCGGCCGCTCGGGCGCTCCGATTGCTCGCAGCGCCCTCTGCGCAGCGTTGTGCGTGCATCAGCGGCGCGGACACGCCTTCCCATAGAGAAAGCGCGCGGACGGCAGACTAGCACAATTTCTAGGGACCCTAGCACAAATGTGCTCCGCTGCTGGCGCGGCGCCGTCATGTATGCGTTGTGAGCAGCTGTCCTTGCCGTTTTCCGTCTACCATTCTTCATAGCCAAGAGCAAAAATCATGTTTGCGTGTTTGATCTTGAAGCCAAGTCATCCTATCTTAGTCATGAGCGCGCAGTTGTGTTAAATGCAAGCGCGCGCGTCTAACCTGCCAAGGTCAGTAGCTGCCGCGCCGTGTCAGATGATAAGATAACGGCACTGCTCCTGCTACAAGTGAAAGGGGGGCTTCCGACGGCCTAGCAGCCATCTGCAAGTAATCAGCTCGGTGGACACGCCTTGTTGTACAGCGATACGTTTTGCGCCTGCATTTCTTCACCCCACTCCGCAACGCGTTCTTCGCGTGCAGTGAAAGAACAGATAACCATTGGTATCTTTGTTATCCGAATAAACATGACGTTATTGCGCGTCACTCCTTTTTCTAAACATTGTATTTTGCTGCCAATGATGCGGAAGCATACGGGGCTATTTTTCTGGCCTTTCCGTGGTGTGTTGCGGCAGATTTCGCCTCAACGAATTTTCGCTTCAACGAAATTTTTCGCACGTACCGTCAATTTCGTTGTAGCGGGATTCGACTGTAATTGGACGGCAATTTGCTAATGTAATGGTGCCTTTTAAGTTTTTCCAGCCTTTCAACGAGCTCATGTATTAACTCCTAATGAGTTGAAACTACTGTCATTAAGAGACACTTGTCAGCGCGCACCCACTGCTTGTACCTAATTTCATCACATTCGGGGGTGTGGTTTCGAAGGAAATTCTTGAGCGGCGGAAGGCCGGGACATTGGGAGCAGGCGTTGAGCATGCAGTTTTGATTTTCCGGACTGCAGGCGGTCATAGCCATGAGTGCAGAAGCTGTCCCCTGAATGCTCAATGCATGTAGCATCAGCTTTACGTTCTGGTTGTACTCACACACACAAACAGAATGTTCACCAGCCGATCCAGCAAGTACGCACCAAGGAGGTCGAAGAGATGCGAAGGTGGAATACAATGCTTACAGAATCATGTTTTCTTGCTTCCACTGAACGAAAGCTTCTTTTAGGTTCAACAAAAGCAGGCACTTTTGGTTTCCTCTCACGACGTCTTTTTTTCCGGGAAGGCAGCACGGGATACGATAGTCTTGGTGAAAATTCATTATCGGCGTTTTCACACTGGCCTTCAGGGGACAATTTCTTCTTGGACTGGCACTTTCTAGTAGGCCTTTCGACTCACGGAGGAACCTCCCGGATCGCACCAGCTTTTTCCCGCAATTAAAGTACTGGCAGACTTGAGAGATCGTCCAAGACTGTGGACACAAAGCAAGGATTCTGAGCTTTTGCTGCCTAGAACGTGCATTGTGGTACTATTTGTTTCTAAGGCTGGACAGCAGGATCTTGTAATCTTCTGCCAGTCTTCCATCATCACCCAGTGCTTTTATTAGAGGCACACTAATGTCAGTGCATTGACCGTAGATTTTAGCAGTTTTCTTAATTTAGACGCAACAATGGGAGGATGGCTCACAGGACACTTCCTTCTCCTTAGATCCTTGGAGTATCCGACGCTGGACTAGAGAACGTGCCAGAAACTTCAGCGCATACCATTTGGGTTGTTTCTTCAGACTGAAGTCCAGCCATTTTTTTCATTTTGGTACACTGGATGTAACACTTGGGACACAGCCTATCCCCAGACACTAAGTTCAAGGACTTCAAGCTTTGCGCAAGCGTGTTGGTAATAACTGTTGTTCCGCGACAAGGGTGTCCGTCGTTTCCAAGTGGATCCGTGCACAGTTTCGAGGCTGTGCGCGTAGTGCACTTAGAAAAGTAGACATAATATGGCCCGATCAGAAATTACATCTTGCTGGTCAGGCGGCAGGTCAGTGAACTGCTTGATCCAGGCAATTCGTGCGTATTACCTACGATGGCAGCTCCCAGGACCGAATGAACAATCAGGCGGATATTTGACGACACTGCAACAATGAGTCAAGCTGTTATTTTATAAACCTTGCAGCTGCGAGAGTAAGAAATATTATGTACGATATAATATAGCAAACAACGTATTTGCTCATTGCTCGTAGGACTCATGTTTGAAATGTATTTGGCTACACAGCTCCATAGTGGTGCTTCACGTTTTTAGCGAAGCTGTAAATGTCTCGGTTTCCCCATTAGTGTGGGCTAACGGAAGTCACGTTGACAGAAAATCGCACGCACTCGATCCACAGCCATGTAAATCGCTACGTAGCTCTTAATGAAATGTAAATATCGCAAAAAAATATTCCAAAACTATTCGCTAACACGACACTGCCATTACGCCTAGTTTATTGAGACTTGTGATAAATTGCTCACATATGGAAGTAGTACACACCGCGGAATGCCCGTGTGCTGCCTTGCCCTGCTTCCTCTTCCCCTACCCAACAGCCCCGACTCCTGCCTGTCTGCCCTCATGCCCAGTTCCAGGGCGCCCTGGTGATTCGTCGCCACCAATACATAACGTCTACGGAGGGGATATTCTTAGAGAAACGCGTGTAACTCTTACTTAATCAAAGCTATCCCAAAACGAATTATAAGGCCATTAGCCGCTAAGAGGATGCGATCAATAGACCGAGTTTGATTTACTTTTCTTAATTAAGTAGTCCGCAGTGAAGTTGTCAATTTCCGGGATTCCCGCCTGCTCTCAATACATGGTCTTCTGCAGGAGCGAAACAAAGAGCCTCCTGTTTGTCGGCTGGAATAGAAATGCTAATTTCAAGTTGCATTTAGCTAGGTAAATAATAAGTACGCTGAAGCGCAAATTTCAAGCTACATGTTCGATTACGTTCACTCCTTGGACTGCGCCCAGCGTCGCTAATCATCCTCCCTGACAGAGTGGGATGGCACTGGATTTTTTCAGGCTTTGTGTAATCATCGATTTCTCTGAGTTACAATGCCTATTTCAAACACGTAACACGAAGTGAATTCTGGCGTTTTCGCATTACCAAATATTGAAGAGCTGCTCAAAAGAACACGCCAATTCCACGCAACAAAAACATGCAGTTTGACAGGCGCCAGGGAAGTGCAACGTGCTCGTGCAGCCTAACACTATGTTCCCAAAACATTTTATGGGATATGGGGCTTCCTCTAATTTGGTTATGTATATTGAATGTTCGTACCTTTCCGTCCCAGCGTAAATGTCACCACTGTTACCACCTGACATCGTACTTGAGAAGTGTCACTTTACTGTTTACATCGCAGCACAAAAGAGACACCATCAATTGCTACTGCGCAGACGACGCAGACGATGGTAGTGTTCACGCCCTCGTAGCAGACGACGGTTGCTTTTAAACCGGTCTGAACCAGCCACAGCCATAGAGTTTCATACTAATATATACTAGAGGGAAATCTGGCGCTGCATTCGCGGGCCGCCGTGGGCGGCGCCATTGCAGCTAGCGACGTTCCTCGCCTACTTGGCTTGGTTAGCCACATAGCTTCTTTTTCGTCTTGAAGCCAAAAGGGGTAACATTGTTTTTTTGTTCATCTTCCATGAAGCTTCTAAATAATCCCTGACAAAGAAATCTTTTTGGAGCTTTAATTTTATAATAACAGAACAAATTCGATTAACTTTCTGCAGCAATATTGTTGCATTTTCGCAGCCAAAGCCAACATTTCAGCCTGTTCGTGAGCCATGCCAAGGACAAGTGGAACGTGCCTGCTCGGTACATGACGGCATGCTCGCGGAAGCGCGGCTCCCCTAGACAGTGGCGCCAGATTTCCCTCTAGTATATATTAGTATGAAACTCTATGAGCCACAGCCAGCCAAGAGCAGAGAACAATGGAAGGTGTCGCGGCGGGCGGCGCTCGCAATTCTGGCGGGTGCCGTGGAGTCGCCTATGAGGACTCATTTTCAGAAAATGTTTTCTCCGCAATGAGACAAAGTAATTTTCCAATTTTTTTATATGCTTTAGAAATAACATTGAGCTATCTTTTGAGTATTTTTTTAAAGACCGTACACCGTGGCCCACATGGCCGTTTTCGGTCGCCTTTAGGGGCAGATTTGTAAAAATCCAATATTATACGTTTATTAGGTACCAAAAAAATGCTGTGAGGCTTTCTGATTTGAAAAGCTGGAAATAAATGTAGATGACCTTGAGAAACAGTACGAAAATATTTGTTGTGGTCATTTGATTAAAAGGTGACTGAAAAAATGGCCAAACTTTGACGATTTTTCTCAGATTCCCGCTGTTGATTCGGGTGGAAAATCGCTTAGCTCGGCGTTTATTTCTTACGGCAGCGTAGCCTCTGATTAGATCTCTTTATCTGCTCACACATGCTATCGTAAGCTGTAATGGCTCCTCGTCACAAAAATTTAAAAGTTGTCACTTTTTACGTCTTTTCCAGGTCTTTGGAGGCCATTGTAAGGACGAAAAAAATTGTTAATTGTTTCGACAGAAATATTTTACCGAGTACCACTTCTCGACCCAAAATTGCTAAAATAAATTTTTGAAGCCTATCCGGAAGATTAAAAAATTGCCAGGTCTCCTTTGAAATGGAATGACCCCGCGGTACCACCAGCCACCATGGCCCACGACGTCACATCTTTCCTCTTCTCTGATTTTCTTTTTTTTTTACTCCGTAATAGTGTGCCTCAAAGCTGTTTAGCAACAGAGGCCTCCTATGCGACATTGGTGAGGCCCTTTAGTTGCTGAGAACCCCTAGGGCCTAGCCTCCACAAATCAATAACATTACCGTGCACTTTAACTCTACCCAAAATGATACGGTGGCCATGTATGTCTGTTCGTACTATACAAATGGCATCAGGACGTCACATTCACAATGTATAAGAGCAACATTGCCACACAGGCCGCTACGGGCTTTTTCCCTTCCTTCACCTCTATGGTCGCAAACTTTTATGCCTCCTGGGAGCGATCTTCCAAACTATGCTCTCCTTTCTAAGGCTACTTACTAAACCAGTGTCGGCAGCTTGCCGACTACCGAGTATTGACTACCGAGATTCAGTGGAAACAAAGCACCGTCACGATGAGTGTGAATCCAGGGTGTAATTTTTCCCAGGCTTTCTCATTTGGTTCCCTGCTCCTCCTGTAAGCCTCTTTTAAAGCTCGAGTGCCCAATGAATGAACAAAATATGCTTGCCCGATGAATAAACAAAGTATGCTTGTAGATGTGGCCCAGCCCAAAAGAGACAGCATTGTATAATAACTACGTCAATCATGCGGATAAGAGGGTGATTGTCATCATTCAGTCTGTACTCTTTATATGGTGGCCGGGCAACACCACAACTATGCTTAGCCCGTCCGTGGGGCACCCCAGCTTGGTATGTCCAAGGCTGCATGTTTGAGACACACTGAAAGAGTTGTTCCAATTTCGTAGAATCTGGGAGACAGTTATACTCTGCTCTCGGTCGACTCACGTCAGGAATATCGTTTGGGTCCCCAAGCCTTGGCGTTCCAGGCTGCCATCCGGGACCCTTGAATATGGTGGACATCTTGTTCCAGAAACCTTGAATGTTGACCACTTGTTTGCAGATGTGAATGAAGTGCATCATCTAAAATGGCAAAAACAGATCATGAGCGCAGCAGCGAATATCATCCTCCTGTGAGCTGTGACCTACAAATAAATACAGTAAACTTCGTTGAGACAAACTCGAAGGAACCATGAAAATTTGTTTACATTACCGGAGATTTGTCGTAAGGGGACGTTCTTTGCATTGTGCACGTTACATGAGCACTTGTTTGCCTCAACCATAAAATTCCTCTTAACCAAGTTCGTCTTAATGGGACTTTACTGTATCACGCAGTATATGAACATTTAAAAACCCATTACAGAATTACTGTAGTTTAATGTAATAAAAAATAGGATGTGGCTGAAAACTAAAACAATTGCTCTTATCCTGCTCTAAAGGTTGAGTTTTGGCTATATATTAATTTTACGAACATAGCAGGTGAATCAGCACAAAGCCAAGTATCACCGAAAAATATTTGCGTTTTTCGCTGCGAGAACAGCACAAGGGGCATATTACTGGGTTTTAACAGTGCTGTAAAATTGTACATCATACATTACGTGCTTCAGGAGTGGTGCTAGCAAGACCTGTAGGCCATATACCCCATTTAGTACTCAATTGTAACAAGAGTTTTTTTTCCTAATTTTTGCTATCCCAAGTCGACCCTCAAGTTACAATTGAATACCGAAATTGAAAAGTGCAGCGATGCACCTAATTCTAATTGACGGCTACAGTTTTCGCCATTTCTCAATCTATGTTGGCAACATATGCCAGAGACATTTGGATCCACTACAAGTCAACACCGGCTCTCTTCATTTTCTTGTTCTTTTTTTCTAGGCCGGCAGTGCCCAGCCCTCGGTGGTTTTCGCTGACCTCAAATGTTCCGACTCTTGAGATGGAAACGTGTCGCACTCAGTACGATGCTCGTTTCAAGACGCACGCTATTTTGATGGCTGGAGAAATCGGCTACAGTTGAACCCCTTTATAAGAGACACGTACTGGGGAGCAGTTTCTGTCTCTTATATGAGATGTCCCTTGTAAGCAGGGAACCATGTTTTTGCTTACTAATCAGACCCTAGTTCAATGTGGGCACCGTATAACTAAAATAAGCTCAAAAGAACACTACAGCATGTTGTAAAAGATTCATTCTAATTTATGTTTGGCCCCCAGAATTTATGAAACAGTTATGAATCTTTGTTTGCTTCATGACTGTATTTACACTGTTTTTTACAACCGATTCTACAAGCTTTTTTTGTTTGTTTCCTTGTTTGTGGAAGATGAATCGTAGATGTTGAGTTCACAAGCCTGATGAATAGCCAGAGCGCACAGCTAATCCGCTGTGTGCTCAGGCGCTTACACTTGCAGGATTCAACATCTGCGATGCTTCTTGATTGGGAGCTACGTGAGTGGGAGAGCCCACATGTGCGATCACGCTCCATCTAATGGATGGCAGTAAGCTTCAACCACTTCTGTAAGTTGCATTTCTATTGGCAGGGCTTCTCATCGTCATTTCACAGCTGTGTACTGAACCACTGTGTGTTTGCTGAAGTCGTCTGTCGTCCACCTGTGTTTCCACAATGGACGCAACTGCAATTAGTGACTGGTGGCATTGCATCATAAGTTAAAATGTCTGTTACAAGCGAGATTATCGGTTAGAGTTCCAGGATGACTTGTCCCTTATAACCAGCTGTCTTCTACATCCGATGTCTGTTATAAAAGAGGTCAATTTAATGGGAAAGATAGGGCAGCCAAGCATGTGGGTGAATAGTGTCTCATACCCATTTGTCTCTTACATTCATGTCTCTTATAACGAGGCTCAACTGTATTCAGCTGCTGCCTGAAGAATTGATATGGACGAATCCACCACCCGCGGATGGCGGCTCCAGCTAGAGCACAAGCAACGGCTCCAGCTAGAGCACAAGCGAACCCAGCCAAAAAGGCTTCAGTGAGCCTCACCACAGCCACCACATCGAATTAGAAAAGCGTGTTGATGACTTCGTCACAGAACAGCGCAACCGCCACATGGAGGTCAGTGCTGAATGGTTACAGCTCAATGCAAGCAATGTCACTCGCCAGATGGTCATCCTGCGAATGAAGTTCAAAGCATCACAGGTGGGCGTCTAGTCACAGTGTCCGAAAAATAAATGTGCTTTTCTGTGTTTCTGCTGGCCTTGTCCGAGTTCTTTTTTCCTTCCTTTTTTCCCTTGATGCGACAAAGCAAATCCCTCATGGTACTTTCATGGTTTTATTTTTTTTCTGGATGCAATGAAAAGTCACCCATCATGTTACGATCGTGGTCATGTCACAATCGAGTAAATAAGATAACATGTGACTGTGATAGGTCGGAAGTTTTCAAGCAATGGCTTCCCGCTTGTTTGTCACCAATAGTGTACAACAATAGTGTACAAATCTTCTTGATTAATAAATAGTTCCCAGTGAAGCTGTACATACATTTGACATTCTGGCTTACATCACCATTTTGCAAAGACGAACAGTGAGAAGTGTGGTACTACCAGAAAACGGCTACAGCTGGTGTTCCAGTTTTTCTTGGAAACCGAATGCCGAGTTTGTCTGATAAGAACTGCCCCTCAACACCGATTTCAGTCTTACTACCCAGCACACATAATTTAATACCGCAGTTCTAAATGCATCTGAATCTTAAAGAAAAGAAGGCCTTTGGCCATACCTTAATGTGAACAATTTTTCCCAGTGCCTTAAAGAGATCAAGGAAGTGTGCTGCCAGTGTCATGCTTTCGGCCCCCTTTTACTTAAAGACCAGCCCAAAAGTGTTCGTGCCCGGTCCGCTGTGAAGGGCCAGAAAAAGAGTAACTAATGCCCCAAAAGGGACACGACACAGTTTGTTGATTGGAAGCTGGGCATTGTGTACAAGGTGCCACTTTCTTGTGGCAATTAAATGTTACGTCCACCAGACAGGCACACGTGCCAATGACAGGCCCCCAGAGCACTGTGCAACTGTGCAGACGATAGCTGCGGGAGGCCATTTGCACACCATTGGTGGTTTAATTTTTGACAAAGAACCTTTATTTTAAGCTGTTTTAGAGACCACGGCTGCGGTGAAATGGTTGAGGCTTCGTGTATCTTCAATGAAAGTGATAACTGCCCCCCCCCCGCATCCATGCCCCCCCCCCCCCCCCCCCCCCCCCTCTCTCTCTCTCTCTCTCTCTCTCTCTCTCTCTCTCTCTCTCTCTCTCTCTCTCTCTCTCTCTCTCAACAAAAATGTAGACTATCTCAAAGTGTACATCCAACGTGTGCTAAATTCAACTAGGTAGTCATGAAATTCTCCCTTATCATTTCTCCTGCGTTCGTGCTTGCGCTGTTTCTATATCATTTTGTGTATGAGTAAAAATTCCAGTTGATATCCAGAGCTTGTCCTGCCCTTAATATTCTTCAAACTCATCTTTACCGCGCTTTTTAAGATGTTTCACTGCGTTAAAGGACTTTACCTGGTTGCTTCCACATTGCACAGTTCGCCACACTGCATCATTGCCTAAACATTTTATTTGCACCGTAACGACACCGCAGACAAGGCCATAAGTGTTGGGGGTTCGAAACAAGCTAAGATAGGGGATGAAAACTTTGTAGAACAATTTCGAGCTTTCTGACGCAAGCAAAAACTCGTGTTGGGCTCAGGTGCTCCTCGCCACGTAATTAAACAATTCATGAGTCTAAATTGCCTTGTTTACAACACATTTTAGATGTACCTTAACTTTTACGCAGGTTACATGATGTACATTATCTATTACGATGTCAAAACGATGTACTGCAATTCCAAAGAACAAAAACTGCACAAATTCCCATTTCCAATCTCCTCACCCTTTCTTGTGTCATGCCTTTGATTTTGCGTGGTTTGGCCTTACCGCACTGCATGTCAAAAACAGTAAAGTGATCAACACTCACTACTGGAACCCTGCACAAGAGACAACAGTGGCGCACTTCAGCTTTTGCAAAAACGAGGACACCTAAGCACTCCTTACGATGTTGTGCAGGCCTTGGCACCTTACCGCCGAATGTGTCCCCTCTATATCGCCATATCCTCATCCCTTTGCATTTTTTTCTTCTTTCTGTTGCTATCACTACGAGCCCAAGTCACCCCTGTTATGCTTACAGCTAGGCTTAATGCCGGGCATTTGTAACTTATCACATGCCAAGCAATATGAAACTCATTGTACATCAATTTGCTGTTACCGGTTGAAGATGTTTGAGCGTTGATCCTAACAAAAGGCCGGCACATGGCCACATTTGCACTGCTTGCGAGCCATCATTTGGGGTACCGTCGTACGACAGGTTTCAGTAAATGCCACATGATGACATTACTAGCGTCAAACTAGCACATACCTGCATTCACATCGCCAAGCAAAGAGAAAATTTAACTGAAACTTGCTTTGTTACTTGCCTAATCGCTACTTCTGTAATTGGCAAGCTCAAATTACTTACAGAGGCCTGATACATGACTCTAACACACGTTTTTAAAGTTGAAGGCAAAAAGGCATTTGTCTACAAGGTCCCCCTGATAAGACAATAAGCTGCGGTGGCAATGGGGATGCAATGTGTCATTGGGGCTCTTCGATTTACAGTCTCGGGCTCACCGCGGACTCCCCGAGAAGCAGCCCGGCATTCGATTTTCCCATGTATCCCTATGGCTTCGGGGAATCCTCGGACTACCCGCGGGCTATCCGCGGTGAGTCCGAGACGGTAAATCGAAGAGCCCCATTGTCGTGCATTCCGGAATTCTCAATTTTCTTTTCAACTCAATAACTATACTTTTATTCTCTGCGCTATTGGCCATTTTGTGCACCACTTCGCATACGACGCAGGATGCTGTGTTTTTGGTCTACCATGCCAACCAACGCTTCCACATTAAAAATAAATTATGGAACACCGTTGATTACAATAGGACAAGTTCCTCCTACCTGAAGAGTCCACGGGTCAAAGGTGTTCACTGAGTGCGTAAGCCCGTATGCTGGTCTTCTTTCCTCTGCCGCGAACGTTCCGAAAAGCCGATCCCAGATGATCAGTGTCCCACCGTAGTTCTTGTCGATACAGTAGCGGTCCCTGCCTGTCAGAACACAGGAAAGAGTGAGCCAACATGAATTCACCATCCACCCGAGTTTGTACATCCCCTGAATTCTTTCTTATTGCAACAAGGATGCCCTGCCTTGCCCTGCTTGCTTGCTTGCTTGTTTTTGTATGCGTTCTCGCTTGTGTTTTTCACTTTGCGCTTTGTGCCTGCCTCACCAGATGAAAGTGTCAACGAATGTGGCGACGGCTGCGCATTGTAATGTGCACTGTGCACATATCTACAACAATTCCCGCAAATTGTGTTCGGGTGCTTTCGTTCCATGTGCCACACAAATTGTGCAAACCCCACCGGTCGTCCACGGGCTTGACTCTGGCTAAGAAAGTGTCCAAGGTACACCTGGGCCAGTCAGTGAGTACCATAGGAACCAGACAGCCATTACCACCACCATCACGACCAAAACATAACAACCCACTGATCAAGACAACAAATGTGTGCGCACACATTCTGCCACGATGACCATCAACTAAGACAATAAATGAGTTCCCATCTTTGTGCAAAATTCTCTGTCATCTGAACATCGCTGGCCATCATTATTTTTTTTTTACTTCTTCCTAAGCTATGGCGCACAGCCTTGAGTATCTTACAGCACATAGCGAGCTCTGCCTGCTGTTTCAGCACCACTGTCAGTCATTCTTCACTGGAGGTGGCGATGATAGCTTTTGCTTGTGACCAAATAAACCAGAAAGAAAAATGTTGCTCAGAACTGAAAGTGGGTCTGCATAATTAAAAGTGTGCTCATAGCAGTCACCTGCACTGGGAGTTCAAGATTAAAGTCGCTTTTATTGCATTTCTTGTTAACACTAGACTGACATTTTCAACCAATAATTTTGGTTGAAAACTGTATTGTCATAACCGACCATTTCGGTTATGACAATACAGTTTTAGTAACTGTGAAATTCCCCATCTCTGCATAGCAACTCCGCTTCAAACACATCACTTTGGGCAAGCACGACGCGGCGGCTTCTAATGAAGCAATTAAAAAAAATGGTGGCTTTTGACTCCTATTTCTGAGATTCACGTAACGTAGTTGTAACATTGGGCTCAGGCGTTCGCACCCACGTTGCCTAAGGCTAGCTAATGCCTACTCATAATGTAACACGGTGACCCTATGGTGCAGGTGCGGGGAATAGTATGCAGCTGCAATTGCAAAACTTATGAGACAGTCTTATCCATTTCCTAGGAATTCTGACAAAATATGGCGCACTCACAACTTCACTCATGTAACTGCACTGAACACCGTGATGGCGATTGACAAAATTTGTGAACAGTGCCAGAACATTATGCACACATACTCAGAAGTGGAAAAATCCCGGGCCATCTCCACTAATGTAAAACTTGGGGAGGGGCAAAGTGTGGGACAATCTGCTACACCCGCACGTGTAGCATAGTGAAGAGAATAACGCTCTCACGCCCCGCGCCTCGCGCCATGACCTTGACGTCATGCGCGTGGTGCCAGGCAGGCATTCCTTCCAACATGGTGTCAGAAGTGGGATGTGCTGACCGCTGCTCTCCGCCTGAACGACACGTCAGCACACCCAACCAACCCTCGTTCTGAAGCCGCATCTGCCTCGTCTACGGGCCTTCCCTCGACTACAGACCTGCGTGCGACCTTCGCGAGCGACTCACCCTCGATGGCCAACAAGAACGGCAGCGCGGCCTCGTTCCAGATCACGGCACCTGACCCGTTCACCTTCTCACCGTCAGACTGGCCCCAATGGAAGAGACGTTTCCTCCGCTACCGGGCTGCTTCAGGGCTCAGCGATCGACCCAAAGAATGCCAGGTGGATGCACTGGTCTACCTCATGGGACCCCAGGCAGAGGACATCTTCAATACCTTCAAGCTGACTACTGACGAACAGAAGAACTTCGACGCAGTGCTTAAGGGCTTCGAGGACTACTTCATACCTCGGCGAAACATCATCTACGAGCGGGCGAAATTCAACACCCGAGTCCAGCTGGATGGTGAGTCCGTCGAAGATTTCGCAACAGCCCTACACGCACTAGCAGATTCTTGTAACTACGGGGAGCTCCGTGAAGAGTTAATTCGAGACAGACTAGTCGTGGGCCTCAAGAACCATAAACTGTCGCAAACTCTGCAGCTTGACCCCAGCTTAGACCTAATGAAGGCGCTAACCATCGCTCGTCAGAATGAAGCAGTCCAACAGCAGCAGGCAGAACTCTTATCGGGCACGCCAAAGGAAGCTGTCAACCTCGACGCTCTGAAAGTACGGCGTAGTAGACCCGTTAAAGACCCAGTTGCAACGCCACCCCCAACCACACACCACCCGAGGCGTTTCAAGAAATCATGCGGCTGGTGTGGCAAAGAGCGCCACGTGAGGGCCATCTGTCCTGCCAAAGACTGCGTCTGCCAGAAGTGCGGGAAAAAGGGCCATTTCCAAACCGTCTGCCGCTCAACAAATGCTCTTCGGAACATCGAGCAGGAGCCAGGTTTCCTGGGCCTCATGGCGACGACGGCTTCATCCAGGTGGGAAGTCTCTCCCCTCGTCGAGTCCCAGACCCTGGTATTCAAAATCGACACGGGAGCGGATGAGACTGTTATCCCGGAGCGACAATTCCGACAGCTCTTCAAGCACATCGTTCTGACTTCCCCCGACCGGGTGCTTCAGGGTCCAGATGGAAAGACTCTGCGCATCTCGGGACTGGCAAGGCTTCGTTTCAAGCTCAATGGCCGAGAAAGCGTAGAAAACGTCTACATCTTACCAGGTCTGCGCACAGCCCTACTTGGCAAACCAGCCATCACCAACCTTGGCTTGTTCCCGTCTGTGAACACTGTTTTGGATTTAAACATAGAAAGAGATTTTCCCGACGTTTTCCAAGGGCTCGGAAAGCTGCAACAGGAGTATGACATCGTGCTCCAAACTGACGCAACTCCGTTTGCCCTGACGTCTCCACGACGGGTACCACTTCCCCTCTACGAAAAAACCAGGGCAGAGCTACAACGAATGAAGGAAGTTGGCGTAATTACTCCTGTCACGCAACCCACAGCATGGTGCACGCCAATGGTCGTCGTACTCAAGCCTTCGGGGGCACTCCGAATTTGTGTAGACTACACGGAACTAAACAAGTCTGTACTCCGCGAGTGGCATCCCATCCCAGCTGTTGAACACACCCTTGGCATGCTTCGAGGAGCCGCATGGTTCTCGAAAATCGACGCAACCTCGGGTTTTTGGCAGATCCCGCTGACTGAGAGAAGCAAATTGATCACGACCTTTATAACGCCCTTTGGTCGTTTTTGCTTCAATCGTCTACCCTTCGGCTTTTGCTCTGCTCCTGAACACTTCCAACGACGCATGAGTGACATTCTGCAAGGCCTCGATGGGGTCGCCTGTCACATGGACGACATTCTCATCTGGGGTTCGACCAAGCAGGAACGCGATGAGCGACTCCGAAGTACTCTCGAGCGGATTCGACGCGCTGGTGTCACCCTAAACAAGGAAAAATGTCAGTTTGGCGTCACGAAAATCTCGTACTTAGGGCACGTCATCGAGAACAACCATGTTCGACCTGACGAGAGAAAACTCAAAGCCATCACAGAAATGCCTAGGACAACTTCCAAGACTGAACTTCGACGGCTACTGGGCATGGCGACTTACCTCGGTCGTTTCGTACCGAACATGGCCGAACTTCTCCAGCCCTTGTCCAGCATGCTGTCTTCAAAGCAGGAGTTCGTCTGGGAGGCCGCACAAGAGGATGCATTCGGCAAATGGAAGAAACTGCTCTCATCCAGCCCAGTTCTAGCCGTGTACAGCAACGACAGGCCGACGAAGATCACAGCGGATGCGTCGTCCTACGGTCTCGGCGCCGTATTGCGCCAAAAGCAAGAGAACGGCCACTTCGCTGTTATCGCCTATGCCTCTCGTGTACTTACGGAAACAGAACGTCGATACCCTCAGATTGAAAAGGAAGGTCTCTCTCTCGTCTGGGCATGCGAGAAGTTCCATGACTACGTTTTTGGGATGAAGTTTTGCCTTGAGACCGACCACAAGCCCCTAGTTGCGCTTTTTGGCTCAAAACCCATCGACGACTTAACGCCTCGTCTACAGAGGATGCGGATGCGCTTAATGCGTTACGCCTACGAGGTCGTCTACGTCCCCGGCAAAGAACTGACCGCAGCTGATGCCCTATCGAGGTCTCCCGTAAGCCACGGCGAGACGAATGAGCTCGAGAGAGAGATTGAAGGACACGTGGGTCAGCTGTTATCTACGCTCCCAGTTTCACCACCTTCCTTGGACGAATTGAAACAGGAACAACAACACGACGAACTTTGCCGCCAGCTCCGTGCATTCACGCAGAAGGGTTGGCCGAGCTGTCGCGACCTAAAACAAAACCTTAAGGAATTCTGGCCACATAAGGACAGCATCACCGAAGTCAACGACATCCTGATGCATGGCTTTCGGATAGTCGTGCCCAAAAAGCTACAGGAGTCAGCTCTCCGCGTACTGCACGAAGGCCATTTCGGCATCGACAAGTGCCGTGCGAGAGCAAGGAATGCTGTCTGGTGGCCTACGATTGACACCGACATCGAGAATCTTGTCAAGTCTTGCCGGACCTGCCTCCAGCACAGGACTAACCGGAAGATGCCGCTGCAGCCGACAGAATTTCCTGACAGGCCTTGGCAGCGAGTCGGCGCCGACCTGTTCTTCATTGGAGGAGTATGGTGGCTAATTGTCACCGACTACTACTCAAGGTATCCCGAGTTGGCCAAACTCACGAGCCTGAATGCGAGGGCAGTGGTAACTCACTGCAAGTCAATTTTCGCAAGGCATGGAATTCCCGAAGTGGTCATCAGTGACAACGGTCCACAATTTTCAAGGGGACCTGACTCACCGTTTGCAGCCTTCGCCAAAGAATACGATTTTAAACACGTGACATCGAGTCCCCGGTACCCTCAAAGCAACGGGCTCGCGGAAGCTGCCGTAAAAGTGATCAAGAGCTCCCTCGAGAAGACGGGCGATCCCTACAAAACGCTTTTGGCGTACCGGACGAGCCCACTCAAGAATGGTTACTCTCCCGCTGAGCTCCTAATGGGTAGGAGACTCCGCACTACTTTGCCGGCTTCTGCGGACAGCCTAGTCCCCTGCCTCCCGGACAGAGACAGGCTGAGGGCATACGAGGCTGAAAGCAGGAAAAAGCAACAGCACCACTTCAACATCCGGCATGGGGCACGAGACCTTCCGGACTTGGACCCCGACACTGACGTATGGATCGTGGACCTTAAAAAATTTGGCACGGTCAAAGAGCAAGCGGAGGAGCCGAGGTCCTACTGGGTCGACACGGAGTATGGATCTGTTCGCCGCAACAGAACTCACCTGGTCGCAATGCCTCAACATTCCAACGAGTTGCAGCAACAAGAGACAGTCCCGCGGTACCCATTATGCACAAGCAGTGACCATACTCACAGCAAGAGTGGCCGGTGCATAATTCCGCCATTGCGGTTGGAACCGTGACCTTTTTAGAGAGGGGAGGATGTGGGACAATTTGCTACACCCGCACGTGTAGCATAGTGAAGAGAATAAAGCTCTCACGCCCCGCGCCTCGCGCCATGACCTTGACGTCATGCGCGTGGTGCCAGGCAGGCATTCCTTCCAACACAAAGCATGCAGTGTATAAGTGTATTCTTGGCGCCTTGGCGTTTTTACCAACGGAGATGAACCTGTTGGGGCTTCAAATATGTATCCTTGCTGTAAAAGTCTCTTGTTCTTGAAGCATGAAGCTCTCTAGTGTGAGGCGTAAACGAGAGTCCCGGTGTTTTTTTAGTACGCGTTACGAAGGGCTCCTGCACGAGGCATAAATCAGTGTCCTGGTGTTTTTTAGGACCCATTCCGTTTTGGCGCGCATAAACGGGATTCCCGATGTTTTGGTACTGTGACTACACGAGACGACGATTATGACAACGACGACACGGCAGGAGATGCCAACAGCTGAGCCCCTTAAAAAAAGAACACTAATGGCAGAATGCAGCCCAGTGTGATGCAGTGATGGCCCTGTGGTCTGTATGCAAGGCAATCCACCACAGTCATAACAAAATGTAATAAGCTAGATTCCAGAGTCCCCCAGGCAACACTGGGCCAGCATTTTAAAGGGACACCGAAGTGAATTTGTCAAGCTCCCGTTTTTGCTTGCACTGCGTAGAGTGGCTCAAATTAACACACTTTTCATCGTTTATCCGGTTGATAAGTTGGTAATTATTTTATAAAGCCCGAAAGATGAAAAACTACCATGCGCGGTCTGCGGCGGCCGCACCAACTAAAGGCTGTGACGTTGGTAGGAGGTGCACTGTGATTGGACAGTGTCAAAGATTAGCATTCAAACAAGTTTTGGTTTCAGGTCTGTAAAACATGCTTGACATCCGACGTTATCGTTGGATGGGCATTCTCGATACCTCAATAATCTCCATTCCGCGCTTCTGCCATGTTGTCGGCTGTAAAATGCCTAAGATAAGCCTCCCAGGACGGCTTGGAATCGTAGCGATCACTAGCCGAGGCCTACACAGTGAAAACGCCCTCCACGCCACCGCAGACGCTCAAATGCCATACACTTTTCCCCTATATTTGGAGCTTGCCTCACTCATGCCTGTATCGTAAATAGCGTGTTCACAGCAGGCCAAGGGTCTTCTGATTGTGGCCTGTGCCCACTGCCTGCAAGCAGTCGGTGCTTATGGCAACAGCACGCCTACGAGAACTCGCTAGGCCGCCAGTGTCAGTCTCCGTGCGTTCTGCGAACTCGCTCGTGGAGCAATAAACGTAACAGCGCAAACATGGTGAACTCAGTATAGAAAACATCGGCCGAAAACGAAAAAATCAACCTAAAAAAAGCACCCTCGGGGATTCGAACTTGCGGCTTGCAAAATAACATACCTAGCGCTCCAGACCACTCGGCCACGGGCCAGCGCAGCCAGCGTTGGAAATATAAGGTGTATAATGTATAACCAGTTTACACTTTTATTTAGTTTTAGCATTTCAAGCAGATTAGGTGACTATTTGTTGTATAGCGCTCGTGCAGTAAGCGTCCCCCAAACTTCCACAATATCTCGCGTCTAGCAATTGCATTTCTTAGATGGAAAAGCGTTCGCAGATGTGTGGTCCTGCTGCTGACAGCTGTGCTTGATCACCCAGCGCAAAGTGTTTCCTGCTTTCTATTTTTACGCTGTACGGTAAAAGTTTCAGTTGATTTCATTTCCTTAGTACCTATATTGATTCGCTGACTCTCCTCCCGCCTTGAAGTGGCCTATATTTTCCTACTGGCGTACCAGTCAGCGAAGCGTTGCATGTGCGCTTGTGCAGCGCTTGTGTGAAGCGACCTTGACTTGGAGCTAGATACAGTGTACAAACTAAGAAAGTAAAGAAAGACACATTCTTCCATTCACAAACATGTCATGACTTAGTTTCAACTTAGCGAACGAATTGCGATGACCAGTCGGCAGCCGGCGGAAAAAACGCTCGGCCGACTGACTTTGTCGGAAGGTCGGGCGGGCCGTGCAGTAGCGCAGTCAAGCCAAGTCATTTCCTCCTGACGTCGCACGAAAACGCCACAGAAAATGGGCGAGGGTGCAGAGAGCAGGACAGCATTTTCGAATTGATTTTTCTACTAAATAAATTCGCGTAAACGCACCCAGAGCGGTCAAAACATGGCCTCTGGACTCTGGACTACAATTTGCACTAGTAATCCCTCAATGTTTACCCAGTCAAAAAAAGACCATTGGGTCCAATAAGACACAACAATGGGACCAAATTGGACTCAATAGAAACTTCCCTAAATCCTGTTGGACACCTCTGGGGTTATTATAGGTGTTCCAATGGTGTCCAACTGGCCACACCATACAGACACAATAAGAGTCAACGGGTGCTTGCGTGGGTCCAATTGGACCTCATTGGCTATACAGTCATTCTTATCATGTCCAATAAGCCAGAGTTGTGGGACACCATTGGGGTCCAGTGAAGCTCACCTTGAACCAATTGGACCTCATTGAGTGTCTTCAGTACCCTAGCAAAAATTCCAAAAGAAATTTGTATTGGTCCAATAGAAATATTGTATTGGTCCTATAGGTCAGGCTATTGGTTCTATTTGAGTACCTATAGGACCAATACAAAATCTATTGGTCCGATAGAATGACATGTATTGGTCCAATAGACCAATTTGTATTGGTTCTATTGGTCCCAATGGGACCAATAGTAGGACCAATTGCTATTGGGACCAATAGCTATTGAGATAGTGGGACCAATAGCTATTGGTTGTATCAGCCTAATAGACCAATAGGGGATATCTATTGGTCAAATACATTTTCCGGTGCTATTGGTTTACAGGCACTAATAAAAAGTAGAGCTGTTAGCTTTTTTTAGGTGGTGTGCTGCTAAGCCCAAGAACGAGGTGCGATCCCGGCCGCAGCGGTTGCTTTCCAGATCGAGGCGAAAGTTAAAACCGCCCGTGTGCCGATTTCGCGGTGCGGCGCACGGTATACACCACCGGTGGTCAAAATTAATCTGCAGCCCTGCAAGCAGTGTTTCTGCCCGAAGACATTCGATTCACGTAACCTGCAAGCATTTTGCGTTTAGCACGCCTCAAAAATAATGCCCCTGTAGCGCTTAAAAATTTCCTGGTAGAATTAACGAGTTGCACCTGCAGGCGCATATGGAATGCCCGCAATGCTTGCAACAAGCAAAAACGCCGCACGAATGATTCCGTGCCTGCAGTAGTAAAATATTGTTTCGAGAGCGTCAGCTCTCGCATCATCACCTCTGATTTTTGTAATCTCGCTGTGCGGAGCGGCCATATTTGGTTTGGGTGCCGATTCAACGGCCGATTCTTAGGATAAGTGTCGTACTTTATATGTCTGCGGAAAGTAAAGCCTACAAAATCAAAACTATCACCAAAATAATTAAGCCCGCATTATAAAATTTTGCCCTAATTTTAGGACGAAATACATTAATTAAAACTACTCAATAATGCTTTTTTGACAATATGAACCTGGTGGAGTCGGCAGAGGTTTCGTATGCAAGACAAAGCAAAATGGCTTCTTCCATGTCCGGCACTTCGCTTCGGCACGATCCCCGGCACGGGCGTTCATATCAGCGGCCAGCCACCGCGTTTGTGAATTTTAGTGCCACACATTGTGTGTTAGTTTTAAAGTTACAAGGACATCATCTGTGGAGCGCTAGAACGTAAAGACACCCTCGACGTCGCTCGTATTCAAGGGTTCTTGTCTTCACGAACGGCGAGGTGACGAACGTGCACGCATTACGCAGCTCGGATTTTTGCATTTGAAGGTATGTACACATTTCTTTTCACCGTGATGCTGTGGAAGCTTTTTCTTTCCTGATAATTTTTTTTATTATAAATAGCAAAGCAGGTGAACAAGCGGCGCATTAATTTTTGGTAAAGCCGCTATCGATGCAACCACGTGTGAACTGACTACAAATACATGCAGGACTTTGTGTTCCGATTAACGACTGTGCACATCGCGTTTCGTACAGATGATACAAAGTTTCGCGGGTAATGTTTCATGCAGATAGAATCAAAACGGAATGTCTAGCTTTCGCAGCGTTCCGTCCACATCGGCGTACTCACGCACCGTACTTCGCTGGGGTCTAGCGGCGTGCTGCCGAACAGTGGTTTGTTTCGCTTAGACGAAATGCTACACACACATATAAAAATGTGCAATTATTGCGGAAGTTCCTAATTATTGTCATACTGTTTTGCAGGACCCAACAGCCAGACAAGGCCATGGACACCGCGGATGAAGCGGATGCACATGAAGCGAAAGCCGATTAAGCAGATGCAGCAGGCGAAGATGATGAGTTCGGCAACGTTGCCTAATTCCTTTTTTTGTACTATACTACTGTAAATAGGCATGCAATAAAGAGATACGCTTAATCACCTAATCACGCTTATAGTCCAATTTTTCGTTTGTCTCTGCATCATAGCTAGCGGGGACGCACTCCCCAGTAAAAAGCTAACGGGACCTCAAGGGTGCTAAAGGTCCAATGGGACCTTAATGGTCCTGTTGGGTCCAATGGGGCCCGAATGGTTTTGTCAGACCAAACGGGTTCAATGGTGGTCCAATTGAGTCCCATTGGGGAAACCGAATGGGATCGAAAACACATTGGGACTAAGTCCGATTGAGTCCCATTAGGAAACCTAATGGTCTTTTTTGACTGGGTACAAATCACTTCAGTTTCCCTTTAAAGGTGCGTTTGTATAACAACAGTCTGTTTGGAGTCATCTCTTTGTTGGCAGAGAATTGGATATATCAACAAGAAAAATTGGATATATCCAGTCAGAGAATTGGGTATATCGACTTTATAGTATGTAGAGTGCCCATATAAACTTATCTGGCACAAGGCGTGTGTTTCTAACCATGGAATTACCAAGTGAAACGCACATTGGTGAACCCCAGCAACTTTCCGAGCGCCGTTTTCTTGGCACTGGTTTTTTGGAGTCACTTTTTTGTAACCGATTTCAGCTCATACGGCACGGACCGTTGCAAGAACACTTGTTCCATAACCACTCGTGGCACAGTTCATGCGTGCCAACATTGTTTGGCCAGAAAAGGAAACCATGGGCACATTCGAGCGGATACGTAGGTAAACAAACTGTGTGCCCTCCTATTAAAAATACAGGTCTCGTTATTTTTTACAAAAACAAAGTAAAACAACCACGCCAATGCTTAGAAGAGGTGTAATAACTACACAAAAAACACACAGGCTGCCATGTTGCCTTGGCTCAGGCTCATAAGTGGGTGCTAATCGTTTTGGCCACCTAGATTCAGTCAAGTCTGCTCAGTTGTAGAAAATTGTGAATAAAAACTCAACCGTACATGCGCGTAAAGAGCAAAGAGGAGTCGATTCTCACTAACACTCGGCTGGCAAATGCGAGCAGCCATTGCTAGCGCCAAGGCATGACAGATGTGTCGTTCACTGAGCAGGAGGATATCGTGGGGGGTTGGACAATGGGCTATATGGAGGAAGGTGAAAGGCTGTGTATGGCCCGCAGGCCTTATTGGCCCCCGTGCACTCAAACGGGAATTTGAACGAACGCTCCAAAGTGACTGCAAAGTTTTTACATCAAGTGTTTCGCGCGCGCAGTCAGTACCGTGGTGCACGCGGTGGTGACTGGGTGTGTTGAGCACGAGCTCCAGGGGTCCCAGCGACTGGACGGCTTCCGTGTGGATGAGGAACTGGTACAAGCGGTTGAACTGCTGGTGCACCAGGTACGCACTCGGAGACAGCACCAGCGCCAGTGGCAGGTACAGGATCTGCAAGGTGCGAGCGTCGAAAATTCGGTTAAGGATTTCCCTATACAAGCTGCCATTCACACATCATGCCCCACAGGAGCAGGGGGCCATGTGTCAGTCGTAGAAGAAACAAAGAAACCATAGTCATTGCAGCCCAGTTGTTTGTAGAAAGGGCCACTAACAATGTAATACTGATGGCTCCATAGCACAAGCCAACCTTGCTTTCTTTTCTCATTTTTTCCCGATTTCAATACTCATCATCATCATCATCACCAGCCTATCTACGCCCACTGCAGGGCAAAGGCCTCTCCCATTATTCTCCAATTACCTCAGTCCTGTGCCAACTGTGACCAATTTATCCCCGCAAACTTCTTGATCTCATCTGCCCATCTAACTTTCTGCCGCCCCCTGCAACGCTTGCCTTCTCTAGGGATCCACTCTGTTACCCTTAATGACCAGCGGTTATCTTGCCTTCGCATTACATGGCCTGCCCACGTCCATTTCTTCTTCTTAATCTCTACTAATATGTCCTTAACACGCATTTGTTCCCTAACCCACTCCGCTCTCTTCTTGTCCCTTAATGTTACACCTATCATTTTCCGCTCCATTGCCCGCTGAGTCGTTCTCAATTTAAGTTGAACCCTCTTAGTGAGCCTCCAGGTTTCTGCCCCGTAGCTGAGTACCGGTAAGATATGCAGCTGTCATACACTTTCTTCTTCAGCGACAATGGTAGGGTGCTATACATTATCTGAGAATGTATGCCGTATGCACTCCACCCCATTCTGATCCTTCTAATTATCTCTGCCTCAAGGTTGGGATCTGGGGTAACAACTTGGCCTAAGTACTAGATATATTGGCTCACTGCTTCCACTGCCTCGCCCCCTATCCCAAACTGCTGTGCTGTCCCGAGGTTATTGATCATTACTTTGGTTTTCTGCATATTAATTTTTAGGCCCACGGTTCTACTCTGTTCGTCCAGTGCAGAAAGCATGCTTTGCAATTCGTCCCCCGAGTTACTTAGCAAGGCAACGTCATCAGCAAATCTGAGGTTACTGAGGTATTCTCCATTAACCCTTACTCCCACCTGTTCCCAATCCAATGTTCTGAATACTTCTTGTAAACATGCTGTGAATAACATTGGAGAGATTGTGTCGCCTTGTCTGACGCCCTTCCTTATAGGTATTTTACTGCTCTCCTTATGGAGGATGATGGTAGCTGTGGACCCATTGTAGATATTCTCTAGTATTTTTACATAATGCTCATCTACCCCCTGGTTCCGTAATGCCTGAATGACTGCTAGGGTTTCGACCGAGTCAAATGCTTTCTCATAATCTATGAAGGCTATATATAGGGGTTCAGTATACTCAGCGCACGTCTCTATCACCTGATTGATCGTGTGAATATGGTCCATTGTTGAATAACCTTTACGGAACCCTGCTTGTTCTTTAGGTTGACTGAATTCTAAGGTTGCAGAAATTGTGTTAGCGATTACCTTGGTAAGTACTACCTTGTAGACGACTGACAGTAAGCTGATCGGCCTGTAATTTTTCATGTCCTTCATGTCACCTTCCAATACTATGCAGAGACTATCCTTGGAGCATTTATGTAGTGCCGAGTAATTACATTTCATGTGCAATAGACTCATATGTTCCTCACTATTACGTTTTCCTGGCAATTACATCGTGGTACTGCGGTCCCACTAGCATGTCCACAGAAAACCCTGTATTACAATACCACTTAATAGATCATCATACCATGACATTCCTACTTTGTACGTTGAAATTAGTATATGGCAGAAATAATAAAAAAATGTGGCTAAAGTGATAGAAGTGCACGGAAAAAATTAACGCTGAACTGCTTAGTCCCCAATTAGCACTGTTGGCGCAACACCAAAATCCCGGATATGAGAGAGCACGAAACAGTGCCTATAAGCATCATCATCATTGTCACCATTAAAGTTGTTGCTACCCTATTCGCACGCCACCCTATTGCCGCCACTCTATTCACAGAGGGGGGCGGAGGAGGGGGGTACACATCCCCCTAGAGGGTGTGTGTGTGGTGTGTGTAGGGGAATCACTGTAACACACAGATAATCACTCGTCTTCCTTGAAACTGCAAAGGACAGCAAGGAGTGTGGCTATAGGGGTGAGAACCTTGATCAGCGCATGCCATTAGAGCATAGGTTCTTGCACCGGCTGGGTGCTCTTGTCTCCAAGCTCAATCATGACAGTGTAATAATGAAATGTAATAACAATTCGCTGCCACAACGTACACTTCTAAAAGGAGGTGCACCGGGAAAAAGCAAAGAACAAAGCAGAGACGCCACTCAGTGTTGTCCTTTCTTTCTTGCTGTACTGTTTAAACCAAAGCTGATTACTTGATGAGCGCATATAAACCTCACAACGCACCCCGATCGTGCCTCCTACATAACGGGTACAATGCGCAGCAGATAAAATTTGTTTGTACGTACACAAATTCGTTTAACACGATATTCTGGCGTCCAGTAGCTGGTCGTTCAAATGTGGTTTCAGAATAAAGTGCTCGCGTCACTTCACTTCATCATAATATGAGCACAAAGGAGCACTAATTTGGATTTAACACGTCGTAAGCTAATTGTTTTAAATTATAACATTCATGTTTTTGACACCGGGAACTGACGGTAAACCATGCACACAAGCAATATGGTCTTATGTCTTTTGCAGCGCAAAGCCACATTCCTTGCAGCACCCCTAAACACCGCTAATTGGAAGGACAAACACGCCATCCTTACTGGCTCGTAGTAGGCCTGGAGCGCAGACTGCCGCAGAGCCGTCGTCAGGTTGTAAAACTCTGAGCTGTGGTGAACCTGATGTCCCGACCAGGCGAGGTTGACTTCTTCAAACACAAAGAAAAAGTACAAAAAAGAAACATAGCCGGGAAGGGTCAGATATAAAACAATGGGAGAAGAACCTCAGCAAAAAAAAGAAAAGTGGGTTTGTGCTTTCTTTCTTCCCCCGGGATATGTACACTGGAAAGCACTGTAACTTCAAATTTTATGACAAGCTAACTAAAATTCAGATTTCTGCTTTCTTTTGCTGCCGAGAATACTGGCCATGCTCTAGTGGGCTCAAAAAGCACTACGCATGCATAATTGCAATTGCACTTGGAGTTCCACGAGTAAAAAGTTTCAACCTAATTGGCTGCTGTGGAAGTTGGAAAACTCGTTATTTCTGTTTCTTTTGGGACACACACTCACATGGGTGACTGGCCAAAACATTGATGCTTTGGAGGCTAATACGCCCAGTCAATATAAAACCGAGAACTGGAAACTTAAAAAACTTACTGAAAAAAAAAGACAAAAACACCCTGAAAGCAAATTCATCAGAAAAAAGTAAACAGTGTGATCGATAAGAAGAAAAAAATAGGGCAAACTTTCCTGCTGGTACAAATATAGATGGGAATTGCAGCCAGCCAACTGCACACCTTGTCTATAGGAAATGTAAGAATGAACAAATATCTCTTAGGCGCAATCCTAAGGTTGTGGTCTTCCCAAATGAAAGAAGAACAGGCACTGCTAAAGTCAAGCCGACAAATTTAAAGGAAGCCACAGCAATATAAGAAAAAGTTGTATTATTCTAGTGTTCTATACTGGGCTAGCAGGCTGCCCTCATCATCCTCACTCGGGTTATTTCAATTCAATTAAATTAATGTCACCTCACTCCACGTGTAAAAAAAAAGTCGTCTGTAATGTGCGCCCCGCTACCCAAAAAACGTCATTCATGTCATTGCTTGAACGTGGTTTCATTTTTTTTTTTGCATAAGGAATAAGGAGCGTGAACATATAGACTTGCCATGACCCCAGCGATGCATCCAGTAGTAGGCGAAGTCAACAGCTAGGAGCGCAAAGAACCATGTTCCCGCAGAATTCCACGGCAGCGTCACGATCCTGTAGTTGTTGTAGACGTAGATGTACACCGCCAGGATAGTCCCTTGTGTGAAGAGGCTGCGAAAAGGCCACCAGGGTGCATTGACTCGATGCATTGCTAGAAGGTTAATAAAGAAGTATTAGCTATCTGCCAGCTCCACTATTTTATGCCTAGTACCATGAAGCCTCAATAAAACATAGCGCGACTCAATCAAAGTAAATGGCCGCTGCCAAAAAACGAATGCGAAATACATAGATACCGTGTTTACTCGCATCATTCTCACACTCTTTTTCGGGAAAAATCGGCGTGAAGCTAGGCGGTGCGATAATTATGCGGGGGGAAAATTTTTCAAGCGGTAAAAACGAGCTTAAATAATGTTTGAATAGCTATTATACATAACCAAGAGATTTCCAAGCAAGGCTTACCTCCGTATTAAAAGTACAAGGTGGACATAGGCACGAAGAACATAGGTAACTTTATTCGTTGCGGCCAGTCGCTGCCTAAATTCACCATCCCGTGTTTGGTATTGGGTAAGCTGACCGGACGTCCCCTTTGGCTGAGAAGTACTTGTTTTTGAGGTCCACTTTAGCCGTCCCACCTTTGAGCCCCAATAAACAATGATGTTCAAAATTTGCGCCAAGCAAGTTGGTAAACCAGAGAGAGAGAGAGAGAGAGAGAAAACACTTTATTCAAAAGCCCGGTTAAGTGCGTTCGGTGACCGACAGCCGCAGCCTGCCGGTGACCACGGCAGCTCTTTCCGCGAGACTCTTCTGGGTCTGCAAGTCCGAGCTGCCCAGCGCCTTCTCCCAGAGCTCTTCTGAGGGGATCAAGGGAAAGGGGTCTTCAGAGCATGCCCATATGAGATGGGCGACTGTAAACCAGAAGTGCGCTGCCTCCCAGAAGTATATTTTACAACTATGACCTTAGGTACTTAAAAATTTTTACAAAGAGAGTTAAGTTTAGATCCCCCTTACCGAAAAACGCTTTGAAGTTTCTTGCCGAAGACGGCTTTGAAGAGGCATTATTTCACAAGCGGAATATTGTCAAGGAAAACATTGTAAAGAAACTACAAGATTGGAATTCTTCAGGTATTTTGGATTTCGTGAGATGGGTGCATGTAGGCTGCACTGAGATTTCTGGCGTCGCGGAACTGCCCTCTTTTTTTTCCTTGAACTATGGCTCTAGTGGAGCGTGTTTCTTTTTTTTTTTTTTCCATTGTGAGCTCAACCTGGACATCAACCTTCCGTCAACACTGAGTGCAGTGTTACTTGTGCGGCTGAACTTTCTGTACAAGAACGAACAATTTTACAACTGGGCTTGAGGGGTTAAAAAAATTCAGTCGCTGGCAAAATACACCAACAAGGACCCAAAACCTGATCTTTGAAATGAATGCACCTAATATAACTGTGAGTGAGGGCTTAGGGCAACATGTAATGTTTTAAATAAGAGCAGTTCTTGCATCAAAACGTTTTCTCCCAATCTCAACCTTTTGTCTTCTGTACGCTCTCCCATGCCTGGTGTGCCGCGATTTCTTCCTCCAGCAATACGGCCACCCTAGAATCGGGGGAACCCAAGTGGGAACACTCCTAATCCGAGTCAGTGTTGCTAACATCGCTGCTCGTTGCCCCGTTGTCACCTCCGGATTCCACGTCGGCTTCAGAGGCCTCGTCTCCACCCACACCAACCAGTGGTCAGTCTCATCCAGGGCATGCCCGCCTTCTTGAAGCCCTTGACAACGACGTCTGCAGCGATCGTTCCACACTCTTCCAATATCCAGCTGCATAGCAGCAGTCTCCTTTTCTTGCCGGCCGGCTCAGAGCTTGCTGGCCATCATCCACTCTGCGTACAGCCTTTCAACGTTATCTTTGAATGGCTTGCTCAAAGACATGACCAAAGGCTGCACCATAGATGTTAGGCCACCTGGAATGACAGCCAGCTCAGTGCACCACTCCTTCAACTTTGCACGTCTTGTTGGTCGCCTTCAGTTTTTCGTGCGGCCGTCTCCAGTAGCGCACGCTGAAGTCGTCGATGCTGAAGAGCCTGCTTGCGGCGCGGTTGCCATGCTTTATAGCGTATTCGGTAGCTTTCAGCTTCAATGCAGCTCTACAACTGGGGTACCACCCCATGGTGAAGCGGCACCGAAACCACCACAAAACGAAGCAATGAAAAACTTCCCGAAATGATGAAGAGCGAGCTCTCGTAGACTCTGCTCCAAACGAAGAGATGACCGGACGATGTTGATGATGATGATTGCTAGTTTCAGTTTCAGTTTATTATTCATCCCAAAAAAAGTAGTACAGTAATATTATTATACAGACGAGGGTCCCAAAGTTAAAAATTGTAACGGGACCCTCGAAGCATTACAACAATCAATAAATTAGATAAAGTAAACAAGCAACGAGTGAATGGCAATCAATTATACAATATAATGGGATGAGTAATCATTATAAGCTAAGTGACACATCAAGCAATGAAAACCAACGCAAATAAGGAAAGAAGAAAAGAAGAAGAAGAAGAAAAACGAAAAAAAAATTACATCAAGTTTAATGGCGGACATAGTCAATCAAAATACAATTATCTAAATTGCATAACCAAAAACCCAATGCCTCCAAAAAGCCCATAAACCGGCCGCTAATAATTAAACAGAAAACTTTTAAGCGACTTTTTGAACGATGACAATGTAGACATTCCCTTTGGCTTCATTCCCTAGTGGTATTCCCTTTGTAGCGGGGCGATGACGTGTCATCTTACCAAAAAAAAAACTAATATAACTATGTTTTATACTCTTCGTTTAACACTAGCACTGCTCTTAGGGCAGGCACAAAAAACTTATTAGGCACAAAATTACGGGTGGTAGCTATAGGCAATCTTCCCCTCTCTGCTTTTTGTCCACCAGCATTCTAATCTTCTTTTCGTAGCCTCGATAGCCTTGAAGTTAACTCCCTCTGTGCTAGCCTTAAATCCTAGGGCTTCTGGAAGCCAAATATTTCCCTCATGTAAATTTGGATGGATACCCTTGCATTCTAACACTATGTGCAGCATAGTTTCTGTTTCTTTTCGGCAGACCACGCATACCCCATCATTTCGTGAATGCTTCCCCACAAAGCTCTTAGTTCGCAAGCAACCCGCTCTAGCCTCAAAAAGCAAAGCACTGCCCTTGGAATTATTGTAGAAATTTTCCCTTCTGATGTTCAATTTATCAGCCCTGTACATCTTTAACGACGTTTTAGTTTCCATTTTTTCTCTCCATTTATTCGTTTCTATCTGCCTTGCCTCTTTTTTGGTTACCTTGGATGTCCTGAATACTCCACTGCCCTTTCCGTATTTCATCGTTAGCCTTCTAGTCTGCCTTAGCCACTGCGCATCCACGCTTTGCATGTCTTAGCTGTCCAGCTATGCTGATCCATTGCTCTCAAACCCCTCTCAAAACATAATTTACTCTGCACTTCTCGAACTTCAAAGGAAGCCCAGCCCATCTCCCTGAACTGCTTCGTTAGTTGTTTTTCCATGCACTCCTAAGGTCAAACGGCCTACCGTTCTCTAATTCACTTCAAGGCCTGCTAGAGTGTCTGATTTTAAGCAGAGTAGTTCATTCGCAAATGTGAGACCCGGAACCATTACTCCTTTCCACATTCCTCTCACTACTTCATATTTGTTATACCCCCACAGAGCTCTATGCTTCATTATAGCTGCGTTTTGCTTTTTTTTCCCTTACCCTTAAGCTGCTCCTCGTGAGTACTCAAGTAGTTATCCTCTTCGTTTCCCCGCACTCCCAAATATTAATCTTCCTTGACTCTGGGTAATTTGCCATGCTGGATTGTCACTGCGTCAGTGCTAGTGTCATTGAAAACCATTATTCCCGATTTTTCTGCGCTAAAATTTAACCCAAGGTCGGTGGCTTCCTCACCACTAATATTTATTAGCCGTTGCATAGCGGCCCGGTAATCAGCTAAAAAAATCATTTGTCTGCGTATAACATTCTCGGAATATGCTATTTTACCACTTCACCTTGCAACAAATGCATTAGGTTGAACCCTAACTGACTTCCTTCTAGTAGTTTTTTTTTTTTCTAACCCTCCCATGTAAAGCATAAACAGTATTGGGCTCCAAGGGCATCCCTGTTTCAGTCCCCATGGGTGTTGACCTGCTGTGCGCATTTCTGTCCTTCCCATGTCAGTTGCACTCTGTTATCTTTATAGATTGCTATAAGGAACTATATTAACTTGTCATCTAATCCCTGGAGTTTCAGCATTTCTCTGTTTATGTTGTCATATGCCCCTTTAATGTCTGAGAACGTAATCCATAATGGTCTATTCTATGCTTTAGCTCTTTCAATACATTCTGTTATCATGAACAAATTATCATTGAATCACCATAATCCATTCAACCACCAAATCCATTCAGCAGTTCCCCAAGGATTTCATTTTCTTCCATCCGTGCTTGAATATCTAATTTTATCGCCTGCAATATGAATCTGTACACCACTTACGCTACTGTGAGTAATCTGTGTGAATCAATACTGGCTTTGTTGCCTCTGCCTTTACATATTAAATTTATCCTACTTTCTATAGCCGCGGGCTGCGCAAATGCCACTCTCTACACTCTCTCTACACAGCGGCACCAAGGTGAGCCGGCCTTTCGGGAAGAGAGGGGGAAAACGCTGTGCGACGATACAAACTGAGCAGTCGCGCAGTGGCAGCAGGCGCCAGGATCCCCACGGGCCCTAAAATCCCCTTGTATCTGCTTGCTTCGTAAAAGATGGTGTTTACTCCACCTTTTCTACAAAGCCGCCCTCCTCCCTCTCTCTCATATCCGTTGTGCCTCCCCTCCCATTCCACTTCTCGTCTTCCACTCTCCTCCCTGCCTGTGTCGCCTCCCCCAATCCTCCTTCTCCTTCTCCCCTTTACCCCTGTTTCTCCTTTCTCTCCTCCTCCCCTTCAATCAATCCTCCTCTCCAATATCACCTCTCCCCTTGCATGCCTCTTTCCCTTAGCCGTTCCTCTCCCCATCTCCACTCCCCCACATGCCCTCCTTTCACCCCTCCACCTCCCTACCCCTCCCATTCTAGCCCACTTTTTTCTCTCTTCCATCTCACTGTTCAGCTAGCTCTCTTCCTATCTTCCGGGTCTGGTGACCCACAGGTGAAAGATAGTTAGGTTGCTTGCGAGTGGTTAGTGGTGAGTGGGGAGTTGCGCTCACAGTCCCAAGTGGCGAGAGTGGAAGAGGAAATCTATTAGTGGCCATTCGCAGCATTCTCTGCTTACCCCTCGTGCCACCACTCGCACTCACCAGCCCAGAGCGATGGCAAGGTTCACCCACTACATACTCACTTGATGCGACTCATGGATGGTGAGTGAGTGCACTCGTCAGCGAGCCTGCCAACCTAGGTATGTGGATCCCTGCTGGGTCACTAGCTATTGATGGTTCCAGGTGACACTTGTAATTGGTGGCTGAGTGCCTTGTTGGGCACCACTGGTGCTACTTTCGACTCTTAAATTGTCAGTGACCCAGGTCCATACTAGGAGGCAGAACTACCACTGAAACTTGTGGCTGATTCCAATGACACAGGCGGACCAAAATGTTCGCGTTTCACTTTATACCCAAAAGAGACCATCGCCCTCAATACAAGGCTGCCGTGTGCGCTGCGCAGGAGCACGGCCGCAGACGGGGATCATGTGATCACGTGGCACGTAGTGCCACCACTGCGCCAGGTGTGTCTACTCGCCTTCTTCGGTCATCATTCGCACAGTTTTCATCATCACTGATGGTGGCACCACTGGGTAACGTGCGTTCAGTGGAGTTCGCCCAATCGATGGTTAAGTGCATAAAACTAACAGGCCAGAACGGAACTCTTCTACGAGTACTGCTGCAGAGTGACCCGGTGATGTGGTGGTCAATAAATGACAAACAGACAAACTGCGCTCCACCATTCGCCGGTTTTTTGGCACAAAACTGCACTAAAGTCTGTGGTTGGCTGTTTTCTACTTGCTCGTGCATCCTCATTAGCTGGCTCCGAGGACGTCCTGGCGCTCATGTCATCACATATCACACTGGCTCGCTTTATCACACGATACTCACAGCGAGTACACCAAGATACACTGCAAGTCATGTTCTACGATAGAGTGCATGCCTGTAAACACTCACCGGGACAGTTCCTGAATTATGCCCTGGCTTATGGAGGTCAGGCCGTCGTCGAGCTGGAACCGGTCACTGTTCTTCTGCAGGAAGTTGAAGATCAGTTCGATGGCGAGGAAGGCAACAAAAATGGGCACCGCCTGCGAGCACGCGAAAAACAGCACAACACCTGAAATCAGTTGAGGAGGAAGGTATTCGATTCACTTCCACAACAAAAACATGAAAAATGAACGGCTTCATAACCTGCCCAAATTAGTCCCAAAAGCAGTAGCACTAGCTGGCATCAACGGCAATACAGCCAAGTACTATTGGAATACAAGGACCGCATCGTCCAGTGCTTGGCACGGCTGGCGACCCAAGGCAAGACTCTCCAGATCAATTAAACAACAACTCAAGCAACAGGACCAACGAACAGTGAAGAATCTCAACCAACGACGTCAAAACGGATTAACGCAAAATTACCAAGAATCGAGCTGGGCAAGCTCAGCGGACGGTGGCATCAGTGGCAGTCCTTCTGGGAGCTGTTCGAGCAGATGGTGGACAAAAACGAACATCTCTCCACACTGGACAAGTTCCACTACCTGAAAGCATCCCTGACAGGTGACGCAGCTGCCATGCTGACCGGTCTGCCGGCCACATCCCGTTGCCACACTGACGCGATGCAGCTTCTGAAACAACGCTTCGGCAACGAAGAGCTCCTAATGCAGGAGCACATGAACAAGCTCATCGACATACAGCCTGTGCGCGCCTCGGATGATGTGCGTGGCCTTCGTCGTCTGTACGACACTGTGTCAGCGCATATTATGGGACTCGAGACCCTCGGCCGAAAACTCGGCACCTTCGCCTGTATGTGGCTTCCCATCTTGCAGAGAGCGATTCCGGGAGATATTTTGCTGGACTTCAGCCGAAAGGGCGTAGTGGAAACAGGCAGCCCTACCTCCGAACCACAGCCAAACCCAGACGGTTCATCGCCAACGATGGATGCAGAAGAGAAGGGTACCTTTTGCACGTTTTCAAGGCTCTTATCATTCCTGCGAGTTGAAGTGGAAAGCCGAGAAAACCTTGCTGCACTGCAATCAATGCATGGACGTGAAACTGCCTACGAGGCACAACACCAAAGGAGGCTCCAAATCGCACGCAAAAGACCAACAAAAACATGCTACATCAGCTGCAGTGCTACACCAAAATGCAACTCAAAAATGGTGTTTCTTCTGTAAAACTAACGGCCATACGACGCAACACTGCGGAGGAACAAAAACAATAGAAGAAAAGAAAAGGCTTTTGCAGTCCGAAGGAAGGTGCTTCAGGTGCGCGAAGAAAGGTCATCAGGCCCGCGCATGCAGGGCAAACGTTCGCTGTACCAAGTGTGATAAGAGACATGCTAGTACTATGTGCGATCCGACGTAAGCAAGGGCGAATGCAAGAGAAACGAGCAACCCCGTCGCAACGCGCACGTGACTCTTGAGGCTGCGGTCACAGAAAGTGAAACCTTCCCCAAACCGACGGTTTTTCTCCAAACTGCGACAGCTTGGTGTTGCGGAGAGGCTTCCAGAGCTCAGGTGCGAATCCTATCCGTTGGCGGTAGTCAATGCTCTTACATAACGTCGGCTACGTCGAGGAAATTGGGATGCAAATTGCTCGGAAGCGAGAAGCTTACAGCTGGTGTCTTCGGAGGTCACCAAGATGAGAAACTGTATAAGAGAGTGGCTGTGAAACTGCAAAGAAAAGAACTTGAGTTAGATGCTCTGAAGAACGATGTATATATAATTTGTGACCAAATTCTCCCTTCACCACCAAGTATGTGGACCGACCGTCTCACGGCCCTCGGTTACGATGTGGCTGACGTCAGTGGCCCAGAATGTATCGAGCTGCTCATCGGATCAGATCACTTCTAGCGGCTCACAACGGGCCGGACCACTAAGCTCGAAGGAAAGCTGAGGGCAGTGGAGACGGCGGTCGGCTGGAGTATTCAGGGACCGGTGGAGGGGAGTTATGCGTCGTCCCAGTGCCCGTAAACAATCACGCTGCGAACGTCTGTCATCAAAAGAAATGCGGCTGGTGTGCTGACCAAGTTCTGGACACTGGAATCAATTAGAGTGAACGACATCGAGGAAACGAAGAGCCCACATCCCACCCTCGAATTTTTCCAGGAGACCGTCAAGCGAGTGGACGGTCGTTACGTGGTGGCGCTTCCTTGGAAGCCAATAACGTCGCTACACCAAATAAGGAAATAGCCTTGAAGCGCCTACAGCCCTTGGCAAGGCGCCTTCAAAACTCCCCAGACTTGTGGCAGGACTACGACGCAGTGATCAGAAACTACGACCGCCTGGGAATAGCAGAACTTATCGAAGACAGCATGAGTGAAGCCGATGCCGTTTACTATATGCCACATCAGGCTGTTGTACGTGACTCCCACAAGCTTCGGGTGGTTTCTGACGCATCATTGCACAATAATTCAGCAAAATCACTCAACGACAACTTGGAAAGCGGGCCGAACCTGACCGCCGATTTAGTCGCTCTACTGCTCAACTTCCGAAGACACCGAGTCGCGCTGGTTGCGGATATCGAACAGGCATTTCTACAGGTTGGCATAAGACCGGTGGACAGAGACGCGTTGCGTTTTCTGTGGTTTCAGACAACACCAAAACCGGGTGAACCACTTCCACCGATTGCGACTTCGCGCATGACCCGTGTACCTTTCGGAACGACGGCTAGCCCATTTCTGCTTTCTGCAACGCTGCAACGCCACTTGGGGAAATGCGAAGAACGGTACCCTCAAACTGCGAGTCGGATCAAGAACAGTCTTTACGGGGATGACTTGGTAACAAGGGCTGAAAGCGAAGAAGCAGCAATGAAACTCTACAACGATGCGACGGAAGTGCTTGAAGCGGCGAAAATGAAACTGCACAAATGGTCGCCCAACAGCGAAATGCTACGCCAGCAATTCCAGCGTGACTCCCGGGCCGCCATTCATCTCGGCTATCTGTCGGGAGTACAGAAGGTTTTGGGACTTACGTGGGACCCATGTGCTGACCAGTTAACGTTCTCTCCATGCACGGATCGCCTTCGTGAAGTAGAACCACCCACAAAACGGTCCATGCTGCAAACAACGGCGCGGATATATGACCCACTGGGGTGGCTTTCTCCTTTCATCGTGTGGGCCAAGATCCTATTCCAACAGCTGCGGCGGAGAAACATAGACAGGGACGACACGTTACCTGACGACATCGCGGCGGCCTGGACGGAGTGGCTAGACGGACTCCAACATCTTTCCGAGGTTCAAGTACCACGGTACTGCGGGTCTCAAACAAACGGAGGGAGGACAGACTGCCTTCACATTTTCGCCGATGCCAGTCCGCTGGCATACGGAGCGGTCGCCTACCTCACCGTCGAGGGTGAAAACGGTACAAGCTTGACAATCCTGATAAGATAGTCAAGGGTGGCGCGAGTCAAGGAAATTACACTGGCGAGACTTGAACTAATGGCATGCCTGCTTGCTGCTCGATTGTGTCGCTACATTTTGAAAACCCTCGAGGAACAGCCTTCCAACGTCTGCCTGTGGTCGGATTCAACAATCGCGCTCCACTGGATCCATGGAAATTCCGACCGCTGGCAGCAGTTCGTACGCAACAGAGTCACCGAAATTCAACACCTCACGGACAAGTTCATATGGAGACATTGTCCGGGAAAGGAAAATCCAGCGGATTTTCTAACACGCGGGATCCCAGCCGCGCAACTGGCCACGAACGTGCTGTTGGAACGGAGCACCGCGGATTTGTCGCACAGAGTCGGACTGGCCCCCAGTGGTTCCGGAGGCGAAGTTCGGTGAAATTGAACTAGAGGAAAGGAAGAAAACTAGGTCATTGCCAGCGACGACATCGCCAACTGCTGAGTCGGCTGTGATCGATTTGGATCACTACGGGAAATACTCGAAGCTAATCAGTCACGGCATGGGTTTTTCGGTTCATCACTAGAACTAAACGACAAAGCACCGACTTGGGAACCCTCACAGCCGACGAGTTGAATCAGACTGAGGAGTACTGGATACGTCGGGAGCAAAAGGGGGGATTCCCAAGAGAAGTTGCATGTGTCGCCCAAGGAATAGGAATTCCCCTTGACTCACATTTGAGACATGTGTCACTGATGATTGACAGAGTTGGCATTTTAAGAGCTGAGGGAAGGATTCAGCGTAGCCAACTTGGATACAACGAGAAGCACCCCGCTGTCTTACCCAAGAATAGTAAAGTGGCGGACCTTCTAGTTTTGCAGTGTCACCAACAGGTGTTGCACGCAGGCATCCGGGATACACTGACGCAAGTGAGAGAGCGCTTCTGGGTGATTGGAGCAAGGCAGTTGGTTAAGAGAACCATAAAGACGTGCATAACGTGCCAACGTTTTCATTCGCGGCCAGCAAGCCAAGTGGCCGCCCCCCTTCCGACTGACCGCATCACCCGGGCCTCTCCCTTTGAGGTGACCGGTGTCGACTTTGCCGGCCCTCTTCTCGTTGAAGGAGCGACGAGTACAAAGTCTTACATCGTGCTCTTCGCACGGGGTGTCACCCGGGCAATACACCTCGAGTTGGTGAGCGACATGTCGGCGGCCTCCTTTCTGCTGGCTTTCCGTCTATTCATTTCTCGACGAGGATTACCGAGCACTATTTATAGTGACAATGCCTTCACGTTCAAGAAGACAAGTAGAGATCTGGCCACACTCTGGGAAGTCATTACAAACGAAGAGGTGAAAAACTTTGTAGCCAACTTTCGCATACAATGGAAGTTCATTGTAGAGCGCGCACCATGGTGGGGCGGTTTTTATGAGCACTTGGTCAGACTCACTAAGCAGGCTCTAAAAAAGACGCTAGGAACGAGCAGCCTCGGATTTGAAGAACTGTGCACAACGCTGAACGAAGTAGAGGCAATGCTAAATTCGCGCCCCCTCACACATGTCTAAGCGATCCCAACGAACCTCGGCCACTTTCTCCAGCCTTGTTTTGTACTGGAAGACGGCTCACATCGCTACCTAACGTACAGCGCCAGGAGGTAACGGCACTTTCTTCTTCCCAATTGAAGCAAACATTGTCTCATAGGAATAGAATGCTGAACCATTTCTGGAAGAGATGGGCGACAGAATACCTGAGAGAACTACGGAACTTTTAGTTGCAAGGAAACACACCCAGACCACTAAAACCAGGCGATTTGGTGCTGTTGAGCAAAACAATGCAGCCCAGACAGATGTGGAAAATGGGAACCGTTGAAACGACACTTTCTGGTCGTGACGGAAAGGTCCGATCATGTGAAGTACGACTGCCTGGGGGAACAGTTCTCCGAAGACCCGTTCAACTGCTGTACCCATTGGAACTATGTAGCTAAACGCAAATGACGGAGTCATTTCGGGGGGGAATGTGTCGCGCACAGAACGCCAGACGAAACTGCATATACGGCCCCCGGCTCTCAAGCACGTGGTGCGTTTACGTTTCCCCGGATCTCTGGGATGCTCGCTGCACTGCGGACTCTTATAACGGAACTTTGCCCGGCCGCGTGAGCGGCGAAACAGCGGCAGTCGCCATCCAAGCCCCAATGAAGAAGCACCATTTGTATAACGTTGCGTTCCTTACAGTAAATAAGTTGTTTAGCTCATCAAAAGTGCATATGTTTGTGTTTTTTTTAACGTCATCGTCACAGACAACAGGCTCTGCTAGCCAGCCTTTTCGGCGTGCCCCCTACGCCATCACAAGGACTCTTGCCGTGACAAGTCGCAAAGAAATTCCACGTGGCTTCCAGTCCGAAGTCTTCTTTGTGAAAGGCGAGATTCGCAAAGTTCTTCTGATTATTATACTGCGATGCCGCACCGTTAACGAAATAATGTATTAATATAAGGTTTTCTTTTTTCGCCTGAGTTCGTGCAGGAAATGCCGTTGAAATCCATGGGCGGCTGCCTTGTCGTGCTTCAGGGCGTCAGATACGACAACGTAGGAAACACAAGAGCAAGAGTTTGAATCAGCTTCGGGAACATCGCTTCCAACGTAGACAACAATGGGGTGAATCGTAGCTTGGGAGGCGTTCCGATGGTAAGACTGTGAGGCGTTCTGCACAATGAAGTTATAATTTTCGACAAAATCCATTAGGACAATTGCCTCAGTTGCTGCAAGTGTGGCTTTTAAACTTACCAATACCATCTTACAATACCATCAAACTTACCAATACCACCATCTAGCACCAAAAGGACAAGGATGCATCTCAGCGAAAATCCCGTCGAGTTCTACCACCGAACAAATGTACTCAGTGCAACACTGAAACCGCCATACTGCGCTTCAACAGTGGCATGAATTGACAAGCACGCCGGCTTTAAAACATGCGCACTGAACCTGCAGGGCTGAAATTGCCTCTTTTGTTGAAGTGGTTCAGTAGGACATGTCGACATAGGTTAATAAAGTGAAAAACTGCATTAAAGGGCTTTTCCTCATGTGCCCGCGAACATTACCGTCATCGTTGTAACGTATTGGAAAAGGATGGCCAGCGTCGCTACGGACGAGCGTACCGCAGAGCCTCCTGCGAGGACTCCTTTTCAAGAAATGTTTTCTCCGCAATAACAGGAAGTAGTTTTCCATTTTTTTTTATATGCTTTAGAAATAACATTGAGCTATCTTTTGCGTATTCTTGAAAGGCCGTACATCGTTGCCCACATAGCCGTTTGTGGTCCCCTTTAGGGGCAGTTTTGGTAAAATTTCATTATTATTCATTTATTACCAAGACCAAGCTGCGAGGCTTTATAATTTGAAAATTTTCAAATAAATAAATTTTGACGTCCTAGAAAAGCAGTACAAAACTTTTTGTTGCGATCGTTTGATTAAAAGTTGACGAAAAAAATTACCAAACTTTGACGATTTTTCTCTGATTCCCGCTGTGTATTCGCGTGGAAAATGGCTTTGCTCGGCGTTTATTTTTTACGGCAACGTAGCCTCTGATTATAGCTGCTCACACACGCCATCGTAACCTGTAACGGTTCCTTGGTAAAAATTTTTAAAATGCGTCACTTTATATGTATTTTGCAGGTCTTTGGAAGCCACTGTAAGGTAAATTTATGAAGCATATTCGGAAGATTAAAAAATTGTCGGATCTCCTTTGGCGTGGAATGACCCAGAAACAAGTTTCTGTGCAACAGATTCATCTTCGCAGCGCACAAATAACGGGACAAAGGAGGGATAACACTGGACAAGCGCTGTCCAGTGTTATTCTCTTTTTTGTCCCGTTATTTGTGCGCTGTGAAGATCAACCTGTACCAACTCGCCAGGTTTTCTACGCTACTTCAGTAAGTTTCTGTGGCGACACAGAAATATCGCCGGAAAGTTGGCTGCTAAGTCGCCACTACCTCATCTGCTTTCCTGAATATCTGAATTATTTTTTGCGTTTCCGATAAAATAGCTATCATTGTTATGGGGACAAAGCAGTATTTTTAATGAATCAAACTAGTGTTTTGTCATCATGACCTTTTTCAGGGGTCTTTTTTTCTATCATTATGCGAGCACTCGCCACATCATCCGATGCCTTGACTCGCTTCCCCTGTCGTATGTTCAGTCTGCTCCTGTCAACCAGAGCTCTTCGATGTAAGGAGTTGCGAAACTCAACTTCAAAAAACGACCGGCACCTGGATCGACCCCCGCCACTTTGGATCGTGCATACGGTGGCGCCACCGCGGCCGCCGCACGCACTATCAAAAAATAATACTAATTATTCAAACTGACAATTTAACGTTGAAATTCGATTTAAAGGTGCTTAATTCTTTATTTTTGTGCTTTCGCAAGTTATTTATTGCTATCTGAACTCCGGTTTTTAGGTTGCGATTGTTTCTGCGTACGCGCAACTGCCTCGACCAATTAGCGCTTGTGCGGGTCCGGTCCGGCCTGAAGTATTAAATTTGCAGTTATCGTTTGGCCTACAGCACATTGTATGCCAAAACTAGTCCAGTAGCCGATCAAGCGGCTCTAAATAATCCTTTTCAGCTTGCATAAAGCCGTCAAAGCGACTTTTAATTCATTTTTTTGCCGACAGAAGACCGAAGATGACGCGCAGCAGACGACAGTGCGCAAGCGACGGTTGACCCAACGGTAGCATTTCTTTTTACTACTCTTGCTTCGTATGTATATAAAACACTTGCAAAGTTGAACACATTGGGCTCATTTGGCATAACAAGCTTACGTAAGCACTCAAATACCATGTTTCGCCCAGGTCGTCGAGCGGCGAAGCACGTTGTATAGTTTATTTTGTCACCAACAGATGGCGCCACTGTAAAACAAGATCCAAAGCAGTGGACCAATCGTATGGCCACTTTTTGATGCATGGGGCCTATGGGGAGTTTCGCAACTCCTATATCAAGTAACTCTGCCTGTAAACCACTGGTCCTGGATATCCGCAGTGCCGCGCCGTGACGTGGGGCCTCGGTGGGCCGGCCTTTCGCCGCTGTAATGTTGCTCTCGGATATGGCCGTCAAAAGCCGCTCGACTTCCGCACCGCTTAGCACTACGGGTACTACGGGGCCTCTCCTATGCCTTTCTTTCCTCCATGACCTAGCCCGACTTTCCGGTAATGGAAGCGCCGTAGCAGCTGCGCCAACATCGTCATACGCCGTCGCATCGGTGCGTGCATCGTGCGTGTCCCTCCACACCTGCGCGTCCGTGCCGTCAGAAGCAACGTGTGGAGATTCTCTATGGGGCAGCCTGCCCCCACAGCCACGGGCCTATGTGCACAGGTGCCGCCGGTCCACAGCAAATGTAGGCGTGGCCGGCTGGACACACGTCCGGGTCGCCGTCGGCATGCCTTTTACAATTTGAACATGCGTAGTTGGAAGGTGGCTTATGTATGTGCAGTGGTATTACTGAAACGCAGCCTCTCGATCGTTTCAGAGAAATATTGATTAAAAATGCTTTAACAGGCAGCCCGGAATTGTTTTGCAGGATCCTTGGAACAGCGTAAGGAAGGAAACATCGTATTATTAGCAGGCTGCTGACTTTCATCGCGGATATTTTCTCACTGCCTCTGTTGTTCTCGTTGAAGGACAACACGTTTTCCCTCTGTCCCCGTTGGTTCAATCCATCTCGGGTGCGGCGAAGCGAGAGAAACGACGGGCATGCAAGCCACTCCGGCACAAACCAAGCGGCCGTGAAGAGAAAGGCTTCAGATAGAGAAGAAGCGCGGCGTGAAGGCCATATTAAGGGTGATAAACCGATATAAAAGTTCAAATAATAATTTTTCGCGCCAAGGATAAGGCGCCGGTCAAGCACGAATCGAGACTTGACAATCGAGACGAATCGACACACTGAGGAGAGTTGCGGGTTAAGACGCCCCAAAAGATCTAAATAATGGGTTCGCCAAACGCAGTACCTTTCGAGGCTGAATATTGCTTACAATAAACCTGTGTCACAAATGTGAGACGGAATAGTAATGGCGCGATTTCGAGAAATTCGTGTTGCGAAGAAACAGTTTGTACGCATACAATTATCGGAACACCGTTCGCTGTAAAGTTTCAATGTCTGAAAACACTGCTTATTTGCGAAATCGAGTAAGACGGAGCACCCCGCCCCCCCCCCCCCCCCCCCCCCCCCCCCCCCCCTTCCCCCCACCCGCCCACAAACGGAACGGAGCAATTGCGACCTCACACACGCTTGTTGGCTGACTCATCTGCCACGCATTGCGCCATTTCTCCGCTGCTTTCGTAGTGCAATCACAACACAAATGCTTATGCGTATTGAGTTTAACGCGCTGCCTTAAGTTTTTCTGTGATCCCATTGTTCTTAAAAATTCGACCAGTTGGGGTTCGACCCCTGTTTCACCTGCCTTTGAAAATGGAAGCTATTTTGGAAGTGATTGTAAAATGAAACTATTTTCTGCAAACTCTCCCGGCCGCTACATTTTCAAGAATATGAGAGATAAAAAAAAATTGCTCTTGAAGGCCAACTGCCGTCAAATTTCACCTCGGCCAAATTTATTTTGAATGTATACTACTTGTATATGTATACTACTACTAACATGACCGGTGGCCCCGCGAAATTTATTTATTTTCATACCTCATGGGCCTCTGTGGTAAAGTGCGTGAGGGGTGGTACAATAAGTGGTAGACTAGTACAATAAACGAGGTGGGGGGGGGGGGAGAGGTTCGAGCATCATAACAAAATTTCAGACAGATTCAAAAATAATTGATAGGAAAAGATGATATAGCAGAACGCGTTTTACATCGAGAAGTAATGAGTATTGAAACGGGTGTAGCGCAAATCACGGTAGTACAGTTGTGCAAAATACGAACAACTGGTATTCATCTGACGACAACGAGCAAAGGATCCGTATATGCGATCTAAAAGCAGATGGCAACATAATATGAGTATGCAACACTGCAGTAGTACTCCAGCTGCACTCAACGAGAGCGATGAAGAAAGAAATAACAAGAACAAAAAAGTAAAGAAAATAAAAGCAGAGAAGAAAAGGAAAGACGAGAAAGAAACGAGGCACAAGCACATTATACCATTCCGAGCGCCATGAGCAATGATTTAAACAAGGCAAGGTCTTTGGTGGATACCACGAGATTGGGAAGATCGTTCCATTCTTTGGCAGTGCGAATTAAAAATGACTGTGCAAATGTGTTGGTGCGCAGGTGAGGGTATGAAACTTGTGAATCGTTTTTGCCACGACTTGATTGGGTGATAATGAATAGTGAAACCTGAGAAATAACGCCAGCCTTGCGAGCTTCCGACAGTGGTTGAGGGGGAGGAAGGGCTGCGCGCGATTTCAGGTTAGTGGCACTGGTAAATGATAAATAATCGGCGAAAGTGAATATATATATATAACTGCACGGTTTCGGATAGCCTCTATATTGTCGATAAGATAACATTAATGTGGGTCCCATATGTCGGCGGGGTATTCAAATTTTGGGCGGAGGCTAGCAGTTTTAAGTTTGAAGGGGAGAGTTTCATCGCACGCTGCAGATACCCAGCCATCTACCAGTGCTTGCAATTACTTTGCTGACGCGTGCGGTACAAGCTAAATCGCTGGTAATACGAACTCCAAGTATATGTACAATTTTTTGGTTTGTAAAGATGAGCCATAGAGAGTGTAATTATAAACTACAGGGCATGCACGTCGGGTAAATGACATTCATTTGCATTTTGATAAGTGAAGCGACATTTTCCAACACCAGTTTTCAATGCGGATAAGGTCTTAGAATCTGAGCTTATCCGCATTGAAAACTGGTGTTGGAAAATGTCGCTTAACATATCAAAATGCAAATGAATGTCATTTACCCCACAATTGGAAAGTTAAATTGGTCTTGCTTAGACGTAATTTCGGCATACAGCACACAATCATCCGCAAATAGGTGTATGTTATTAGTAATGTCATACAGCGGGTCGTTAATACAAATCAGGAACAGCAACGGACCGAGTACTAGTGTACCTGTGGCACGCCCGACAAAACACGTGCGGTGTTAGATAGGGCGTTACTCCCGACGACACATTGTTTTTTTTTCAATCCAGGGGCGGTATTCTTGTGTTTGTCCGTTTTGAAAACGTCCGCTTTGCGTCCGTTTTATTGTGACGTACTTCCTGTTGTAGGCGGGCTTTGGGTTGACTTTTCCGCAACTGTTTTTGTAAACACATTTTAAACGACTAAACCTATTTTAAACTACCTTTTGTGTATTTATTGTTCCGAGAGCGAACCAACAACAAGGCGACTAAAAATCGTCTGCTCCAAATCGTCTGCTCCGAGAAGCCGTGGCTCATAGCTCCACCATGCTCCGCCATCAAAAAAGCGGCCACGGCGGCCACTTTTTTGATGGGGGAGAAAAGCAAAAACGCCCGAGTGTACGAGATTTCGGTGCACGTTAAAGATCCCCCGGTATTTCCCTAGAAATGCATATTTGGCGTAAGTTCCACATTTCAGCGCGAATGGCGGTTATTGGCGGGACCGAATTTTGGAAAACCCCAAAATCAGAAAGATAGAAAAAATAAAATTATAACAAAATGATCTGACAAAATCAAAAACATGCGTTTTTATGCGTTTTATATACATCTCCCCCAAAACCGAAGCATAAACAAAAAGTCTGCAAAAAAACGTTCTAAAATCCAGAATAAAAAATAGCGAAAGAGGCGAAAAACCGTGCAACGCCCTGCATTTCTACAGGAATGCAAATTTGGCGGAAGTTCAATTTTTAGTCGTTATAATAGCGTAAATGGAGATAATTGGTCGGACAGAATTTCGCAAAACCAAAATATAAGAAAAAGACTAAAGATAATATTTTAACAAAATGATCTGACAAAATTAAAAACATTAATCGTATACCTCTCCCCCGAAAACCGAAGAATAAACAAGAAACGTCCGCAAAAGAACGCTAAAATACGAAATGAGAAATGCCAAAATTGTTTACCGCATATATAACGCCCTGCATTTCGACAAAAATTCATATTTCGCGGAAGTTCCACCTTTAATCGCTATAATAACGCGAATGGAGATAATTGGTGGCACAGAATTTTGAGAAACCCGCCACGGTGACTCAGTGGCTAAGGCGTTGTGCTGCTGAGCACGAAGTCGCGGGTTCGATTTCCAGTCGCGGCGGCCGCTTTTCTGATGGAGGCGAAAAGCAAGAGATTTCGGCGCACGTTAAAGATCCCCAGGTGGTCCAAATTAATCCGGAGCCCTCCACTACAACGCGCATGGGGAAGAGAAAAGAACTGCAGGGGTGAGACAGCTGAACCAGATTTGGGAGCAGCTTTTGGAGCAGCGAAAATTTGATTTTGGAGCAGAAGAACCTTGATTCGGAGCAGAAGAACGACATTTATTATGTCACCTTAGAAGCCTAAAAAATCAAATTTTTGGCCACTCGGGGGGGGGGGGGGGGGGGGGGCGCTTTTTAATCGGTTTTTACCGTACATAACACTGAAACAGCCTTTCAATAAAGTTTTTTCTACCTGAGTATCACAAGGAATGAACTACACTACCTCTTTCAAACCATTTTTACATTCTTGGGCTGTATGCATAGATAACGCGGAGTTTCGTTGAAAATATCGAATTGAAAAACTAAGCAATTTTAAGGAATTTTTATTATCCTGCGAATGCCGAAGTTATGTTTGTAATCCCAGACACGGCGTTACGCACAACTGAGGGCCACGGCAAAAGTTGCGCAAAGCGAGGTGACAGTCGTCGCACCCCACCAGCCCTCCCATTTCAAGCCCCAAGAAGGGCGTTCACAACGATCGTAATTACAGTAGTGGTATGTTTAGTCACCTCCCTTTTGGCATTAAATTTCAATTCAGATAGATGAACCATTATTACTAGCGTGCGATAATAGCCAGTCCCGCTATCGGAAACTGCATGAACATATGGCGGTGATGCAGCCTGCGCCGCCACTTCTGCAGTGTCCATTGTCCCACCCCTGCCGCTCGCAAGCTCACTATCAATAGCAACAATAACTCGGCGTTTTATAGTGCAGCAATGAGTCCCAAATGTCACTTCAAGCACGCACCGCACCTCACACTCAAGGCTGAAACACGGCGATATCGCGGGTAGCCCGTTGTTTTTGATGAACCCTCGTATTTCTAGTCGCGTAACTTCCCGCAACAGGTCAAATGTAAACCCGGCCACCCCCATAACCAAAACCGCGGTAGAAATTGGCGAAGAGCACTCTGCCTGAACCACGAGAAACTGCTTCGCCCAGCGGTCATGTTTTCCAATCTTCGCCGCACCGAGATGGCGGTGCCCAGTAATGTCGTTCTGGAGATGCGGCGCTCCCAAAATTACCGTTTTAAAATCAACTTGCACAAGTAGTTTGTGAAAACTTTAATAATTCGCACAGTATAACATGGGCAACCCGACATTGTTACTTTCGAAAAAACTATCCCGTGGACAATTTTATGCGGGGTTTTTATTAAATGATCAATCAATTAAACCTTTACAAACATTACACCTTTACAAACCTTTACATTGAAGGCACTGGAAAATTATGCCGTCAGTAAGCATTTTTCCCCACTGAAATTGACGGGAGCGTTAAAATCCTTGGCTTTCATACTGTTTTGGAGCAGTTTGGCGCAATTTTTGCAATTTTGAAGCTTTTGGAGCAGCCTGGCGCAGGAAAAGGAACTTGTATCAAAACTGCGCAATATGCGCAGCTGTCTCACCCCTGGAACTGGGGATATTGTTGAACTCAGTCGGGGAGTTCACCCTCATACAACCCAGTCCAGGGAAGGGAAAGGGGGGGGGGGGTTTCAAAGTATAGGAAGAGAGAAAGAGGAAGGAAGGAAGGAAGGAAGGAAGAGAGTGGGGCACAGTCTACGTAGCGTTCGTCTCGTCCAAGGCTCGACGGCAACAAACGCCGCACTACTGCTGTCACAACTATCACCTGCATTGCGTCGGGGCGTTAAACCCTGCAATCCATCAATCAATCAAGAATTTTGAAAAACACAAAAACAAGAAAAATAGAAAAAAAGGCAACTAAAATGATCTGACAAAACTGAAAATATGCATCTTGTACATCACCCCCCCCCCCCCAAAACCGAAGAATAAACGAAAAATCTCCGCAAAGGAACAGTGGAAATATGAATAAAATTGAACTGACAATTACTACACTATTTGCGAAATTTGTGCTCAGCGTGAACTGCAGCCTTTTAAAGACGATAGTCTTTCTTGGGCTACTTAAACCCAGAAATTTTGGTCTGTCTGTCTGTGACTCGATACAGTCACCCGGCCAAAGCGAAACGAAGTCTGCGCAATAAGTCTTATATACTCATACCGAAATCCAAATGTACCCGCCGCGGTGGCTCAGTGGCTAAGGCGTTGCGCTGCTGAGCTCGAGGTCGCGGGTTCGTTTCCCGACCGCGGCGGCCGCTTTTCTGATGGAGGCGAAAAGCAAAAAACGCCCGCGTGTACGAGATTTCGGCGCACGTTAAAGATACCCAGGTGGTCAAAATTAATCCGGAGCCCTCCACTACGGCGCGCCTCATCGCCTGCGTTGCGTCGGCGCGTTAAACCCCACAATCAATCAATCAATCAAATCCAAACGTCTAATCCCGGTTTATATGTTCATACTTGACAACATTGTTGAACAAGAACAAGACATTACGCAAATATATAGAGAAAATTAATACACAAGAGATATTTACAGTGTTCCTTTATAAAAAAAATTCATAGTTGCTTGATTTTTGCGAAATGAAAAACCACATCTACTGCAGAAAAAACATTCACACTGTCGCCTTCTGTCGCCCGCGCCAGAAATGAAAAACTACATCTACTGCAGAAAAAACATTCACACCGTCGCCTTCTGTCGCCCGCGCCAGAAATGAAAAACTACATCTACTGCAGAAAAAACATTCACACCGTCGCCTTCTGTCGCCCGCGCCACTATAGCTTCTGGCGGAATTTTAAGAATTCAAGCGGCAACAGCTACGAAACGTTCCACTAGATAGGTTCCACGTTCTGCTTGGACGTGGACTCGGGCAACGCGGTTCTATAAAAGTTTAAGTCTCCGCCGTGCGGCAGCGCTGGCATCGAGGCACCCGGCCTGGAGCAGTGGAAGCAATTTTTTTTAACCTCCTTGAGTGGAACGCGGTAAATTTATATTGACTTGGGGCCCTATTCTCGACTGCACAAATTGCCGGCAATTAGCCATGCTTTTTTGCGTAATCACGACGTAAGCAATCAGTGACGTGCTGCACCTATAGCTATGACGACATGAATATATAATTTGACAATTCACTCATAAAAATCGCAACCAAGGTATCAAATATTGTGCAAGAAAGATATAAAAACACTTGGCATGTACTATAAAAATTAAGACGGCAGCTGAGGCTGACAAGAAAAACACATTTCTGGAGGTCAAAATTGGCGTCAACATAACGAGGCGATCGAGTAAGTTGACCCAAAAGCGAGTGAAAGGTGGATGTCGAGCTAAAGAACATCACACAACGTTTTTACCGCATCTATTTATTTCTTTCAATCGCTTTTAGTAACATAGTTGAGCGCTCTCCTTCAATGCAAGCTTTATTGCGTTATCACCTTCCCTGCCGCCACCGCCGCCACGCCACCGTCTGCTGCTATGTTACAAGTTTATGGCGTGATCACAGAAAAAGGCGGCCGCGACCATCGCTTCTATGACACATAAGAGCAGCGAAGCGCTACGCCTGATAACCACGGAGCGCACCGATGCCGCCGATTCACTCATTCGTCAATCTCCACTTCAATCAGCGCTGTAATGAACCAAAGAGTCACTTTTCTTTGTTATTTTTCTCTTGAGTTCGATCATGTGACCCAACAGCTTACTAGGACGAGTGTGGACAAATTGCCATGGGTTCTCTTTGTCATGGAGATGCTTCTACTGCTCTCTTATGTTGCTGTTACGCCAAACAAATAATTTTTATTTTATTGCCAAACATAAAAGCAAAATACTGCACGTTATTTGTATGCTCCATGATCGCTGACTTGGAAGCAATTGAAACTATAATTTGTTTCGGTAGGAAACATGCTTTAAACAGCGTGCATGCGAAACTGCGCCTGCTGCAAATTGGCGGACGTTTCGCGGCGCCGAAAGCCGGGGCAATTTTTTGCCCTATTTTGCTTGTATTTTGCGACAAAAACAGCCGCCATTTTCAAGCTGTTACGTAGCATTACGTCACTTTTACGCAGGCTAAAGTTGCCAATGCATGACGCAATCGTTCCCGCAAATTGTTTAAATTACGTCATGTCTTCTCAGCCAATCACAGAGAGGGAGTGTATTACAGGCATTATTGTTGTTGAATAGCAAAGACAGGCCGACGCTGTCATGTCTAGTGCTTTTAGTCTGGTTTTTCATGCCGGCCAAGAATTATGCGCTTTCAGTAAAGAGAAATAAAGCAAACTTTAGAACTGGTGCCCGTAAACGTCATAAAACGTCAAAATGACGACAGCACACACAACCGCTTTGTCAACTGGAAGCACGTGACCAAAATTGAAAGCCAATCAGAAAAGACTTCCGGCAAATTGCCGGCAAACATGGCGAATTGCCGGCAATTTGTGCAGTCGAGAATAGGGCCCTTGAGCAAACCTTTAGCGTGTTTACCTTGGGAGGAGCGCGACGCAGGAGGGACAAGATCATAGGTGAGCGGGAAAGAGAAGGGAGGCATTTATTTGGCGAAGGTCGACAAAGAATATCGTCTTTCGTTGGCATTTGCGAAAAAAAATTGGGCCCATCTCCCCGCGAGGGGGACTCGAGTAAATGCGTCGCATAGGGGGTGGGTGTATTGCGTTAACGTTTAGTGTTTGGGGAGTTGGTGGTAGTGAATGCGTTGTATCAGCAGCTTCTTGACGTAGTTTGAATGAGTCAAGGATATAAGGCGCGTTCGTAGCCTTTGATTCTGTGTCGGTTTTGTGGCGCAGTGGGAAGAGCACCATGTACCTCGCGTTCCGCCCACAGGTAGTGAATGCGTTGTATCAGCAGCTTCTTGACGTAGTTTGAATGAGTCAAGGATATAAGGCGCGTTCGTACCCTTTGATTCTGTGTCGGCTTTGTGGCGCAGTGGGTAGAGCACCATGATGTACCTTGCGTTCCGCCCGCAGGGTCGTGGGATCGAAACCAGGCGCCGGTAACTATTTTTTTATATATAGTGTAGGGGGAGGGGTGCGGACCTGTTGTTGAGAGCGAGGAGGGTAACGTGATGCGGGAGAGGAGGAGTGGGGGAGAGGGCGCACCTGCGCGCTGAGCTGTTGCGGACGGACGGCGGACGCTACATGTGACTTCAAGAAATGCTCTGCATTTAAAAGGAGCAGATACGCGGCCAATTTTTCTGTCACGGCGCACATTTGCTGCGCTACTTGGCCGTTATCTTGCAGCGCGTCGCCGCCGCCGGCAAGCAGGGGCGGTATTCTCGCAACTGTCCCCTTTGAAAACGTCTCTTTTGCGTCCCTTTCATCGGGACGTACTTCCGGTTAAGCAGTGGGCCTTTAATTCAAATACCCTAACTGTTCTTGCAAACGAATTTTAAAGTGAAACCGTATGAGAGTATCTTTTATGTGTTTTTTGTTCCGCGAGCGAACCAACAGGGCGACGAAAAATCGTCTGCTCCAAATCGTCTGCTCCGAGTAGCCACGGCTCATAGCTCCGCCGTGCTTGTAAGGCGTCGTTCGCTTTTAGCCAATCAGGGCTCGCTCAAAAGGGACACTTTTGAAAGGGACACAAAAGGGACAAAACACGGGAATACCGCCCCTGTTGCTGCTAATCGTGTTTGAACAACCAGTGCAAATCGTAGAGTTTCATACTAGTATCAGAGTCCTTCAATGCTTCTCTGGTCATGAAACTCCCGGCCAAGTTTCGTACGGGGACAAAGGTTACCGCGAGTGGCGCTACCGCAGATCGGAGGGCATCGGGCGGCCGCCGCTGCTCTGCAGCCAGACCGGCAGGCAGGAACGCAGTAGCAGCATGCCCGTTCGCACCAAATTTTGTCGCCGCTCACAAAATGATAAGTCCATTTGAGCGGCCCACTACACGTAAAGCGAAAGCGCACTGCTGATAAGGCGGCGAGCGTCTGTTTTATGTTACTCCGTGGTCTGTTCCCTGGAAAACGCGCTCTGACCACGCCCACGGCTGCCCGGGTGAGCCTCATTTCACACACGATTTCTATGACACCCCCTCGCGCTCCTGTCACGTGATCATAAAGGTCGTGACGTCAAGACCAAACGTCACGTGGCAAAGATCGTTTCGTCACTTTCTTGTTTAACCAAAAACAAATCGTGCCGTGCGCGTTTTCTCTACGTTGGCGTCGGCGTTTGGCGGTTCGGTGCTATCCGCGTTTGGTGTCAAGGGCGGTTATTTAAAACAAGTGCAGCGTCGATCTGCAAACGTTTCTGTCAGGTAAATAAGCGAGCGAGAGTGAGGGAGAGCTATTTTCCCCTTGTTTCCGTCGTTTCGTGGTTTCGGGCGTCGCGTTCGTGCCTGGCGGTCGATCGTTCCGAGTGCGCGGCTGGCCTTGCGCGCCGGGAAGCTGACGCCCACATGTAGTAGTTATTAAGCTTACCTTACCTGTTCTTGCTTCTAGCTCAGAGTACTGGAACAACGAGAAATTTCGCAGCTACTTTGAAGCGGTGTGGCTAAGTGTGAAGGAGCTGTGGGTAATGTTTCACAGGCTTGAATTTGACGTTGTTCTAACGACAAATAACGGCATTGAAGCCCAAAACAGGGTGCTCAAGGCCCACTATGTCAAAAGCGCGAGTGGAAAGCGGTCACTGACGTCTCGGATCGCAGCCGTTGTTCGTGGCTACCTTTCGGACAACGAGAAAAGGTTCCATGAGTCGACGATGAGGCAGTCGTCACTGTACAGACCGTAGAGAGTTTTAGTACAGCGGAAAGCACCACTTTAGCGCGCCCATTGCGTTAGTGGGCACGTTAACTGTCGTGTAACGAGGCGTATTCGTTTGCGATTGCGGCGCGCAATCGTTAACGCCTGTAACAATTTTTGTGGGGGCTTTGTGCGAAGCCCGTGAGTTTTAATTGCACAGAGGTGCAGTGTCCTGGTATCTGTACAACAAAGTGCGAGTGGTCTTGTGTTCTTTGATTTCCATATTACTCCACATTGGATTGTTTACCTGTGTATATATTAGTTTGTCTTTCAGTATGTTATTTGAATTTGAATGTTTGTACACCGACACGTACCCGAGGCCTGCTCTCAAATAAATTGGTGTCTGCTTAACTATCCTGTCTCACAGATCTGTAGCATTGCTGAGAGCAGTTAAGTGGCTAAACTACACCTTAGCAACCTTAGACAGACATAATAAATGCTTCAACTTAAGGCAGAATTACAGGTACAAACAAGAAGTCGGTCACATAAACAATAAACTACCTACCTGCAAGATATTGCTTTTATTGCACTTTTGTGCATAAAAATATTGTTTTTTTCTTTTGTTTCAAGTGTACTTATTGAATTCTAATTTTACTTTCGCAGTTAATGGCCTTTTTGTACACTTGCTGATTTTATATTATTTATATTATTATATATTATTATATTACATACCTGTGACATAGTATTTATGCCAATGGGCATACTATCGCAATAAAAAAAATGTGGGGTACGCTTGCTGTCATTCTAATTCTGCCTGATTAATGTGAAGTGATGTACAGCAGCGGCAACGAAACATCCCAACTGTATGCGCCATAATGCAAGCATAATGTTTGGTAGAAAGTTTGTTTCCAGCAAGGCATTTTCAGCTGCTGCTGACACACACAAAAACATGTAAAGTTCCTTTCAGGCTTTGGTAACTGTCGTGACTAACAATAGTGCAGTAGAAGTGTGGCAGTTTCACAATTAATTTGTAAAATTGGTTGCGAACTCAGTATTCCAACACTGAAACTATGCAAGTCATTACGTTAACTTTGTTTCAGTGGATTCAGCATCTAAAGGTCCAACGAGACGAAAGGTCCAATAGTGGATATTCCGTCTCGGTGGTCATTCAGGCTCGATTGGACTTTCCGTCTCAGAGGATCTTTCGTCTCGTTAGACATTGAGGCTCTTACTATTAAATGAATGTCTGGAGCACTCTGAAGTTACCTTGAATGCCCTCTACCGCAATATAGTTGTGGGACCTTCTGCATTTTCACATGCAGTACCTTTTACACGATAATTTGAAGTGAAATGTATGCCTGGCACCTCTGATTTACGTCATAAAATTTGAGTGCACCTGCAACGCTATTGACGAAAGCAAGCTTGGTCGCGAGTACGTTGCTGAGGGTGCCGAAATATGACTCCAGTTTTTTCATTTGGACCTGTTTTATCATTCGGGCAAACCATCAGGGTTTTTCTCGTCGTTTTGTTGGAGTGCACTAGTATCAGTGAAAAAAATAATTTTCCCGACCTTCATGCCATGGCAGGCACACGAGCGCTAAGCAAACAGTCACATGTTGGTCCATCCAAAAAAAGGAGGGTGCTACGACAGTCGCCTGACACTCACCGTGTATGCGCGTGAGTGTCCGTCAACTGCTGGCAGCCCGTAAGAAGCGGTCGATGCGGATGAGGGTTGTATATTCTCAGTTCGGTCTCATCAAGGCGTCGGTTTGATGTGTCATATTTGTCATCCAGGATTTCACATATTAATCAGTTATTGAGATAAAACATCCTACTTCAATATCTTCCCTTCTGATATTTCGTCTAAATTTCGTGCCCACTTATAAAAACGACGTTATTGTGCTTCACGCTGTCACAAGAGCAAGCCCAAATACTAACTTCAAGCCTTGGAACACTTTTCAAAAACCGTCTTCTTTTCATCAATTCCCTTTCCTCATCTGTCCGCAGCAGTAGAAATTTGACGATGCCCTCAGCAGCATAGACTCAGCACCAGGACATGTGTTACATCGATAAATGGAACACTTCCCGAGCGTATGAAATGAAAATACGCTCAGGAAATGAAAATTTCCTGAGCGTATCGCTGCTCTGTTCGCGCTCAAACTTCACACGGAGGTCGCATTTTGTGGTCTATTTTGTTTGGCACTGGGAACAACAACAGTAGATAACTGTTTATTCTGCAAATACATAATATCGATCTTTGACTATGGCAAAATGGCGCCCATTATGGACGGGCAAGCTGATCTTGGATCGGTGGTGCCACCTGGGATATGCAAAATGAAATGAGCGATGACAATTCACGGTGGGAAGGAGCCGAATGAGGTAGCAGAGGATCAAAAAACCTCTTTTGTCGATAGCTTAGGATGGCCACAAATAATTACATAGCAGCTAGTACAAATCATAATACTGTACTCCTGCGGTTCATTGTTGTCGATACCGGTTACCTGGTTTCAGATAAGCTGTCGTCTTCTGTGCCAGGTTACCCTACTTTCCGAAATAAGGCTTACAATTCTTTGTTCACGTTTGCTGCTTTGTTCTCGTTTTACTTCTATTACTATTCTGTGCGTAAGTGTCTGTGCTTGTGACAAGGTGCCACGAGATCATTCACAGCATACGAAAAGGCATATCCTGTTCACCTGCAGTGATCGATATTATGGCGTCATGTCACAAGTACAGAATGTTCGCCGTTCGGCTGGCTTGAGAAACAGGTAAGGTGTGCCGTACATAATGTGCCTTATGAGAAAAGCTTAAGTCGGATGATGTCTGGTTCCTTCACTCCTGCCCGTTGTGCTTGGTGCGGTGAATGAATTTGGTTAGCTGAGTCATTGTGCGTTGAAGTTGGAGCCTGATCCGTCCTGTGGGATGGTGAGCACGAGTAGGCTCAGAGTGCACTCAAGATTTCAACCCCCTGAAAATGTTATTTCTGCATAGTCGGCCTAAAAAGACTGCATGCATGCATAGGCAAAAAAGGACTAAAAGTTGGTCTTCTGGGGGACTACTTGACTTTGCCCCAATCATTACACCCTTTAGGAACTAAATGTGAGCGGACAAACGGTTAATCTGCCACCGGGTTGTTCAGTTGCCATACTCCCCAGGGATGGACAACTATACTTCAAACAAAGGAATGAACAAGAGAGAGCGCCAAGAGATGCTGCTCGAATGCAATTATTTATTTTCATAGCGTGTCAGATGATTTTGTGTGCATGTTAATTCTAGTAAACCATGAGCGCTTGACCCGTCGTCCTTCTTTACCGTCGTTGTCCAAGTCGCGCTGTATTTTTTGAATCATTAAGGAGTGCTCCAGCTAAATCGAGAAGATAGCCCATAGTTGCTAAAAGAATCAATTGAGCAGAAGTTCATTTTTCTGGCCTAAGAGTAATTGGCGAAATTTTGTGATTTCCGGTCCAGTCTTCACACGCCATTAATCATATGATGGTACCCTGTGCCGCAAACAAACAGATTAGTCTTATAGATTTCCATAATCACAATCACACTTTCTTGTTTGTTTTGTGGTGGAACTATTTTTAGGAGGTTGACGAAAGCCATCCGGTACGGCACATTCATGTGCAACGCTTTATATTGACGCAAAGGTGAGGCCCGCACATGACTACCTGCACAGTCGCAACGCTTATTTAATTAACGTAGCGTAACATTTGGCACAACACGCTTGAACCTACCTCTATCGGCTTAATCTTCACAACAAATGCATGTCTTGAATAAAACAGTGGGCCTTAGTATTGTTGGACCCTTCGTCTCGTTGGACATTCAGGCCAAAAGCGGTTTTTATGTAGCTTGAAATAAAATTCAAGAGAACAAAGAGCAGAATGCACATTTGGTGGACACTTCAATGCCCACAGGAGGATATCTATTAAAAGGCGGGGGTAAGTGCGAAAGGGTTTAAGCGGAAGTTGTTCAGAGAACATGTCTGATTTACAGCATCCCTAAAAGGGCACTTGCAAAGTGGCCTTTTATAGTCCAGTATAATTGCTGGCTTTTTGTAAATGTGAAATTCGAACCTGTTATTAGATACAGAACCTACTTTTTGTCGTTCCTAAAGCTAAGTTACGACGTCCTTGTACATTGGCAGAAGTCTAGCCTTCATGCTGGAATAGAATAAGTGCATGGACGAGGGATAATGAAAACAAGCGTCCTGCTGTCACCATGGTCTCCGTACCCTTTCTTTCACCACCGCCGCTGCCATCTTTCGTCCCCGCAACGCGCAGCATGTTACGCGGGTAGCAGCTCCGTTGGGCGAAACAACCTCGGGCGCTAACCGAACGCCAAAGCGATCGTAACTGACCAGCACAACCGCGCGATGCTTGCAGCGGCTGCCTGCAACAATCGCTGCCCATGCAAGCATCGCACTTCACCGCCGAGTGCGCCGACATGAAGAGCGACAGCACAAAGTAATCGGTACATAGGACACAACACACCCTCCACTCCTCCACATCTCATTTGCGCATTTACCGCAAAATCCGAATGTGGTAAGTACGTCGAGCTCTACGCTCCGATGCACACAATCGAACCTCACTGTATTCGCCACATCACAGCACGGCGTTTGTTCGTGTGGTGATCTCTGGCACGTTGTTGCATGTCATTGCTGGTGGCAACGTGACTTGTAGGATAGGTACTGCAGAACTAGTGGTGGCAAACTTCGTGCTCGATTTTTCACGAGATGGATCAGTGTCGTCATGGTCACCGTTTCGTCGACGAGGGCTCAGCACGCCGGCTACACCCGTGAGCTCCCAGCACAGCACACAACGCGAAGTATAGCGTTTGCAGATCGACGCTGCACTTGGTTTAAATAACCGGCCTTGACAACGTAACACGCGGATAGCACTGACGTTTAGAGGAAGAAAATGGGGCGTCAAACAAACGCCGACGCCAACGTAGAGAAAACGCGCACGGCACGATTTGTTTTGGACAAAGCAAGAACGTGACGAAACGATCTTTGTCACGTGACTTTTGGTCGTGACGTCACGACCTTTTTGATCACGTGACAGGAGCGCGAGGGGGTGTCATAGAGATCGTGTGTGAAATGAGGCTCACCCCGGCTGCCCTCCGATCAACACCGGCGCCGCGGCGCGGTAGCGTACGAAGCTCTCCCATAGTGTGATGGCGAAGTTTCATGACCAGAAAGGACTCTGCTAGTATATACTGGAGGGAAATCTGTCGCTGCAGTCGCGGGCCGCCGTGGGCGGCGCTATTGCCGCTAGCGACGTTCCTCGCCTACTTGGCTTAGCTAGCCATATGGCTTCTTTTTTGTCTCAAAGCCAAAATCAACAAAACAGGGTAACATTTTTTCCCTTGTTTATCGTACATGAAGCTTCTAAATCTTCACTGGCAAATTAACCTTTTTGGAGGTTGAATTTTATAACAAAATAAATTTGATGCATGAACCCCCTACAGTAATATTGTTGCTTGTTTACAGCCAGAGGCAACTTTTCAGACTGTTCGTGAACCACGCCAAGGACAAGTGGAGCGTGCCTGCCCGGTACATGACGGAACGCTCGCCGAAGCGCGGCCCCTTTAGTCTACAGTGGCGCCAGATTTCCCTCTAGAGTATATTAGTATGAAACTCTATGGTGCAAATGTCCCGTGATTCGCATTAGCCACGCGCGGAGGAGTAGCATCTGGAGAGAGTGTGAGGGGGAGGCAGTGAGAGAGCTGACGTCATAGAAGCACATGCCACCCACTCCCCATCTTGCGATTTCGCCAGAGGCTCCGACGAGCGTCTTGTGCGAGCTCAGCATACTGCTTTCCCCCTAACCCTTCGCCGCACTTTCTTCCACCGCTTTCTTTCTTTCTTCGTTCACTGGGTTACAACGCCGACGCCGAGGCCGACGCCATCGCCGCCGCCAAACCACAGTAGCGACGGAGAGAGTGCTTGCGCACTAAAAAATAGCATAAACGGACCAACTCTGCAGTACGCCTTGCGTCTTTGGAAAAAGAAAACATAATTTGCGAAGTTAGGGCACTTCAACGCTGTAATGGCATAAATTTACACCATTGGCGAAAAGACGCAAAACCAAGCTTAAAAAGAATAAAATAATACAACGTCTTTCGCGACTCGTAATATTTGGCTGTAAAGAACTCACACTCTAGCCAAGCGGCATAGGAATGCTACGTATTAGTATTTCTGCAGATTTTTTATTTCCTATCGCAAAAAACAAGCGTTCATGTATATTTAATTAAATGAACGGTGCAAATTCAACTTATGGTTTGCTGTATTGCCTCAAATATGCCTAATGTAATTTTTTTTTTCCTGAACAATGTTGAACAGTACGAGGTGCGTTTCCAGATTTAGTGGTTTGAAAAAGTTTGGCTTATATAAACGTCTCGTTCAAATATTCTTTTCCCTTTTGGCTGGAAGGCTGAATCGAGGGACACACAAAGCAACATTTTCGGGTTTAAGTCTTTATAACTGCCATTTTTATTACAGTCAAACACATCGCCCTCTTCAACAAAGGGGCGAACGTAAACAAACAAAGCGACCAAATAAACCGTCTCCTCAACACCCGTAATAAAAGCTCTGCGGCTGAAAAAACATGAAAAATCATGGCGAATCATCTGCCTCCTGAACGTTGGGGCACCCGATTGGTTCAAGTATCGCTTAGTAGCCTTCCGCGATTTGTGCTATTAGGAGCGAAGCACCTTAGGACCTCGCTTTGTCCGTGGCTTGTCCCTTGGCGTCCGTGTACACAGTACTACACACACTTGCGCATGCATGCGCGAGGAGCATTGGATCGGATTGGGTTGGATTAAATTGAATTGAATTGGATTGGATTGGATTGGAATTGTATATACTGTACACACGCGTTGTCACTCATTTACATTTTTTAATTGCGATAGTATGCCCGTTGGCATAAATACTCTGCTACAAGTATAGGTTAACTCCCGTTTCGCGAAGAAACGCAAGGAGGGAGCGGTGGTGGGGTCCCCATATCCACCGATGGAGGTCAGGTGGTCTGCCAGGGTGGAGGCCTGTGCCTCGAAGGTGTCGTGTTCTGGCCGCTTGCAATGAAGGGCACGCCCACAGCAACTGTTCTGTGTCCGCATCTTCGGCAGGAGCCGTGCAGAAAGAAGAGGCCGTTCTGGCCGAACGGGGCATGGTAGCGTGGTGGCCACTCCCGGGTAACAGCGGGAGAGAGGGCTACACCAACACGAAGTCTTCGCAGCAAGACCTCCTCCCAGCGAGCGAGTCTGCTAGGGAGGTCCGTTCCATACGGTGGAATTAGAGCTTGTGTGGCGCGACGAAGATCTTCTTTCCTTAGGAAAAACTGTCCTGGGGTATCTAGTGTCAGTAAAGGAAATGGTCGTGGAACAAATGCAGTGTGGCAGGCACCATCCGCCGCAATGTCATGCGCGAGTGGAGAAATGCCACGGGTAATTTACGGTATAAGAACGGTAAGAACGATCCCCAGTGCTTCGTCCACTCGTCATGATTAACTTCGTGGAGATGCGTGAATTTTTTTTCGTAACATTAATCAAGCTTCGGGCATTCCTCAGGAGCATGGGTAAACGCACTGCTCACGATCGAATTTATACGAGTGCGCTCAGAACTTTCCAGCAGCTCTGTCAATAATGCTTGACCTTTACGATACCGCTCATCTATTTCAATTGAATGCGAGTTTCCCGGCCGCGGAGGCCGCTTTTCTGATAGAGGCGAAAAGCAAAAACGCCCGTGTGTGCGAGATTTCGCCGCACGTTAAAGATCCCCAGGTGGTCAAAATTAATCCGGAGCCCTCCACTACGGCGCGCCTCATCGCCTGAAATCAATTGAATGCGAGTAGCTTACGTCGGGAGTACGGTTACTTTAAACAATATATTTATGCGGGCAGCATTCCGACACTCTTGCGGACAGCAAATTCTGCACAGCTATAGGTTTGTATCACGAGTTGCGCTGTTAATGTGTGTGAGGCGGGATGAGGACTCAACGAGCGTGGAGGCATCTCATACGTCCTTCTCCGAGATAAATGGTTATGGCGTCCGGTGTGGCTCACTCTGATACTGTTTATATGTTTTCGTAGTCGAAACGTCTCTTGTTTTACACTGGATAGCATGCTACAGGACGTGGAGCTCTCGTTTGTTGTTCGCGGCAGCTTTACCACACATGACACGTTGTAGGGCAGTGAACATTGCGACGACTATTTGGCACAACTGCGGAATCGCTGATTGACAGAAACAAGAGGTCCCACTACAGTGTTTACTTTGGGACCTCTTTCTGTATATTGTGTTGTATGACATTCACCAGGATCTAATAAACGTTATTTCAATTCAATATCTGAGTTCAACAATAGCCCTGTAACATTCCCGCGAGAATGTTGTCTAGATGCCTTGATTTGAAGCCGTGCCCTTCGGGAGGTATCTGATAGTATCTGCTGGCATGTTGACTACGATAACCGTCTACCGATCATGGTATCATCCCTCCCGTGTACTGATTTGTGGCAAGAGAAAAACCTGGGGGGGGGGGGGGGGGGGGGAGAGATCCACGCATTGGAAGTTATTTTGTCAATACAGCGGACAATGGACAATACAATGGCCGCGCCCTAACGACCGTACCAGAATTCTGCAAACTTGGTGCCTGCCCTGTGGGACTATTCGATAAACGGCTAATGTGAACGTCATCGCGCGGAAAGGCAAGCGCCTTGTAACAGGCGCTTTGGAAAAATCTGCGATTTCCAGGCTGCACGCACTACTGAAATCGAAGAAAACGCTTGATCGGTCGTGCATGCACGTCTGTACAAACTTCCGACGACGCAATCGGCGAAGCAGGTATAGACAGGTGCCGTCAGAAGTAATTGGAGCACGGGAGCTGTGGCCGAACCGCGTAGGAGTGCCGTGTGGCTGCACCAGCGGCAAACGAAAGGACGAGAACACGCATTCGCGCCATTGCGATGGCCATAGCCCACCTATGCATCTCAAAACACTTATTTTAACCTGTATTCGAGAATTATTCGCAGCATACCATGGTCTCGGCGATGGTGCTGATATCACGTGCCCATCTATTTTCAATTAACAGAACACTACGAGTACCAGTTATGTATTGATGTTTTGTCTAAAATACGCCTAACATTGTATTTTTGTTCAACAATGTCGACAAGTACGAAGTACGGTACCCGGTTTGGGGATTTTGAAAAGTTTTGCCAAGTTTCAACAGTTTTTTTAACTTTTAGCCAGGTGGCTGAATTGAGGGACCACACATGCACATGCATGCATACATACATACGTACGTACGTACGTACATACATACATACATACATACATACATACATACATACATACATACATACGTACGTACGTACATACATACATACATACATACATACATACATACATACATACATACATACATGCAGAGACAGACAGACCAAAACGGCCGGGTTTAAGTTGCCCAAGACAGACTACCCTCTTTAAAACAACATATTGTTTCCAAATGCTCAGTTGGCAAGTTGCTTGTTCCCAGGAACTTCCGTAATCTGTAAACCATTTTTTTTTGCAAACCTATGTTGCCAAGAGCTTTTGGAAAATTCATGACAATTTCGTCTGTTCGCTTTCAAATATTTATATGCGATTTTTTTGTGCGAAACTTTTCCAAAGGCGTTTGAAAATTTAAAAAATCACGTGTTTGTTTCCGATTATTTATTACAGAACCGAAGTCATGTCCTCGCCTCGTCCTCTGGTTGTTATTGCGCTTGCTTTCTGGGTCGCTACGAATCAACACGCCCAAACCTTTTCCCTTCTGAAGAGCACTGTTGACTGTCAGGGTTTTCGCAGCGTAGACGGTCTCCCATTGCTCCTCACAGTAAATGTGCCTTTTGAATTGCTGAAGTCTTGTCCCAAATCTCCACGATCGAGGCAGTGTTTGCAGCCGCCGTCGCATATTTCCTGATGAAAGTGCCTGTAGCCGCTTGCGTTGGATAAGTGGTCGTCTGGAGATGTCTCCACGCGACTTCTTGCTTTTTGTTGAGCGGGGGGTCAGCAGCCAGGTAGGTTCGTCTTCCCCTTTGTAGTGATCGAGCACGTCTCGGTAAGTACAGGGGCGGTCTCTGGATTTGTCTGTGGAATGTGCGCCGGGTTGCGGGGCTCTCGGTGGGTAAGATCTCGAGCAGCTTCGTTGGCCCGTTCGTTGCCTTCTAGTGCCATGCGGGTGTCCATGTCAATGTGGTCAAGCCCAGAAGATTTTTTAGAGTCGAGGTTCATAAGCATGCTTAATATTTCTTGTTCGCGAACATCAGGCATTTGCGACGAAACTGCTTCGAGAGCGGTAATACAGCATTATCTAAAAAAAACATTTAAATATTTGTTAAAAGCAATAGAAATTTTGGCATTGTGGTGTGTGAGAATACCCTCAACGTTAAGGACGTCGAATCTGTCGAGAGTCGAAACAGGCAAATGCTTTACCAAACTTCCTTGGGAGATGCGGTTAAGTAGCTCGGTAGGGACTCGCGATAATAGCGCTGCTTATCTATTGGAATTTGATGTTACAATTTTTTTAGATAAAATGTCCCAGATTTTTTAAATGAGTTGCGTTCAGCTTTACCTCTTTCCTTCCGCCGCTTTATTGCCTCCTTAGCCACTGCAGTGTCACTCGAGATATCCACGGATTCTTTAGTTTGGATGCCTTTAATTATCAAAGGCACAAAAGATTGAGTGCGCTCATTGACAATGACCTTCATCCAGAAGCATAAATTCAGTATGTCAGCTTCACTAGTCAAAATGCGTAAAATTAAACGAAAGCAGACCTATACTAGCAGCAGCATCTGCTCTGTTGAAGTTAGGGTAATTGCCTGTAGGAAGCACTGATACTTACAGTAAAGAACCCAACGCGATGATAGAGAATTACAGTAAATATTTCGGCGCTCGCTTGAGGAGTAATCACGTTGTTAGCAAAAAAGTTCAGGGAATTCTTAAGCTTGTACTCACACACAAGACTTGATTAATTGATTGTGGGGCACCCACGCACCGACGCAACGCAGGCGATGAGGCACGCCGTAGTGATGGTTCTGGATTAATTTTGATATTTAACGTGCGCCGAAATCTCGAACATACGGGCGTTTCTGCTTTTCGCCTTCATAAGAAACGTGGCCGCCGCGGCCGGGAATCGAACCCGCGTCCACGTGCAAGACTTGAATGGCGGAGGTTATAGGTGAGCATTGCAACAGCTCCGCTGTGAAAAAAAGATCACGAGTGACTGAGATGTACTTTGAACTTTTGTGCAGCCTTCAACCATGTGAAGGAGGTTAAAAATTAAGCATATATCAAGCATAACTTCACCCCGGCGGCCGCGATGCTTAAGAGAAAAGCTTTTCTAACGTATGAGCGAATTAAAATCTCCTGTCAATATATGTAGAAACTGAATTAATTCAAAGCATCAACAGTAGCGTTACGAGACCTATACACACACCTCATAATATAAAGGACGTTGTTGTGGTAAGCATTACTAAACTCCCTTTCAACCCTGGTCCTTCTAGATATCTTAATTTTTGTTTAAATCACACAAACACCCCTTTCACTATATATACCAACGATCATTTATGAATGCACAGTGCCAGACGGAACACACTCGCTATCATGTACTGAATCACTTAGCCATGTTTCCGTCGAAGCACCAACAGCGGGATCATGAAAATGTATTAATGGTTCGTATTCAGGTGCGTTATTAAAGGAGCCATTCATGCATATTACAAGTTTGTTTTATTCGAGATACAGTAATCACTCGTTAACTCGAAGCTGTCAAATCCGGGGGAAATTTCGAGATAAGCGGTATTTCGAGTTAAGCAAAAAGCCGGAAACGTTTGCCCAGGTCACTGTAAAAGAAAAGCCAGTGTTGCCAGGAAAAGCTCCACTGCACGAGAGAGCTACCGTAGTAAATTGGCACAGGAATTCGCAGGGAACAAAAATTATTACCGGGGATCAAAAAAATGCGTGATGCTCGGTTGTTTCGCGTTCGCGTTCGGTCCGAGAAAGGCGTTCTCCAGCGGCTCAACACATCGCATGAGCCGTTGGTCGCCACCGGTGCATTCGACCTTGCTGAGGAGCAAGCGCAGCACGTTACGTGTTTCTGTCATCGTAGGCACTTCTCGATGCTCTTCCTCGTCTGCATTGTCATCCGCGTCGTTCACGGCCATCTCAACGATATCGGCGTCCGACAGCATTCCGGTAACGGGCACGTCCGCCTCGTAGAGCGAGCGCATACTCCTCAAAGGCGATCTCGCCGTCTTTAGTGTCACCAGTGTCACCCACGCAGCCAGTTCCCTTGCGCACTTCATTGCACAGCTCATCACAGCCGCTGAATTCTGCGCCAATATCTTCTTCGATCGGTTCCGGGGCGCGAGAAGTGGACTTTGCCTTCTGCCCTCCCGGTCAAGATTTCGAAATATCCGCTGTCCCCTCCGAAAAACGTTTCGAGATAAGAGGGGGCAAATACATAGCACTTATGGGAGGCTAAATGCCCGGCGAAAAAAAGTTTCGACTTAACCGATATTTCGAGATATGCGAGTTGGAGTTAACGAGGGTTTACTGTATTTGGTGATTTATAGTGCCCCCCGCGCTTGTACAGCAGCAAGTGATGATTTATTCACGAAGAAATTCATCAATTTAATTTCAAATTTTGATTCTCCCACTGAAACTGTGTGTTTCGGGGCTTCTGCGATGCCGCAACCAGGCAGGCCTTCAAGCGAACGTTAGTGCGCTGTTTCGTCTGCAGCGGACTGAGGAACGCCTTATTTACCGCAAGTCCTTCTAGATGGCGCCCCCATACTGCTCCGTACTGTTATTCGCCTTTGCTTTGTTTTAAGAGCAAAGCACTTTAGGACCTCCGAATGTTCGTGCCGTTGTCTGGAGTTGTCCGTGCGCACAGCGTTAAGCCATCTATCGAGAGCGGCGCACACTGTAGTACCAACCGCGGCCATCTGGGGAGAGCGGCGCTAACTGCAGTAGCAAAGAGCGCGAATTTCAATGGGGTAAAAAACGCAACTTGCGTCCCTGTGCTTCGCACTTTTGGCATCGTTCACGCCGTGGAGATGTATGATTTTTTTTACCGTATTTTCACCTGGCTTGTTTTCGTTACAGGTAGAAAGTAATCGTTTCATGAAAGATGGGGTATGTTCGACAAACAGGGTCACTTAAGACAATGTCACTTACGCCAATTAGCCAGTGCCATGTCAGGCAACCCCGAAGCACCGCACCGCTGTGCAGCTATAAGAAGCATAGTGCGCGCAGTACCAACAGCTGTACGCACTGGTATTTCTACGTTTACTTGTACTTTAGTAACTTCCATTGTTTACCCCACCATTCTTACTGCTATAAAATAAATATGCATTACACGTAGGCGAAAATAGCTCGCTCTGCAAGCTATAAGCCCAGCCTAACTTGCGTTTGCCCCTCAGTGATCGAACGGCTGCGCGTATGACGTTATATGGCCTAGTGCGGGAGATGAGCTAGTGATCCAACCTTTCTTCCTAATTATGTAGCTCATCTGGGCGCAGTTTACCTTAGAAGTGGTGTCAGTATGATTCTAATGAGGCAATCTTTCGAATGAACCAAACCTGTGTTTTGTCTACACGGGCCCTTTACGGACGCGCTTGTGATTTACCTTTAGTATTTCTGATAACACAGAAGGCTGATTTCTTGGTCAATTCGATTTTTGTTCCGCATAAAGCTTGCGCCCTTTCCTTGGCCTGCAGCCAAATAAGACGTCATGAACCATAAACGTATCGTGTACCAATCCTGTCTTGCAACCACGCAGTCTTTTTTCTTCGGAACTGCTTTCGTGTTTCCCTAACCTGTTGAGAACGCCTTCAGACAGTCACATATGCTTCCATTTCATTCGAATGCATTCGACGCGATGTTAGTTTTTACCAGGTATAGTTCACAAATTTAATGGCCACAGGTCGTGATTACCATCTGTTCCTTTACAAGCATATGCCCGTTAACGTTATTTCTAGTTATTCTTTTACAAATATTTTTGTACAGTTAAAACCACATCTAACGAAAACATCGGAAACCGCAAATTATTTCTTTAAATCGAGAACTTCGTAAAATTGGGACTGTCGTTTCACAAGCAGGTAATTCCATAAATTCGATGTCTAAAGGTAGGCGCATCCAAGCACCTCCCATGACATCTTATAATTGTGGCGGCCGCGGAACTCGCCGGTCGATAATTTAGCAATGCGTTAAAAGCCCGCTGTAAAAAAAATAACAATAAAACAGTACGGGTTCTGGGGACATGAATTTCTTGCCTGGCAAAAAAAAAAAAACTGATTTTCGCTTGCGTGGGATTCCTTAGCATTAGACGGATATACCTTTCGTAGCACACAAGCGCGTTCAATGCGTCCTCGGTTCCTTCGTGAGCCCACAGCAAAGCGCTTGAGGAAATCAATAGTGTCCATCACCTGCCCTGGAGCAGGCTTAGGAGATACGGCCGTTTTAGCAGTACCCCTCACTGAAAACCGGAACTGATGAGTTTATCCCGTAGAGCTCCATAAAAAAGAAGCTGTTAGCCTCGTTCCTTTTTTTTTCTTTTTCTGACGTGGCGCAACGATCATCGTGGCGTTCTGACAAAATACTTCCGAAATTGCGCTTTTTAAGTGTGTCTGTTTCTCAAAATACTTCATTAAATCGAAAACGACGCTGAATCTAATTAGTTAGTTCGAGTTCATCAAAGCATTGAACAGTATAGGCCCCTGCGGAGGAATCCGAATTTGTTCATTAGATCACAAAATTCGTAAGATCAAGTTTCGTTAATGGAGTTTTCACTACTTTTATTTTCACTTCCTCATAGTTTTCTTCAGAGGGCTGGTTAAGTTATTTCCGCCGTTGCCATTCTTAATATCATCTACTTTGCCAATAAACACTGATACCTCCTAGAATGCTTTGTTGGGCGTGTTGGTTCATGGCTTAAAAAAATTAAAACGAGCGCAAAGGACGAGGACATAGAAACACAGTCGACGGGACGAGCGATATAGGACTGCTATAGGAGCGCTCGTCCCGTCTACTGTGTTTCTGTGTCCTCGTCCTTTGCGCTCGTTTTAATTTACTGATACCTGCTTTCCAGGGTTTGATGTTGACTGCTTCATATTCCTAACCTCGCTAGACAAACTGCTCAGGCCACTTCAATTTTCATTCAGGGATCAGCAAATGCGAACAGCATAAGAAAAATTTTCCCCCGTTTTTTTTTTCTTTTTTCAATGGCTGAACGAGTCAACGGTGGGATGGGCTGTCTTTTTTTTTTTTTTTTTACCTGACAACAATTCTTTCCCCTTTCCGTTTCAGGAGGTCTCGGCTTGGCTGAATATTTCTGCACAATAATGAAACAACGCCCAACAAAGGCAGAACCAAACAAGACCCTCCTGCGCACGCGCGCTGACGCGTACCTTCGCGTATTTATACGTGACTGCCGTTTGGCTTGCTCGTGCCGTCTTCGAAGGGCTGGATTCGCTCCCATACATACCGCAGACGCAGCGAGCAGCCAGCCTCTTGTACAAAACTCGACAGCTGTCATGCTGCCGGATTGAGCGTAGCTCTGTCGCAACCCTGCTTACTGTAACGTCGTTCTGTTCATCGCGACGTGGATGAAACTGTTGTAAGTTTGCCTCCGGCTTCTTGACGTCTGCACGAAGACCACGTTCGCCTGCAAGCACCTCGACAGTCACGCGGGCCACCAGCGTGGGGTCGGCAGCAACTTACGATATAAGCTGACGTGCCTAACGATAATGCTAACGATAGAATGCTAACGCAGCCAATACAGGTGGCGCTGGGGAAAACGGCAATGGCGGACGAGACGGTGATCGGGCCCCCGTAGCAACATGCGCGCCAGCATCAGTACCGGCCTAAAAGCCGGTTGTTCTACTAGGACCAAATAGTTTTTTTTTTAATAACACAAACATACCTTGTTAAATGCGAGACAATATTAGATTCGTTTCAGGGTGTCTGGTGCGGCGTAAAAAGGGCCGCGTGCGTCGCAGTCCGCTGTGCACGGCTCAGGCCGCGCGGAAGTGGTTTGAGAACAATCCCGCCTTACTAGGAAAACAAACTGCTATAATAGGACGCGCCACGCTAAGATTTGGGGCATTATTGGAGTGTACGTCATCTCAGTGTACGTATTGCTAGCGGCGTGTTTATTATTTTTCTTCCTGTGTGCCTGGTAAGCCGAAGACCACGCGCACCGTGCGCGGGCGATACGTGCGTATTGCAGTGTTTTGCTTGGGTGTAGTAAAACCTAGTTCTGACTTCCTGATTAAAACCGCGAAGAAGGAGGCTCCGATTACGTCTGTCAAATGGTAAACAAACGAACGTGTTAGCATGATATGCAAAAAAAAATTATAAGCCTGCGTATTTACGCGTGCATGTAGCATGCACTGGCGTGTGATATTGAAGAGTAGATGGAAATACAGACATTCAAGTGCGCTTCTCGCTTGTGATAATTAACTTCAAATATCCTGGCTAAAATTACGTTGTGTTTATTTGACTAAATTACGTTGTGTTTATTTGACTGCCGGTAAGATTTTTAAATGCGTTGATGCTTATCACCAAAGCTAAAACGGGGGTTACCAAATGCATTCAAGAGCTGGCAAACACCAGGGTTCCCGCGAGGGGAGGTGGGTGTAATTTTATTATTGCTAAGACATCTTACTTAAACAGAATTATTTATGCTATTCAGTCATTAATCAATAAACGAATCATCACGTTTGCTTCTCGCCTTCGCGTGCAAAATGTGTTCTTTTTTTTTTTTTTGCTTTATTGAAAATAAAAGCAAGCGGATTGTACAGCCTCTGCTGCTTGCATATTTGAAAGCCGTGGAATTGAGCCAATTTAACAACACATAAGCCAAGATCGGTTGACACATTATGCGGCAATGAATTCCAATAGCATCTGAAAAAGTCGATCACAAGGTTATACAAAAAGCCTATAAAAGCGGCGCCCCAACAGGAAAGCATTATAACTGTGGCAGCTATAATTCCGTAGAGAATAATGTAAGCACCACATACGCATCCATGGGTAGGCCCGAAAGATTCCCGTTTTTTTTTTTTTTTCCACAGCGGACACCGATGAGGTCCCCAATTTTTAATTTTGCCGCGGCTTTTATATTTGCAAGAAGGTCGAGAGAATACGAACGTTTGATTGATTGATTGTGGGGTTTAACGCGCCGACGCAACGCAGGCGATGAGGCGCGCCGTAGTGGAGGGCTCCGGATTAATTTTGACCACCTGGGGATCTTTATCGTGCGCCGAAATCTCGTACACACGGGCGTTTTTGCTTTTCGCCTCCATCAGAAAAGCGGCCGCCGCGGCCGGGAATACGAACGTTTGCTTAGCCTATATTGTCCGATTATTCATACCGCATTTTCGATCAGTATACTCGCGATTACTATTTTCCTTTCGCTTCTGCGAGGCCGCAGGAATGCCGCGGGCCGCCTCCGCCGGAGCGACCAGTCCGCCGATCACCGTCTCCCGGCTTCGGACAAATTCCGCGCGGCGTCTAGCCCTTAAACTCAGCGGCTGCCGATGGGGTATCCATTCAATAATGCTTTGAAAAGATCGTTAGTGATTTTTTTTTACCTTTACAACGCGGACTGTAGCATGCACTGCTAGGTTATGGCACTTCTTTTTAAGTATTGTTGCGATGTGCGTTGGTAGTTATGCACTTAAGGTTGTGAAACGCATTCGTAAGAACAACCCTTGGACACCCAGAGAAATTACTCATGCAAAAAAAAAAAATACAACGGGAACAACAGCCTAAAATAGAGCAATTCTACTTCTGTAAACAAAAGCTGCATTCAATCAACGAGACAAGAACTAAAACGCCTGATCAAAGAACCTAAGGATGAATTTTTAAATATGCCGTTGAAGAAATTCTTGACTGAAGTGAAGGCCCCCCAAAGTTCTGGCTCTACTTCTTCCACCAAACTCCCCAAACTCTCGCAAAAAATGCCCCGGTCCTCACGAATGATAACGGTACTTTGCCCGAGTTCTCTGCTTCATTATTTCAGCAGCCAAATGGGGAATACAGAAATGGAACATATACCACTTAGGAAGGCGATATAGATTTTTTTTTACTTAACATGAATGCAAGAAAAAAGGCTCCGGTGCTGATGTTGTACCAGGAAATTTTTGTGCGGATACGCAGAATGGACACCCCAGCTCCTTATTAAAATATCACGTACGTAGTGGATCTTTCCACCGCACGGAAAACTGCTGGAATCACCGTGTTGACAGATGCCGCTCTCTCTTAGACGAGACAAGTTGCCGCCCTATCTCGCGCATCAGCACGGGCTCAAAGTGACTCCAACGTGTTATCAACAAACATTTGCTGGCCTATCCCGATACGCATGATCTATTGTTTCTGAACCAGCACGGATTCTGTCAAGGTTTATCTTACGCCAGCTCAGTTGATTGCATTTGCTCACGATCTTTCCAAAACAAAGTCGCGCCGTAAAAGTGGTGTGGTATTTATAGACCTCGCGAAAGCATTCAATAAAATGTCTCACGCAAAATTACTGGTTAAAATTGACAACCCAGTTTAAAAACACAACAGGAATACCGCAAATACCTAACAAGAACTCCTGTCGCACGACAAAAACTTTGCTGTGACAACAGAAGTCCCGTTGTTGCGACAAAGCCATCTGTTGTAACGACACACATTTTTGTCGTAACGATAAAGTCAATTTTCTCAACGACAGACATTCCTGTAGTCACAGCATATGTGTCATTTACGCTACTCTTCACAATGGGCAATAAGATTCAAACCATGTTCAACTTATGATGGAACATTAGGATCACGACAAAACAGGAATTCGGCACGACAGAACATCAAAATGAAGGCAGGATTACGACACGCGACAGAACATCAGAATCCCGACACGACAAGAATACGACAAGACGACAGTAGGACACGCGAAAACACGAGAAAACTACAAATATTTCTCTTGTCATTTTTGACTAGGAAAACGAAACTGTGGTTGTACCATCGTGCACAACGTGGTTGACGTGGTCTGCTTCCCTACTTCAAAATATGCCAGAAGAACCGCGAAACATCTGCACATTGCGGAAGAATGACAGTCCACGGCCCATGATGCGCCACACTTTCACGCAGCGGGAAAAAAGAACGAATGTACGCAACTAGTGAATCGCTGTAGGCTAGACATTTGAAACGAACGAGTCTAAACCAAGGCGCAGAGAATACGGCCCGTAACGAGTCCCGTTGAGATTACTTCGAAGTAAATTGACGTAAAGAGAGGGGAGGGCGGGGGAGGGGGCAATCTCCTCTTTCTTTCGTCTTTGGACCTTGAAACAATCGTTTCCTGGCGCGTGACGGTGACAATGCTCGGATCATATTCCCAGCTTCCAGCACTTGCGCTGGATCCCGTTACCGCGTGATTACCACGTCCTGCCCGATGTGACTTAGTTCCTGACGTGAAAAATTTTGCTCCAACGGAACGCGCAATGACAGCGGTAGGTATATACTTTAAATGTCATAACCCCTGTTTAGCGCTAACCCGCAGAGTGTACACAGGAAAAAGTTGCTGCTGTTTGTCTTAACTGCGACCTACAGCTACACTTCCACTAGCCCGCGACGATCCTCGGTTATCGGTGAAAGGACGTTATTCCCACGCTGTCAAATGGATTCTTCAATTGCACACCGAGGATAACAGCTCAAATTTGTTGCGTTTGTTTTTACATTCGTAAATAACGTTTCTTTTCAAGCTCTATTTGGCTGAGTCTCGTTAACAACAGCATTGAGGGGAAACGGGTGCGCCAGCACATGTAACGTTGTCAAGGCGTCGTACGCTTAATTGCTATCGCGGCCGCTAACGTATGTCCAAGGTTCGGCCTGCAATGGCACATGCAGCGAATAAAACACGCAATATTCAGTTTCCAGAACCATCAAAACAAGAATCACGGGACTGTTATGCTGCAAGCTATACGACGACGTAAACAACAAACGCACGCACCGCAGTGGTGCAAAAGCCCCATAGCGTACCGAGCTGTGTAAAGCTTCAAAGTGAGTGACACTCCAAACGCAAGCAAAAACGCATACCCGCCACTTACCTGCACTATGTAGTCAGGAACATCTTCGTGTCTTTCAAACGACGTCTCGTTCGGGCTGACAATGTACAGGAGATAGCCCATGCGCCTGGCGACATCGCGCGTGAGGTCCATGTTGTCCGTTCGCTTGTCGGCGGCGGCGGCGAATACTGCTGCGCCGGCCGCAAGTATCCACCGAAGCGTCACGGCCGTTTATCGCCGGAGCTGCGCGTAACCGGAGGAGCTGATCAAAGGCCGATTCATTTATACTTATCTTTTGTTCACTTTCGTTTTCTTTTCCTCCTACTCCAATTCGTATCACGCTTCCAGATGAAGCGGCCTTGCGATGAATAATCATCACGGAAAGCTCCGTAATGGGACTGCTGCAATCCAGCTGGTTGCGCAAAGAATACACGTGTGCTGTACCAACTTTTCTTGTAAGTGAGGAAATCTACCGGCCCGAAGGGAAACCTCTTTTGACAGGCACCTCCTCTTACGAGCGAATCATTATTAGCGAATCATGGCTCCATGCCAACAGGTTACAAAGCTAAAAAGCTGGAGAACTGGGGCACTGTTGCTGAACGGATTTGTGCTGCCATCTATCGAGTAGTGGTACAAGCAGGCTACGAGTACTTTTTGTCGGAACGCCAGAGGGTGCGCAGTGTTGACTCGTCGTATGAGGGGCGCGCTTTTTAATTTTGCGTAGCCAGCACTAAGACGCCTCGTCTGTCCCTGAGCACCACTAACAAATTGTACTGCGTGTTAAGGCGATGAATCAGCGTTTTTCAACTTTTCCCCCGAACACACCGATTTCGTCATTGTTCCGTCACTGTTTAATGTGGGCGTAACATTTCCGTTTTCGTTTACAATATGATGGCAAACTATGCAAATTCGCTCCGAACACTGCCAACTATGCCGTTCTCCAGAGAGCGATTACCTCCTTATCGCACTACCACGGGCGCAGCCAGGGGGTGTTTCGGTGTCAGAACAACCCCCAATATTGTTTTAGTGCTGCATTCCCTCCCTCCTTTCAGGCTTTTTTCTCCCATGATATGCACATGATATGCGGGCAAATTTTCTCCCATGATATCATCATCATCATCATCATTTAATTACCCTTAAAGGCCCTGTCTTGGGCATTAGATAAGGGGGGGGGGCATAAACGAGAGCTTCCGATGGTCATGATAAAACAAGGGGAAAACACAGGGGCAATATCAAAGCACCGTAAACACGACAACAGCAAGAACAATAAGACTACATAAACATGACAACAGCAATAACAGGAGGATCGCACAAATGGGGGGAAGCGAAAAACATGAAAGCGTATACATGTTCGGAGAAACAAAAGAAAAAACAAGACAGGAGGAAAAACAAATGGAACACCAAAGAGAAAGATCGGGCAACATGTAAAGCAGGGAAGCCGTTTGGGGGAGAAACAAGAAGGGACTCATCCCAGCAGCCGTTTGACTGCATGGGGTAACAATGGCTTAAAAAAAAATAAAACGAGGTAACAATAGGGTAACAATGGCTTAAAAAAAATAAAACGAGGTAACAATGGGGTAACAATGGCTTAAGAATATGCGGGCGAATTGTACCAGAAAAACTGGCAAAGCTGCATGCACAATGCCTAATGACCGCGAGTGTACCGGAATCTTGGAGGAGCGCGAACATCATCCTAATCCATAAGAAAGGTGACATGAAGGACTTGAAAAATTACAGGCCGATCAGCTTACTGTCAGTCGTCTACAAGGTACTTACCAAGGTAATCGCTAACAAAATTTCTGCCACCTTAGATTTCAATCAACCTAATGAACAAGCAGGGTTTCGTACAGGATATTCAACAATGGATCATGTTCACAGGATCAATCAGGTGATAGAGAAATGCGCGGAGTATACTCAACCCTTATATATATATATATATATATATATATATATATATATATATATATATATATATATATATATATATATATATATATATATATATATATATATATATATATATATATATATATATATATATATATATATATATATATATATATATATATATATATATATATATATATATACCTTTCATAGATTATGAGAAAGCCTTTGACTCTGTCGAAACCTCAGCAGTCATTCAGACATTGCGGAATCAGGGTGTAGACCATTACGTAAGAATACAAGAGAACTACAATGGGTCCACAGCTACCATTGTCTCCATAAGGGGAGCAGCAAAATTCCTATAAGGAAGGGCGTTCGACAAGGAGACACAATCTCTCCAATGTTATTCACAACGTGTGTACAAGAGGTGTTCAGAATATTAGATTGGGAACAGGTGGTCGTGAGTGTTAATAGAGAATACCTCAGTAACCTCAGATTTGCTGATGACGTTGCCTTACTAAGACACTCGGGGGACGAATTGCAAAGCATGATTACCGCACTCGAGAAGCAGAGTAGAATCGCGGGCTTGAAAATTAATATACAGAAAATTAAAGTAATGCTTAATAACATCGGGAGAGCGCAGCGGTTTGAGATAGGTGGCGAGGCAGTGGAAGAGGTGAGCGAATATATATCTATTTAGGCCAAGTTGTGACCCCGGATCCCAACCATGAGGAAGAGATATATAGAATGATAAGAATGGGGTGGAGTGCATTCGGCAGGCATTCTCAGATAATGAATGGCAGCCTACCATTGTCCCTGAAGAAGAACTTGTATGACAGCTGCATCTTACCCGTACTCCCCTACGGGGCAGAAACTTGGAGGCTTACTGAGAGGGTTCAACTTAAATTGAGGACCACTCAGAGAGCAATGGAACGGAAGATGATAGGTGTAACACTAAAGGACAAGAACAGAGCGGAGTGGGTCGGGGAACAAACGCGTGTTAAGGACATATTAGTAAAAATATAGAAGAAGAAATGGACGTTGGCAGGGCATGTAATGCGAAGGGAAGATGACCGTTGGACATTTAGGGTAACAGAGTGGATCCCTAGAGAAGGCAAGCGTGGCAGGAGAAGACAGAAGGTTAGATAGGCAGATGCGATAAAGAAGTTTGCGGGGATAAATTGGTAGCAGTTAGCACAGGAGCGGGATAATTGGGGATCCATGGGAGAGGCATTTGCCCTGCAGTGGGCGTTGACAGGCTGGTGATGATGTGCACACCACATTGATAAATTACAATATAAAAACGAAAATAAAAAGCGTTTGTTTTCTGACAAAAATGGTTCCTCAGAGCCTTGTGTGCACACGTATTTTGAGTTGACGTTACAGTGAACCAAACAACTAGCCTTTCGGCTTCATTAAAGGGACCCTGAAGTGATTTGTAAACATTGCGGGATTACTAGCGGAAATTGTAGTCCGGAGTCCATAGGCTATGTTTCGACCGCTCTGAGTACGTTTATGCGAATTTATTTAGTAGAAAAATCAATTCGGAAAGGCTGTCCTCCTCTCTACATCCTAGTCCATTCTCTGTGGCGTTGTCGTGTGACGTTTAAGGAAATGACTTGGCTTGACTGCGCTACTGCACGGCTCGCCGACCTTCCGACAGAGTCAGTCGGTTAAGCGTTCATAGTCCGCCGACCGCCGACGGGTCGTCGAAATTCGTTCGCTCAGTTGAAACTAAAAGCCACGACACGTTTGTGAATGGGAGAATGTGCCTTTCTTTACTTTGTTAGTTTGTACACTGTACCCAGCTCCGAGTCCAGGTCGATCCACACAAGCGCTGCACAAGCGCACATGCGACGCTCTCTCTGAGTGGTGCACTAGTAAGAAAATCTAAGACCACTTGTAGGCGGGAGAACAGACAGCGAAGTCAAATATAGGTACTAAGGAAATAAAATCAACTGAAACTTTTACCGTACAGCGTAAAACTAGGGAGCAGGAAGCACTTTTTTGCGCTGGGTGAACAAGCACAGCGGTCAGTAGCACGACCACACATCTGCGAACGCTTTTCCGTCAATGAAATGCAATTGCTAGACGTGAGACACTGAAAATTTGGGGGACGCTTACTGCACGAGCGCTATACAAGAAATAGTCACCTAAGCTGCTTGAAATGTTAAACAAAATAAAAGTGTAAAGTGTTTATACATTATATACCTTATTTTTCCAACGGTGGCAGCGTTGGCCTGTTGCCGAGTGGTGTTGAGCGCTAGGTGTATTATTTTGTAAGTCACAAGTTAGAATCCCCCAGTGTACTCTGTTTTTTTTTTTTTTTTTTTTTTGTAAGTTGACTTTTTCGTTTTCGGCCGTTGTTTTGTATACTGAGTTCATCATTTTTGGGCCATAACGTTCACTGCTCCACGAGCGAGTTCGCAGAACGCGCGCAGACTGACACTGACGCGCTAGCGAGTTCTCATTGGCGTTATGTTGCCATAAGCACCGACTGCTTGCGGGCAGTGGGCACAGGCCAGAATCAGCAGACCCTTGGCCTGGTAACACGCTTTTTACGATACAGGCATGAGTGAGGCAAGCTCCAAATACGTGGGGAAAACGCATGGAATTTCAGCGTCTGCGGTGACGCGTTCATCGACTGCGCAGTCCTCGGCTAGTGATTGCTACGATTCCAAGCCGTCCTGGGAGGCTTATCTTATGCATTTTACAGCCGACAACATGTTCAGAAGTGCGGTATGACGATTACTGAGATATCGAGAATGCCCATCAGATAACGTCGAATGTCAAGCATGTTGTTTTACAGAACCGAAACCAAACTTGTTTGAATAATAATCGTGGGCATCGTCCAATCACGGTGCTTCTCCTCCCGTCCCCTACCAAAAAACACCATATATGGGATCTTATGGGGCCCATATATATGCCATTATTGGATATGGGTATATGGGGATATGGTGATATGGGGGGAAACATATAGGGCTTCTTTCATATAGGGATTTCATATGGTGTCACAGACCCGTATATTTTACATCCCCATATAAAAAGCTCAAATAACTTTTGTTTCGCTTGTTTACACGTGTGAACACAAATATTTGCTGTGGTGAATGTCCTAGCCGCGTTTTCCGGCTTCTCTTTGCAAGGAGACAGTGGGGTTTGTGCTTTGTAAGGCATTTATTGCCACATTTGTGTACAAAAACACACATGCAGAGCTGAATGATGAACAAATTTATTGCAGAGATGCGCTTTTATTTTAAGTCTTTACGCATCTCTGCAATAAACCAGTTCATCTTCAAGCGTCGGGTTTTTGCCGGCACGTCGGTGTCCACTTGACCTATGAAGTGGTCGAATGCACCTGAAAGTGTACGTTCACATTAATTTGGTAAGCTTAATTGCAATGAGGTGAAAACTGGTTAATATACACTTAGCAAAAACAAGTATCCCAGCAAAGACACTCACTACCAACGGCGTGCAGCTGGGGTCACTTAGGAATTACTACAGGCGCTAAGCGGACACTACAATGTGCGCACGTGCGCGCCGAACGCACGGCGTTAACTAGACCGGTGACAACCAAACAAAAACATTACACCATGGGGTAATACAGAGACACAGGGGCTTACATCCTAACACTATGCAATACAACAACAACAACAAAAAAGAAAAAAAAACCTAGCAGCTAGGTCCGATCAAAAGCTGGGCGCGACACAGGAAAAAACATGAGGAGGCATACGTCTTAACGCTAGGCGTGGCTGTAGGTTGCCGCCAGTCCAAGGACAGAAAGTCACGGCGAAGTCGAGTCGGCTTCGCCGGGAAGCCGCTTACGTTTTTCGGGGATCCGGTGTGCGAGGTCTGGTCGGCCTTGATACCCACGACGATGAGGCGAACTCCTTCCCGTAGAGGAGGCGCTGGTCGTCCCGCCGTGGGCCTAACGACGGACTTCGCTAAAGCCGCACAACCGCCGGACCCTTCCCCGCTGAGCAGCTCGCACCCCGATAAACTTCGCCCGATCGCCGGACGGTGCCGCATCTTTGTCCCCCCTGTCTTGCACCTTTGTTTCCCTCTCTCCCTGGGCCCCCGCGACTCCGCCGCGTGCCCTCTTCGGAGCAGCGCCAACGAAAGGCAGGAGAAACAAACAAACAAACAAACGCGGGAAAAGCGGACGGGGTGGCTCAGGTCCCGAAGCGCGACAAAAAATGGCCGCCCCCCGCTGAGGAAGCCGTCATGTTAGCCGCCCGAACGAGAAAATTGAGGGCCTGGCCGGCCGTTTGTGACAGGGAATCAGTTGGGTACGTTGCACATATTTAATGCGCTGTTTGCGATATCATTATGAGAGTGAACACAAATAAATGTTTACTTTTAGTCCACAATTAATGCCCATGTAGCACATGAATTTTAATTTGTGTTAAAACATTTACAAACATACGGGCCCGATCTGCAACAGTGTGGTAACAACGTGGGTTTGTGTATAGCTTTATATCACTCACAGAAAGTTCCACAGAAAGCTGCATGGTGCCCCGTATGCCCCCACATGACTTCGTGAACCACATATAACCATGAATGGTGGTTGAAACAAGCCCGTATAATTCATATAGAGATCGATCCCTTACGGGACCGTATAATATATGCCCGTAAGAAGCCATATGGAGATTTCATATGGGCCCATAAGAGTTCATATGGGGTTAGACTTCTTATGGGTACGTATCATATGTGCCCGTAAGATGCCATATGGGAATCTAATATGGGCCCATAAGAATTCATGTGGTTAGACTTCTTATGGGTCCGTATTATATGGGCCCATAAAAATTCATATGGGTCCCTATATGAATTCTTACGGGCCCATATGAATTTTATGGGGCCCATATAAAAATCATAAGGGTTTTTTCGATAGGGTCGTCACAGCGTTCAGTTGGTGCGGCCGCTGCAGTCCACGCATGGCAGTTTTTCTTCGAGCTTTATAAAAAAATTACCTACTAGTCAACCGCATAAATGATGAAAAGTGTGTTAATTTGAGCCAGTGTACGCAGTGCAAGCAAAAACGGGAGCTTGACAACTTCGCAGTGTCCTTTAAGGGGTGAAGACTCTCTGTCTTTTATTATTTTTACCGCTGACGCATAACACCCCCCAGAAAACGCGTGTGGCCAGAATGCCCAACGAGACGGAAGATGTACCGAGTCCGAAGCGCACGTGATCAGGGAGATGAAAGATCCACCGAGACGGAATATCCAGTCGAGTTTGAATATCCACCGAGACGTAAGAACCACTGACACGGAAAATCCAATCGATCCTGCATATCCACCGAGACGGACGATTCACCCAGTCAAAAGAGCCAACCGAGCCTGAATGTATAAAAAGTCCACCGAGACTAAAGACAGGTCCAGTGTGCTCACTCGGACAAAGCGGATTGCGATGGGTTATACTCCGTACATTTTACCCCACCAAGCTTAACTAACCATCTCGACAATTTTGTTAGACATATCCCTGTAGGCCTCAGTTTTGCGTCAATGTAACCGGTTGAACGCGGGCGTATTGTACCGCGATCTTCTGGTCAATTTCAGCAATTATGTTTGTCACTAAAACAAACAATAAAGTTCTGTTTTCAGTACTGCAATCCGTCGGCGTCTAATCCGTCGGGTTCCTCACACACCGTCTGGTCACATCACTAAGTACACGTGAAGATTGCGCTCAGAAAATCGCATTTCGATAGTTAGGCTAGAAAAACAAACTTCTTGCACATATCATTTTTTTTTAAAAACACCGCGTGAGCTATCCAATATGATAGCTCACACTATCCTCAATACACGGATAACTCAATAGAGTTCGCCGGCGCACTGCTAAAGCTTGCTCGGGGTAAGCTTGACGGGAATAGACGTACAGGCAGAAACAGCTCGATTCTGTGAAGCATCGGCAACCAGCCCTGTCACTCTTTCGCTCCGTCGTTTCAAGTGAAGCTGTTCGTTATTGTACAGTTGTAGTGTATCGCGTGGGCGGAAAGCGAGAAGTTATCTGAGGATGACAAACATCTTCAAAGTGTTAAAATTAAATTGAAACTGGGAATTTCCAAGTAAAAAAAATATTGTAAGGCTTTCCGGGTAGCCGTGGGAGGTGGTGGGGGAAGGGCTACGGACTAATTTATGACTCCTAATTGATATTGAACGTGCGCAACACTTGAGATACATGGTCGTTTTTGTTTATGTTACTTATCGTTCTGATGCCTTGTTTTTACTTGAGGAAAAGGCGTCTGTCGTTGGCAGGAATCAAGCCGAAACTTCGTGTTCAGTATCGGAGTACCTCATTCATGCACTGAGCTGCCATATTCTAGAGATAAAATGGTTTCAAGTGAGTTTGTTACACAAATGCCTAGCAATACAGTTAATTATTCTGAGCTCCGCGCCAGACGGTCGCATCAATCTGGGGCTTTGCTCATTTTATGCCAATAATTGAACTGCTTGGTGAAAGTGGAGCCCGTGAAGAGTCCCTTGAACGTCGCACACGCCAAGAAAAAAAACACGAATTGTAGTTTTAAATTATTGGGTTGCTAAGTCGTAGCTAACCGCTTTCTCGAATTTGTCAAACTTCTGTTTGTGCTTGCTTTGCATAGACGGGTGCGCATAAACATGGTTTCGTCGTTTATGTGGTTGCTACCGCAGTATTTAAGTTTTACAGCCTAAAGAAAGAAAAATATCATGCAAGGACTGCGGGCGGTCGCAACAACTGCAGCAGCAGTAGCGGTCCCAGAGATTGTTTTTTTTTTTTTTTTTGGGGGGGGGGGGGATTTTTTTTTAGGGTTGGGAGGTGGGCGAATAAAGAACCGCTCCCCTTTTTGCGCCAGATCTGCGTAGGAGGTGATAACCATGCAGGCGTGTGCGCGTATGCCGTGTGAACGCACAAATCACTTAGCGACAGAGTGGTTTTTGGCGCCCCTTAGGCGGTGCAACAGCTGGCTAGAGCTCGCATTTCTGACTGTCGCAACACGTTTGCGGCCTCGCACAAGTGGGATTTAACCTCGCGCAAATGGAATGCTCAACAAAAACTAAAAATAAGAAGCTGAGGACCTCTTTGGGGGGGGGGGGGGGGGGGGCGACAGCCCCTTCGCCCCCCTCCCCCTTGGGACCACCACTGTGCAGCAGTGACGTGAAATGACGCAAACTCATCTTGCGATGTGATGGGCGATGACCAAAATTTTCCAGTTCATGCATACCGACCTGCGTTTGTGTAAATTATATTTTTAGGTAAACTTCAGTGCAATTGGCAAGAAGCATGAGTGCCGGAATGCAGTTATTATGGTTTATATTCTTGGAGAGTTCGAGCTACTTCCGGTTTCGGTTTCGCCGTGCACCACACCCACGGCGTACAACGTTAACTGTGATCATACATGAGCCATACATCAACGATCACCATGATCCGCAAGTCACATGTTGTTGACTGCAGAGATTAACCGGATAAACCTGCTAGCACCAGCGACCTTCGTAACTTGCGCCCAACCGCCTTGACAGCTACGCTGTGCAAGCTGTTATAGCGGATGCTTGCCATTCGTCTTCAGTGGCGGCTTGATACTATTCAATGGTATCACCCGACGCAAATCGGATTCAGGCCTCATCTTGGTACTGAGGATGGTTTGGAATCTGTCATCTGTGGTTTTGGTGGAAGGCCGTTCTCGCCGTGTGAGGAATGCGTTAGCAATGGACGGCGTATGACAATGTCAGTCACGCTGCCATCTTAGAGGAACTAAGTTGCCTTTGCCTCTCAGACAAAGTCTATGTCTTTGTCCGGCACTTCCTATAACACCGCCCTTTCTCCGTACGCATCAACGGTGGAAGTCACTTTACACCAGTGCGCGGCGTGCCACAAGGGTCTGTTCTGTCTCCGCTACTTTTGAACATTGTCTTGTTGCCGCTAGCCTGGCACCCGGCCACTATTCAAGACCTGTATTTCTTCATGTACGCGGATGACATTACTGTATGGACCGCCTTGAGATACATTCCTGACCCAGACCTGCCAAGACAAGCCGAGTGCCTCCAGCAAGCGTTAACCGACTGCCAGAAATGGTGTGAGTATGTGGGCCTCACTCCCCCCAATTTATCCCCAATTATACCCGCAAACTTTTTAATCTCATCCGCCCATCTAACTTTCTGCCACCCCTGCAACGCTTGCCTTTTCCAGGAATCCACTCTGTTACCCTTAATGATCAACGGCTATCTTGCCTTCGCATTACATGCCCTGCCCCCGTCCATTTCTTCTTCTTAATTTCTACTACTATGTCCTTAACACGCCTTTTTTCCCTGACCCGCTGCTCCCCCTATGCGGAGAGATGCGGCGAACTGCTCCACCTAGTTCGCCGCATCTCTCAGAAGTCTGGCGGGGCCTGCTGGACTATTGCCCGTTTCCTAGTACGTTCTGTGTCGATTTCATCACATGACGCAACTGGACTGGGATCGGCATGAGGCTATTAATAGGGCCGCCATGCGCACCATCACTGGCCTCCCCACTTAACGCCAATTCCGAAGCTGCGTGCAGAAGCCCAGTTAAACGCGCTCGATGAAATCATTCATCAGCGCCGTTCCGCCCGCCTGCTGAAATGTGGACTATTTCCAGAGGCGGCAGCACTAGCCGCGTACATGGGCCAGCCGCCCGAGACGATGTCAGCCTTTTCAGCCTCTAGGTCGCGCTGGTTCTACCATCAGATGACGGACAACAAGCCTCGGACAAGGCTTCATGTCTGTACCTCTGGCCTACATCAGCCCCCGGAAACCGTTCTTCGTGTCCCTGACAAGGCGCCTGCAACGCAACCAGTTGTCAATGCTTACGTGTACGCCGGGGCATACTACTGCATCGTCACCACGGCCTTGATGTGTCCCTCTTACCCTGCCTTGAACCAAAGCTGCGTGGACGAGACCCACCGTGCTCTACCTATCCTGCTAGCAGAACTTACTGCCATTTGGGGTGGTCTGCAGGCGCTTGCATCGACAGTGACTGGTGGGGTGAAGCCGGAAATTTTCAGAGATTCAATGGCAGCGTTTCGGAATTTACGTCGCGTTGCGCGGTGTGCAAGCCTGGCTGCATGCATTCACGCGATTATTGACACCTACCCATGCCCTGTCCGTGTGTTGTGGATTCGCCGGGACATGCTTCCTGTCCACACTGCTGCAGATCGCGCCTGCCCCCGAAGAGACCTCCCACGGCCACTACCACTTCTTCCATTGTCTACCGTAGAAGAACTGTTGGTGGAAAAAGAGAACCTCCACCACGCCACGAGTGCTTCTATTTCACCGCGTGGAACTGACCTCCCCATTGGGCCCTGTTGCGACGTTGTCATCCCACCGCTGACAACCCGTTGCTGGGCATGTGAAGGCCGACCCGAGCCGAGCTCTGTCGCCTCCGGCATACATGTGGTAGCGTGGTTTGAAGCGACCGGCCAGCCAATGCTGCAGCCGTGAGGAATTCCAGAAGCCGTAGGCAAAACGTAACTTGTTTACTTCATAGCGAGAGGTGAGCCGAAGCCAAAGAACAATGCCCTGAAGGGCGAGGTAACAGTACAGGACTCGAGCAGAGGGACAGCATTGATTCACTGCTCAAACAGGAATGAACTATGGCGCTTGAGGGCGGTCTTATTTATTCCCAAAGCGCTAACGGTCGAAACAAGCGTTCCCTCTAGATTGTGCACCCTACACGACGGCACAGACACAGACAACACTCTCTCCAGAGTTCCTGAGCAGTCGGTAGTAGCGCCGCACGCCGAGTCCGAGAGAGGGGAGAGAGGAGGTCTCTGCAGCGGACGCGGGGCTTCTGTGTCCTTGGGGTAAGTCTCTACGTGTTGCGTCGGCACGCCATCGAAGGTTGATCACGCCGATAGATAGGCGCCAGAGATCCAGGCTTGTCGGAGCTTGCTGCAAGCGTGAGTCACCGACAGGGGGGGGGGGCCTGCTTGAAAGGCGCACGTAGTGGAGGCTTCGCCGCCCAGCCGAGGAGTGTTGAAACAAAGCCCAGCGGCGGGCTCATTCGTAACAGCCCGCTCACTGGAAGGAGGTCTAGCTGCGGAGGCTTCGAGGTGGGGTGGCGTTATTCCCAGCAGTTACTCACGCTTGGCCTGCCCGATATCACGCCCCGTTTGCGGACACCTGCCCCTTCTGTGTGACTCCTGCGCCAGAATCTGCCGTTAAACACCTGTTGCGGGCTTGCTCAAGTCTCAGAAACGCCCGAATTCAACACCTTCGAGGCACAGGGCCCCATCCTGGGAGACCCCCAGACCTTAAGCGTTGGATATGGGGACCGCAGTACCGGTCTCTTCGTGGATTTTTGCGTGAAGCTGGTGCACTGTAGTACCTTTTAAACTTCCATCTATGCCGCAGGGCAATCTATCGCAATTAGAAAAGTATCGTTTCATTTAATTGACTTACGACGCTTCGCCGTAAGCTGCATATGCGACAACTACGCTTTTAGGTAATCTAAAGACAATTAAAGGTGAAATGTAGGTAATACGAAAATGAAATCAACTGCAGCTTTTATAGTAAACCGTAAAACCTTTCCATATATGGTGAAATAGCAGACCGGTCTTAAGCACGACCACACATTTCCGATCAATAATACCACCCGAAAAAGCGCAGTAGCTGCTGATCAGATATTTGTGGGGACTAAGGGAAAGCTTACTGCACAAACGTTTTTCAAGCAATGCTCAGCTTAGCAGCCTGAAGTATACTGCAATCCAAAAAGTAAACGGCAATGTCCGATATGACGGGTTTGGGCCTCAATATATATGCATGTCAGCCTCGTTGCATGTTCTCGTATTCAAGACCGATGAATCAAAACGCGAGTGCCATCGCACTGTGTGGGCTCAAACCCAAGGATGGAAACCTTTTAACAGCGAAGCTGTTGTTGCTGGCCGCAATGTGTGGTGTGCGGCGCCATCAGGAAACTGTGTCTTAGTTACTCCAGCCGTTTAAAGCGTGCGTGAGCACCCGCCTTAAGAGGAGACCCCGCAGTCGTCCAGGCTTGCGCATGGCCCTCGCAACAAATACCAAGAAAACAGTTTACGTGCGTCCGCGATACAGAAGGGGGGAGCACAAGACAGCACGCGCCACAGACGCCCAATTCGCGAAGCCGGTTGCCGCCGGTTCTAGCGCGTTCTGACCCGATCTACTTTGTGAGAAATATGAAGAGAGAGAAATAAATAACTTTTATTCACATAAAGGATTAGGGCGCGGTGAGCGCGACTCGGAGGGTCGCGACGACTGCAGCCGCTCGTGTCACGAGCTCCTCCTGGAGCTGGGGGTCCGAGCGGCCCAACGCTTACATCCACTCGTCAGGGAATTAATTGGAGGGAATGGGTCCTCTGCACAAGACCACATTTGGTGTTGGACAGTGGCTTTTTCACCGCAGCGGGGGCAGAATGAGGATGGGTAGAGGGAAAGGTGGGTGTACGTGATGGAGGACGGCTCTGCAGGGTAGAAATTCCGTTTGCAGTTGGCGCCAGATGCATTTCTCCTCCAGAGTGAGGGATGTGAAATATGAAAGCTTGTGGACAAACAAAACGATTCGGGCCCGCAAGTCAGACGACGATACAGATGAATATGACGATTACTACCAATATACCACAGGGAAAAGCGACGGCGGAAAATGTAAATAAACAATTTCGAACCTAATGCAATGCGTGTTGGTTCATCTTGGGGAACAGCGCGAACTAACAGGGACACAAAAAGAAAGAAGTGGACAGGACTAGCGCTGACTTTCAATTCGATTTATTGGAAAAGACGTAACTACTTATACATACACCGAATCCTCCTCCCCCACCACGCCACGTGCCCACAACAGCCAATGACATACTATCAAGACCAAAACACTCCACTGTTGACAACGCACATTTCCTAACACAGGAACACCTTATCGCGACGACCGCTCCAAATAATCAAATTCTTTTTCGTGCAGGACAACTGATGTTTCACTGATACAACCTCTCCCCCACTTTCTGATGTAGTATGCTTCCATCAACTCTCTAGTACGTCTGTCTTTATGCTTAAACAAGATATCTGTCTCGCGGAAAAGCGGATAAAAAAAGAGAGTTGATGGAGGCATACTACATCAGAAAGTGGGGGAGAGAGAGAGAGAGAAATCACTTTATTTTCCAAGCAAGTTGGCTAGGAACGCGTGGTGGCTGCCGGCCGAAGGCTGGCGGCGACGGTGGCAGCTCGGTCAACCAGAAGTAGCTGCACCCCCGGTTGCGAGCTGCCCAGCGCGTCCTCCCACTGCTCGACGCTGGAGATGGGGGGGAGTGAGTTAAGAGGGCAGGCCCACATGGCGTGGGTTAGAGTGTCCAGGGAGTCACATAGGGGACAGTTGGGTGAAGGGAACTCAGAGGGATAGATCTTGTGGAGGAGGGACCTACTGGCGAGGGAGTTTGTCTGAAGGAGTCGCCATAGGCGCTCCTGATGGTTGGTGAGGGATGTGTGGGCAGGGGGATAGCGGTGGCGGGAGAGGCGGTAATGCTCCGTGACCTCTTGGTACGAGAGCAGTCGATCGCGGGCCGACCGAGCACCATGGTAGGGAGCAGGAGCGAGCCCAGCACGGCTGGTGAGTTCTCGTGCTGCTTTGTGGGCCGCTTCGTTGCCTCCCACCCCAGTGTGGGCCGTAGTCCAGACGATGTCGACTGGTTGATGAGGGGGATTTTGGAGGATAATTTTGAGTGCCGTAGCCGAAATGCTACCGCGAATGAAGTTTTGAACGGCCGTCTTCGAATCAGTGATTATAATGTGTGGTTGCGGCCTAGTGATAAGGGCCAGGGCTATTGCCGCCTCTTCCGCCGTTGCGGAGTAAGGTGTCCGTACGGTAAGGGAGGTGACTGGGGGAGAGTTGGGGTGAGTGACCACTGCGAGAGCAAATCCTTCCGCGTGTCGGTACTCCGCGGCGTCTGCATACATGGTGGTGGGGGAGATGGGGTATTTATCTGAAAGGGCACGGGCGCGCTGGCACCTGCGCTCCGCGTGATGCACTGGGTGCATGTTGCGCGGGAGTGGACGTATGCAGAGGCAGTCTCGGATGTCTCGAGGCAACGAAGCTTCGTTCTCCACCGCTGCCGGGATGCCAATTCGTAAGCGATGAAGAATGTGCCGCCCTGTATAAGTGGTAGAGAGGCGGCGTAACTGATTAATACGATGGGCCTCTAGTAGCTCGTGGGCAGTATTGTATACTCCCAACGAGGCGAGTCTGGCAGTGGACGAGTAGAGGGGGATTTGTAATGCTGCCTTGTATGCCTTTCGGATGAGGCAGTCAATTTTGTCTATGTCGGAAGTGGTAAGCTTAAGGTAGGGGAGAGAGTACGTGATCCGACTGATGATGAAAGCCTGAACTAGACGGATTCGTTCTCTCTCCTTGAGCCCGTGGTGACGGCTAGCGATTCGTCGAATAAGGCCAATTGTTTGATTTACTTGAGAGTTAAGTAGGGATAGGAATTTAGCGTTACCTCGATTGCGTTGTATAATTAGGCCTAGCACCTTAAGGGTTTGCACCTCTGGGATTATTCGGTTGCCGAGGGAAACTTGTATGTTCGGCGAATCACGACAAGACCGGGCAGGGAGAATGAGCAGGGCAGATTTTTCTGGAGAACAGGATAACCCAGCGAATTGCGCCTCTGTCTCCACGATATGGGCACCCTGTTGAAGGATGGTTTCTATCTGGGCGTCGCTACCTCCAGGTACCCACATCGTAATGTCGTCGGCATATAAACTGTATCGGAGGCCTGGTACCGAATCTAACTTTTTGTGGATGTTCAAGATTGCCAAATTGAACAAAAGAGGGGACAATACTGAACCCTGGGGTGTACCTATGGAAGGAAGTCGGATGCGATCAGAATGTAGCTCGCCTACCTGGAGTGCGGCGGTGCGTGCGGTGAGAAAATCGCGTACGTAGTTGTAAGTGCGCTCTCCTGGGTGGATAGACTCTAGGCCTCTGAGGATTGCACTATGGGAGACTCTGTCGAATGCTTTTGTCAAATCAAGCGCAAGGATCGCCGCTGCGTCGCGTTTAGGTGGTTGGGAGATTATCTCTTGGTGTAACTGCAGGAGGACATCCTGGGTGGACAGTTTAGGTCTAAACCCTAGGACTGTGGGGGGAAAGGCCTCCGTGCTCGTGATGTGAGCGGTTAGTCTATTAAGGATTACATGTTCTAGCACCTTGCCCATACACGAAGTGAGAGATATGGGTCGAAGGTGTTCGATAGTAAGAGGTTTGCCTGGCTTAGGAATTAATGTTATGGAAGCATGTTTCCATGCTGGGGGAAGGGTGCCTTGAGTCCAGTAATAATTAAAGTAAACAGTTAGAGCCGTAATAGAAGGGTCGTCTAGGTTGCGAAGAAGTTTGTTGGTCACGCCATCTGCACCTGGTGCGGATCCTGGCCGAATCAGTAGGAGGGCGCTTCTTACTTCTGCTTCTGTGATGGGTGCGTCCAGTGTTTCGTTAGGCGAGCCGCGGTATGACGCGAGTGGAATCGAGGGACCGGTGGGGATGTAATGCGTGCTCAATGTGCGCAGGAGCTGTTCGTTGTCCCCCGAGAATTTATGTAATATAACTGTGAGGCGGTTGCGTTGTTCCGTCTTAGAGCCCGTCGGATCTAGAAGGTGCCTTAAGAGGGACCAGGTACGTTTCATTCCTAAGGTGCCCTTAATTCCGTCACAGATCTCAAACCATTGGTTACGGGTAACCTCAGCCGAGTATCTGAGAATTTCCGCTTCGAGTCGAGTTACCCTAAGCCGAAGTTTCCTATTATGTTTTTGCTTCCGCCATCGGCGCTGTATGCCGCAGTACGCTGCCCAAAGATGCTGTAGGTGTGGGTCGACCGTTTGCGCCGGTATGCATGGATCAAGGGGAGTACTGGTTTCTCGGACATCAGCTACCATTTGCTGGACCCAGCGCTCGAGACCTAGCGGTGAGATTTCTGGGTCGTCATGACCACGGCGCACCTCTCGGAATTTGTCCCAGTTCGGTAAGTGGGTCCTGCGGAGACGAGTATGAGAATGTTTGCTTAAGGACAGCGTGGTTTGAATGATGAAATGATCGCTGCCTAGTGTGTGAGTCAGGTTGGCCCAGGCTGTCTGAGGAGCGTTTAACGTGAGCGTGAGGTCCGGGGAGGAGTCCCTCTGAACGCTGTTACCCACACGCGTTGGGGTCTGCGGATCCGATTCAATCACAAAGCGGAGTGTCTGTATGTGATCCCAGAGGCGCTGTCCTTTGCGGGTGCTGTGATGATACCCCCAGGCGGTATGTGGCGCATTGAAATCCCCCGTGACAAGGAGTGCGTGGGGACCGGCCTCGCGTTTTGCTAAGGAAAGTAATTGGTTGAATGAGTGGTTGACTGATCTGGGAGAGCTATAAAGGTTTAGTACGTACAGTTTGATGTCACCACGTTGCGGAGGGTATACCACCACTAAATCATGAGGGATCGCGATGCTGTCAAATTGTATACGTTCTGCCGAAACGTTGCGATGCACCAAAACGGCAGTGGTTAGATCGCGCGTTCCTTGATAGGCCTTGTAGCCGGCAAGCGAGACTTTTGTAGCTGCTTCCTGAAGAGTGATTACAATGGGGGGAGTTTCTTGGGCCTGTAAGAAGGTCTGTAAGGCGCATCGCTTGTTATGATACCCCCTACAGTTCCACTGCCAGACCCGGAGAGTATCCGTTTTACATTTCGTGGGTGAGTGCATCGCAATCCGGGAGAGGTGTCCGAGAGGGAGTTAGAGCGTTTACTGCGGCGAATAGTTCACGGACGGTTGACTGCATTTCCGCGCGCCATGACTCAATGTTGCCTTGAATAGTGCCTATATTGGCGAGGAGGTTCTGGTGGAGGCAGATGTATTCAGCCTGTGGCGCCGCAAGGGCTTGAGTACATTTGTTCTCGACTTGAGCGATCTGGTCTTTCAATGCAGCGTCATGTTGGTGAACGGCCTCGAGGGCGGATGGGGCATCAGAGACTGCCTTCCGTTTAACGGGAGTAGGGGGAGGAGGGGAGGGGTCATCACGCGAGGGGGAAGCATGTGTTTTGAGCATGTGATTCTCCTGGCGGAGAGCTTCATTTTCTTTTTTGAGGGAGACTATTTCGGCTTTGATGGCCGCAAGCTCCTTGAGGACATCCGCGTATGCGACCGAGGGGGAAGAGAGAATGGCCCGGAGCAGTGGGTGGACGGCACTGAGCAGCTCACCTGGGGGGTCAAGAGATTGCTGGCTTGGTGGGTCGTCCCTGCTGCGCTCTGCAGGGGTGGCCAGGTTGCAGCCCCGGCTTGGGATCGATGGGACAGGTCCGGTCCACGCCCGGTTTGTCTGGAGGAACCGGGCCCGGGAGGGTGACGTCTGGGGTCCTCTTTTCCATGGCCAGGTGGGGTAGTAGCGGACTGGGAAAGGTGCTGCGATGCGATCTGGGCGTAGCTGGGTGTTCGGCGCTTGGGTTGGTATCTCTTGGGGCAGTCCGTTGAGCCGGTGAGATGGGCGCCACCACACACGATGCATTGGGCGTGACATGGGTGTTGCTCCGTGGGGTTGACTTGGCCGCAGCGGGGGCAACGGGGGGGCAACTTGGTGCGGGGGCAGACGTCCGGCCTGTGGCCTGAAGACCAGCACAGGGGGCAGGCTTCGGTTTTTCGTCGAAATGGGCGGCAACGGTACGTCGTTGAGCGATATCGTATCCAGAAAGGTACCCTTGTTCCGTGGAAAAGTATCTGGGCCATGTTCGACGTGTTCAGTCTTTTAGCGTCCAAAATTGGAAGGTCAGGGTTGAACTCGCAAATACTCTTGTAGACTTGCTCTTCGGTGTCGTCCTCTGGGATATTAAATATTACTCCCGTGACCGTGTTGGACGGAGCGGCCACATGGGCCGAGACCGGGAAAGCCTGGTTCTTGATTTGAAGGGAGGTTATCGCCGCGTATGTTTTTGCGCGTTCTTCGGAGGGTGTGCTCACCAGAATATAATTGGCGATCCTGTGCGGTCGTATTTGGTCCGCGTGGCTGAGGGGGAGATTGGCCTGAGTCAGCACTGCGTCGGCAATCGTAGCGGGTGGTAGCGCGGAGACATCGAGACCACCGCGCGGCCTGAGAACGATCTTGACATCCTCGGAGGGCAGAGGGATTAGTGGAGGCGCCCTCGCTGCAGGGCGTCGATGGCGTAATGGCGAAGGCTGCTCCTTGCCGGCATTAGGCTTGGTGGCCGGAGGAAGGTCAGCCTGGCGATGGCTTGTTTGGAGTGAACGTTGGCGGCGGCGGACGTCTGTCCAGTCAGGGTGATTGAACTCTTCGGGGTCCACATCCACCCCCTCGACGAGATTCTCCATGGCGACGCCTCCGACGGGCGTCCGTGGTGGAGAGACCGCGCCGGTTGAGGCGGCGAGCACGTCGGGGCCGAGCTAGGCCTAGTAGGCCTAGCTTTTGGAACACCGTGGTGGAACCTTCAGGCGCGGATGATTTGAAGAACTGAGGTCGAAATCACCAGAAATTGGTGTCAAACGAACACTCACGTTGTCGGGGACTCGATGGTATGCCACTCAACGCGGTTGAAGGCAGTAGGTACGGTCTGGGAAGAGGTTTTGCCGGAGCCGACGTGGATTGCGTTAGCATTCCTCGGCCCCCTAGCGGAGTTTTTTCAGAAAGTGGGGGAGAGGTTGTATCAGTGAAACATCAGTTGTCCTGCACGAAAAAGAATTTGATTATTTGGAGCGGTCGTCGCGATAAGGTGTTCCTGTGTTAGGAAATGTGCGTTGTCAACAGTGGAGTGTTTTGGTCTTGATAGTATGTCATTGGCTGTTGTGGGCACGTGGCGTGGTGGGGGAGGAGGATTCGGTGTATGTATAAGTAGTTACGTCTTTTCCAATAAATCGAGTTGAAAGTCAGCGCTAGTCCTGTCCACTTCTTTCTTTTTGTGTCCCTGTTAGTTCGCGCTGTTCCCCAAGATGCAAGTACACCAACTCGCCCAACTCGCCACCCTGCGTGTTGGTTCGTCCTTCAGTGCTTACAAAGACATCTTCCAGCTTCGCTTGGGTTGAAGCCTTGCACTTAATGCAAGCCTCGCCATTTTTTTTATTCGCCGAATGTGTTTAATTGACTGATTGGCGGACGACGCGGTGCATACAACGGAGAAAAATGCCGGTGAGCTCCGCAGGTGCAGGAGAAACCCCCAGAGGTTCATTATCTCCGATGAACTGGAGCACCAGCGTTCAGCCACAGTCCACCTCGGGTCGACCTTCATTACTGCATGAAACGATACTTGTTAGCTATAAGCGGTGCAAAGAGGTTTATCCGGCCTACTTCTGCAGTCAACAACATGTGAATCGCGGGTCGTGACGATTCCTGAACTATAGCTAATGCGCGACCACAGATAACGACAGAAACCATGGGCTTGTTTTATGGCGGAACCGAAACTACAACTAGCTCGAACTCTCCAAAAATAAACCCCGATAACTATATTCTCACAATTTCACTTGTTTGCAAAAGCATTAAAGCTTCTCCTAAAGAAAGAAGGCATTGATAACTACGCAATAGCCTCGTTTCCCGCTCTGTTTTATTACGCAATAGCGTATGCATGTGATTAAAAATTAAACATGAAATTTAGACCGTCCAGTGGCATTGCAAGGCAAGTTGGCCTCATAGGAAACGTCACGCGAAATGAAAAGGAGAATGCAAAAAGAACATCGCTTTGGGATTCATTTTTCTACTCCATACATTCACGTAAACGCACTCATAGTGGTCAAATCATAGCCTCTAGGGCTCCAGATTTTGATCTGCACAAGTAACCTCACAACGCATACGAATCCTTTCAGCGTTCCTTTAAAGGGTCGACGAAGGGATTTCTTCAAACTTCCGTTTGTGCTTGCATTGCATAGACTGGCTCAAATAAAGACATTTTTCACCGAGGGCAACATCCGACCCCGCGAGAATGCACAGGACCCAGCAATGAAGACCTGGACAGGCCGTTCACGATCTCTGAGTTGTGGAGAGCAATTGACGGGAGCAACAAGAAAAGCGCTCCGGGGAGAGACGCCATCACCTACAGGTTGTTCGCCAACATGAACAGTAGGATGGCACAATCCCTGATCTAACAAGTAAATAAGGCTAGGGAAACCTCACAACTCCCGCCGTAGTGGAAAGAGGCTGAGGTGCGATTCATTCCCAAACCGGGCAAGGCCCCGCGATCGAAAACATGAGGCCAATATCGCTGACCTCCTGTTTTGGCAAGGTGATGGAGCGTATGGTTCTACGTCGCCTTCAGGAACACCTTGAGGTCACCGACCAACTTCCGAAGACGATGTTTGGGTTCCGCAAGCATCTATCAACACAGGACGTCATGCTTCAGCTTCAAGGGCTGGTAATCAAAAGAGCTACGCGAAACAGCCCCAGAGAAATCCTCGCCCTAGACCTCAAAGGGGCATTCGACAATGTTACTCATGCTAGTATACTCACTAACCTAAATGAGACGAGGTGCGGAAAGCACACTTTCGATTATGTCAGACTTTCTGTCCTCCCGCAAGGCACGAATCTCAGTGGGTGAAGAGCGATCGGAGCCCATTGAATTGGGGGAGCGGTGCACCCCACATGGAGCAGTTTTATCACCACTCCTGTTCAATCTGGCCTTATTGCCACTGCCACGTTTGCTGGACCAAATCGAAGGAATCGGACACGCATTCTACGTGGACGATATCCCTATATGGACGCAGCGAACGGGTTCCGACGGCTGGATGGAGGAGACACTTCAGGTGGCAGCACTCACAGTGCACGAGTACGCGAAGACCTGTGGACTCAGTTGCGCATTACAGAAGTCGGAACTCCTCGTAATCCAACCAGGGAAGCCCCGCAAGCAGCCTCCACCAGACATCCGCATCCAAATTGACGGCACCAAAGTCAAGCCGACGGACACATGTAGAACCCTCGGTCTCCTAATACACGACAATGGCAAAGCACACGCCGCCGTCGACAAGATCAAGAGCAGCGCGGAGAAGATCCTAGTCATGCTGAGAAGGGTTTCAACTAGAAACAGAGGACTGAAGGAAGGCGATGTACTCAGACTGGTGCAGGCATTCATTACATCCAGGATAACATATTAGGCCCCCTATCTCAACCTAAACAAGACGCAAAACAATACACTATATACCATCATCAGAAAGGCCACCAAGCAAGCCCTTGGCCTACCCATCTATTCGTCGACCCAGCGCCTTCAAGCCATGGGGGCACACAACACAGTCCACGAACTCACAGAAGCCCACCTGTCTAACCAGTGACTCCGCCTGAGCCAGACAAATTATGGCCGCGCGGTGCTGGATAAGATAGGGTGGCGCAAGGAGAGAGCAACAATCAAGATGTCCATCCCAACTGAATGTGTGATGACAATCACCACCAAGTCCTTACCCCGGAACATGACGCCGGGAATATTGATGGCAGGAGAAAAGCCAGAGCTCAGGCGATTAATTCCAAAATGCAGTGGATGGAGGGAGTCCTATACGTGGATGCGTCCCTCGTCAAGGGCAGCAGCAAAGCAGCGGCGGTGGTAACCGACAGGGAACGGTTTGTAAACAGTGCTTCAGTCAACACCAGAGAGTCAGCGACAGCAGAGGAAGTGGCCATAGCCCTGGCGCTCGTCCAACCGGGTGCAAGGGTGGTGGTCACCGACTCCAAAAGAGCTTACGGCCGCTACAGGAAAGATGTGATCTTCTCAGAGGCAGCCGCGATATTAACGAAGAACAGGGCACCGTAGCGAACCGTAGAGCTCGTATGGGTGCCTGCCCACACAGAGGTAGCCGGCGACGTCATAGCCGATTATCATGCCCGACCGATAACCCTCCGGGCAGGGCAGGACACCGACACCACCAACCCGGTGCTCACGTACAGAGATTGCCTCCGAGTATAGCGAGGATCCGCGCACCTTCCCCGAGCCGCACCCCACACTGAGCAGGGAGAACCAAACAATCATCAGGTGCATTCAGGCGGGTTCACTTACACACCCTGTCTTGATGAATAAATTGTATCCAGAAACCGAAGAGGACACTTGTCCATTTTGCACAAATAACATAGGCACTCTCGCACACATCCTGGCGGAGTGCACTTCACTCAAGTCCCATATACCCCAACCCCCCTCCACTCTCCACTACCCCACCCCATGGGCGATGCGAGACCTTACGGTCCAGCCCCGCCCTGCCGATCCAGCTCGCGCTGGCGGCCAGGGGCCAGAAGCTGCTGGCGTATATGGGTCCCGAAAACAGGGAACCACCCTGTCCGACGTCTGAGAAGACGCCGTCATATTATTTGAGCTCAATAAATGTTTTCTACAACTACTATTCCCCGTTTATCCAATCGCTAAAGCAGTATTTATTCATAAATCCCGAAAGAAGAAAAAAGAGCCATGCGGCATGCGGCTGCAAGCATCATCATCATCATCAGCCTGTCTACGCCCACTGCAGGGCAAAGGCCTCTACCATAGATCTCCAATTATCCCGGTCCTGTGCTAAATGCGACCTATTTATCCCCGAACCTTCTTTATATCAACTTCCCTCCTAACTTTCTGCCGCCCCCTGACACGCTTGCCTTCTTTAGAGATTCGTTCTGTTGCCCTTAATGACCAACAGTAATCTTGCCTTCGCATTACAAGCCCTGCCCACGCCCATTTCTTCTTCTTAATTTCTACTGATGTGTCCTTAAAACACGTTTGTTCCCTGACCCACTCCGCTCTCTTCTTGTTCCTTACTGTTGCACGTATCATCTTCGGTTCCATTGCTCTATGAGTCGTCCTTAATTTTGGTTGAACCCTTTAGTGAGCCACGAAGTTTCTTCCCCGTAGGTGAGTACCGGTAAGATGCAGCTGTTATACACTTTCTTATTCTGGGACAATGGTAGGCTGCCATTCATTATCTGAGAATGTCTGCCGTATGCACTCTACTCCATTCTTATCCTTCTAATTATCTCTGCCTCATGGTTGGGATCCGGGGTCACTACTTGGTCTAAGTAGTTACATTCGCTTACCACTTCCCCTGCCCCGCCACCTGTCTCAAACCGATGTGCAGTCCTAAAGCTATTGAGCATTACTTTTATTTTATTACTATTATTTTCCGGCCCACGATTCTAATCTGCTTGTCCAGTGTGGTAATCATGCTTTGCAATTCGTCCCTCTATTTACTTAGCAAGGCAACGTCGTCAGCAAATCTGGGGTTACTGAGGTATTCTCAATTAACCCTTACGCCCACCTATTCCCAATCCAATGTTCTGAATATATCTGCAAATAACATTGGAGAGATTGTGTCTCCTTGTCTGACGCTCTTCCTTATACGTATTTTAAGCAGGAGAACGGCGCCGCCTGACCCGAGTCGGACTCGGGAACAGGGGGTGGTGTTCAGACAGATGCAGACGGGTTCTCTACTGACCCCGGTCATCATGAAACACGTGTGCCCCGAACAGTACGAGGACGACACGTGCAAGGTGTGTCACAGAGCGCGAGCCACTGCGGCTCACCTGCTGTGGGACTGTACGACAAGGCCCCGCGAAGCGGCAACAGCAACAGAGTAAGGTGATCGGCCTGTAATTTTTCAAGTCATTCGTGTCTGAATTAGGATGTTCGCATTCTTCTACGATTGCGGTACACTCGCAGTCATTAGGCATAGCGTATACAAGTTTGTCAGTTTTTTTAGTACAATTTGTCCGCCATCCTTCGATAAGTGCTGTAATCTGATCCTCACCAGGGGCTTTTCTCCCTTCCATTTCTTTCAAAGCCTTCTTCACTTCTTCTGCTGTTACTGGTGGGATGTCTACCTCCTCTCAACTACTTCCTCGTTCGGCATTATCCTGGATGTCACGGCTACTGTTCACATCTCTATAGAACTCCTCGTCTATTATAACTATTTTATTCCTATTTGTGAGGACATTGCCTTGCTTGCGTTAAGTGCATACATCTGATTTTTCCCCATGCCTAGACACCTCTTCGCAGCTTTCAGTCTGCCCCCATTCTTTACAGCATGCTGTATCCTCTCCATATTATACTTCCGTATGTCAGCTGTCTTACGCTTATTGATTAACTTCGAAACCTTTGCTAATTCTATTCTGTCAGCTGGGGTGGAGATTGTCTTTGCCGTTTTCTAGTTAGATCTTTCGTCTCCTGGGAACGTTTACCAGTATCCTGTCTAGCCATTGAGTCCCCGACTTCTACTGCACACTCTGTGATAACGCGTGTAAGATTGTCGCTCGCTACCGGGGTCGCGAACTCTGCTTCCTCGGTTAGAGCTGAGTATCGGTTTTGCAGAGCGATGCGGAATTCTTCAACTTTACATCCTACTGTTAGCTCATTGATCGGCTTCTTTCGTACTATCCTGCTGCGGCTTCTCCACAAACCTAGCCTAATTCGAGGTTTTACTATCCTGTGGTCACTACAACTCACCCTTCTAAGCACTTTCACACTCTGCACGACGCCAGGATCATCGCATACCATGAAGTCTATTTCATTTTTATGCTCCCCTTTCGGGCTCCTCCACGCCCACTTCCGGCTCTCCCGTTTGCGGAAGAAGGTTATCGTGAAGTGCAGATTATTCCGCTAATAACTCCACTAAGAAGTCCCCTCTGTTATTCCTACAACCAAGACCATAGTTCCCAACTGCCTTGTCTACAGCCTGCTTTTTGCCTACTCTATAGCATCGAAGTCTCCCATAACTACAGTATAGTGTCTTTACTTCAGCCATTGCCGATTCCACATCTTCATAGAAGCGTTCAACTAGCGGGTCGTCATGGCTAGATGCGGGGGCGTAGCGCTGTACGCCTTTGAATTTGTACCTCTTATTAAGCCTAATTACAAGACCGGATACCCTTTCGTTGAAGCTGTAGTGTTCGTCTATGTTACCAGCTGCGCTTTTATTGACTAGAAATCCCATTCCTAGTTCTCTTCTGTCCATTAGACCACGGTAACATAATAAGTGGCCATTTTTAATGCGTAGCATTCTTAACGAGTACCACCACAGCCAGTACCGTGTAACGCCCTGCATTTCCAGAAAAATGCAAATATTGCGCAAGTTCCACCTGTAATTTCTATAATAGCATAAATGGAGATAACTGGTCTCAAGAAATTTTGCAAAAAATGAAATAAGAAAAATACAAAAAAGTTCCGGAAAATGGCGAAACGTGTAACGCACTGCATTCCCACAGTATGGCAGATTTCGTGAAAGTTCCAAATGCAATCGTTATAATGACGTAAATTGAGATATTTGGGGGGGGGCGAAATTTAAAAAAAACTATAAAATAAAAATATTTAAAAATTAGGGAAAATTACTAAACGTATAACCAATGGCATTTCCACAATAATGCAGATTTCGCTAAAGTTTCACCTGTAATCTTATAATAGCTTAAATGGAGATAATTGCTCGAACGAAATCTGGAAAAACTAAAGAAACAAGAAAAATGTAAAATAATTACGGAAACTGGCGATCCGTGTAACGCCCTGTGGTAGTGGAGGTGGTGGTGGTTGTGTAGGATCAGGCGAGGTTAGCTTGGCTGGATATGCCGGCAATTGCTCCGCCCAAGCTACTCCTAACTAGTCATGACGAACGTTGCCCCACAGCCTGTGGACCCCACAGCAGCTGAGGTGGCAAAGAACGCCGTTGGTGGAGATGCCCTGCCTTCTGCTACTACTGCACTGGTTCCCATGGACACAGTAAGCATGGAAGTGGAAGGCTCTGCCCAACTTTTACACCCACACTGCCACTGCAGCCTCCACTGGCACGCACGGTAAGCATGATTGGCAATCGAAAAGGTGCCCGGCAAAGGGAGCCAGATCCGGCATCTACCCCTTTGCCACGTGGGACGAAACGGCCACGTCAGCTCGGTCAGTTTTTCAGCCAAACGAGAAGCGTGGCCGTATGGGCCGTGGGAAGAAACCAGCTACGCGTATCACTGGCCCTGAAAAAGCTCAGTGACCTAGATAAAACCACTCACACACACACACACGTATCTTTTGCTTTTTATGTTTAAGCACCTATGACAATGCAAAGCATTACACAATGGAACTGCAGATGCCTAATGAAAAACTTAGATGATATATTTGAAATTCTTCATAAAAACCAATCCGCTATCTTTTGTTTTAAGGAAACACACTTAAATTCAAAACAAAATTTCTAAATCGCTATTCTATGTTTAGGGAACATAGGGATATCTGTTCTCACTCGTCTGGTGGTGTAGCAATAATCGTATTGGAAACTATTCCCTGCCAATTTGTTCCTTTGACAACAGCCCTTGAAGTGGTGGCTCTACGGGTAATAATCTACAACAGATCTACTCATACACTGAATTAGCAATTGTTTTGGCCATTCTCTTCCAGTTCTTCGAGCGGAACGTGGACTTCAACCCCTATGGGAGCGACCACTTCCCTGTCACTCTCAAGGGCTTAGATGATCTCCTCCACAGTTCCGTGTACGATAAAAATTTTAAAGAAACTCGTGCAGACTTGGTGGTTTTCGCGCAAAAATCGCAACTATCTTACACGTTCATACAACACAAATCGGCGAAGCTTGTAGCATCTTTACTACACACATTTCTGATGCTGCTAGAAGGTTTATCCCTGTGGCAATCAACAAAGCCCCATCTGGCCTTGGTGGAATGAAGACAGTCGAGATGCACGCAAAGCACAAAACAAGGCCTGGGTAACCTTCGCAAGTACCTAACTGCACAGAACCTCATTACTTTTAAGTATGCTAAGGCAGTTAGATAGCGTATTCGTCGAGAGGCAAAAAAAACAGCTAAAGGGATTTTGTATCGTCAGTTCTTGCACAGGCACAAGCAAAGTCTGGAACCGAATAAGAAAATTAAAGGACACAAAACAGACCACTTACCCCTTGTGAGCACCACTGGTGGCACATTAGAGGACCAGGCACTTTGAACACTTTGAACTTGTATCAAGCTCTTCCCACTACACAGTCACATTTATTAGGGATAAAACGTCTGTCGAGTGCCAGTCCATTAGGGACATAAAGCAATCGTCACAAGACTCTCACAACTTTCCATTTTCTCTCCTTTTCATTTTCCCTCCGTGTAAGTCATCAGCACCAGGTGCAGACCCCCCCCCCACATATACAATGATTCAACACCTGCATGCAGACACCCTCGAAACCCTCCTGTTTCTATTAATTAAGATTTGGTGTGCCGGAAGTTTCCCAAGGGCTTGGAAGTAGGCAACTATGGTGCAGTTATAAAAACAAGGAAAAGATGCCTCCTGTCCCGCAAGCTACCAGCCAATAGCCCTAACCAGCTATCAGAGTAAGCTGTTCGAAAAAATGGTAAAAAGAAGACTTTCATACTTTTTACATTACCATGGTATTCTGGATAACTGCCAGGCAGGTTTCCGGGCGGGAAGATGTATGACCGATGAGCTTGTGGCTTTGGAATCGTACGTCAAAGATGCTTTTATCCACACGCAGCACTGTAGGTCTATTTTCTTTGACTTGGAAAAGGCGCGCGATTTTGCATAGAGATACAGCATCCTGCGTGACTTCAAAGGTTACGGTGTATTTGGAAACATATGTTCAACCCTATAGAAAGCTACCTGTCGAAAAGCGCTTTTAGCGTAAGGGTTGGAGCATCACTGCTTCGCCATTGCTGGTCAGGAAGGGTAAATTTGGTGACGGGTCCAATGAAGTGGCTGCCAGGCCAGGCAGCAGCAGGCGAACGACGGCTACGAGGAGCACCTGAATTGTTGGGATGAAAGGGTAAGCAAACTGCGTTGCGGTACAGCTACCAAGACCACAAGGTGCCGCTGGTGGCCGCTCGCGATATATAGGTGCACACTCGTAGCGGTGATGTCGACTTCGATGGGACTGTCCAGCGTGAATTGGGGGAGGAGTAGTCCCGCTATGTACTGAAAGTCTTGACTGAAAGTCTTGACCCGCCAGTCATATGGACCAGATAAAACGTGCTCCTGCGTCTCTTCAACAGCTTGGTGAGGCCGCGCCTGGACTATGGTAGTGTAATATATAGATCCGCCAGTCAAACAGCCTTAAAATGTTGGATTCAGTTCTGAACTTCGGGCTCCGCCTTGCGTCCGGAGCCTTTAGGACAAACACCATCCAAAGCTTATACGTTGAGTGTGACCAGTGGTGTTTAGAACACCAGCATTATTATACAGCAGTCATTTCCGCTCTCAAGGTGATGTCATTGACTAATCTTCCATGTAATTCGATCATTATGGACACGTCAGCCAGCAATGTCTTCCTTAACCATCCATCCATCACCACGATATTTGCCTTGCGAATGGGCCCACAGGACCAGGAACTCGGTATCACGATGAACAACCTATACAAAACTGCTCCCTCTGATCTTGTTTCCCCTTGGGATACATGCCCAGTATCGTGTGGTGTATCTTTTAATCTAATTGACAAAAGAAACGCACCAAGAGAACTTATTTTACAGCATTTTCTACAGTTGCAACACTCATACCCATATGCCACCTCCTGCACAGTCGCTTCAAGGTCCATTTCCGCTGTCTCATGGGCTGCACATGGCCCCAACTTTACTAGTACAAAGACACTGAACAGAATCTGCAGTATTTTCGCAGCAGAAGCTCATAGGGTTTTAAGTGCGGTTGAACACATCATGAAAACGAACATACATCAGTCTGTCATCTCAACAGATGCTCTCAGTGTCGTGAGCGCATTACACTTAGCAAAACTCTGGTAAAACCAAGTAAAAATCCTGTCTTAAACCGACTCATTAGAAAGATAACGTCGGCTTATGCTTCGTATGTGACGATACTAGTGTGCTGGGTGCCGGGGCCCAGCAGCATTTGTGCAAACGAAATTGCTGACCAATATGCTGCGGCGGCTGCTCTTCGCGCTGGCGCGGATGAGCCTCTGGTGCCGTATTTAGACATGAAACCTGCTATACGACATAGACTCCGTGTATGATTGCAGCAGGAATGGAGCTAAGAATCACATAACAAACTACACACAATAAAACCACGGATAAACCCGATGGGTTCACAGATGTGTCCATTTTTAGATTGAGACAATGCCACACTCACGCCACACACGCATATATTTTGATTGGCACGCTTCTACCAGTTTGTGACAAGTGTTGGGAACGGCTTTCCGTGCTCCACGTAATAACTGAGTGCACATCCTGCAAAGCCGCGAGAAAACGACACTTTCCTAAAATCTACGCATACAACATTTCACTACACCCTTCACTTACCAATGTTCACTTACAAATGTGTCCTAACCTATGTTGCGGATATCAACTTCTTGAAACTCATATCGTACAGCGCGTGACTTGAGACCCTCTCATTCTTGAGCGAGGTCCCGATTCTTTTGTGTGCACAGGAAGCCCCGCTAGCGCATCGCACTCTGAGGCTCCAGGCGATGTCACGTCTCAATCACAATCCTCTTTTATCCGTCATTATGCAGTTTTAGTCTATGGGCCCTCTGCACCCATTTATACATTTTTTAGCAATACCATACCCATCTCATATTTTCTTCCTGAATCTGACATTGAAAGACCACCTAATAGAGTCTTGGCGCTTGTAGATACCCTTACGCCGATAAACACAAACATACTATTACTAGGAAAAAGTTTCTCATCAGGTTGCAAGGGTTTGATATCAGTCCTTCCAGGTGCTGATGTTGCTCCTTTGCAGAGGTGGGCTGTTGCTTCTGACTAGAATGCTACAGCAAGAATTGCAGACTTATGTAGTACGTTGGAATGGATTCATGTAAAGCCTTCAGGCTGCAATGTCGCTGCTTGTAAAGCACACCTCTTGTTTACAGCCATGAAGCTGTGGTGACAGTTCAAGATGCTTATGTAATGTAGCACAATGGATTCATGCCTGGTCTTCAGACTGTGAGGTTGGTGCTTCTCATGCACGCGCCAGTGTAATTTTTATAGGACCTATACCTCCACCATCACCTTTTCCAGCTCTCCCAGTATTGACATTTTCAATTTGCGTGCTCAGTTTCTACAGCTTTCATGGCGCGGAAAGCACTACTCAAACACTATGCCATGAAACAATTTTCTTTATGTTGTGCGACGTCTTATGAACATACGGCATCACTTTGACCCTTGTTTTCATCTGGCCTCTGCACTTTGTTTTTGCCTTTTAAACTTGATGCGGAGGCATTCAGCAACCGCCTTAAAGGGGCCATGCAGACAAAACACAAGTTTGGTTCATTTGAAAGATTGCTTCGTTAGAATCATACTCACACAACTTTTAACGCGCACTTCACCCTAATAAGCTATATAATTAGGAAAAGGGGGAATGGCCATGCGACCCACTAGCTCATTTCCCGCAACAGAACTTGCGATGTCATATGTGCCCAGCTGTGCGATTGGCTGAAGCCGGCAAAAGCTAACGCAAATTAGGCAATGTTTATAAGCTTGCCTAATGAGCCATTTGCGCTTAAATGTAATGCCTATTCATTTTACCGCAGTAAGAATGGTGCGGTAAACAATGAAAGTTACGAAAATACACGTTAACATACAAGCACCGATGCACACTGCTGTTGGTACTGGGCGCACTATGCTTGTTTTAGCTGCACAGTAGTCCGCCGCTTTCAGTTGTCTTACACGACACTCGCCGATTGGCGTAAGCGACGTTGTCGTATACGTGACCCTGTTGAGCGTACCCGAGTCTCACGAAGCAATTACTTTCTACCGTAACAAAAACAAGCCAGGTGCAAATACGGTCAAAAACAAAGCGAGGGCAGACAGCGGTCCTGCACAGTATGTTCGCGCCAGGACGACTGACGGCAAGCAAGGCTGGAGAGCCGAATGACGCATTGGAGGTTCCTTTAAATACGCGCTCTTATGACTTCATTTCAGACGTCACAAAAACACACGATTTGGCGGGAGAATCAGAATTTTAGCCTAAATTGGTGGATTTATCTATAGTGTTACATAATTTACTGCCGGAAAAGCAGTGGGGGCACTGTAAAACACGAAATCTTTCGAATAAAACGAACTTGCATTTCGTCTGCATGGCCGCTTTAAGTGCTGGTGTTCGAAAACCATCTGCAGTTAAACTCTGAGCATGGCGGTCATTGCGTTCCTCGTTTACGAGAACATAACTTTTCTGTAGCGCACTGCAGAAACGTAATGTGGCTATGCCTCATTATCGATGGCTCAGGGGTACTGCCCTCGCGTAATATGGGTTCGAATCTGCGTACCGACGTTTCTTTAATGGGACAGGCGTGCCTGGCCGAGTGCAGACCCTTGAAAGGAAAATTCACGCCTGGAAAGCTGCCTTTACCCTTGAGATGGGCTTTTCACCCTTGTCAATTTGGTGGGGCCTTCAACACCGCATTGCCCGGGGATGAAAAAGTCTGGAGCCGTGTCCTACCACAGTCGGTTACCGAGTTGAGTGTCTACCATAGCTGCGGAAGTCACCATGGGCATTCGTGTGCCTTGGTTGTGCCGGGCACCTATTAGGAAAATAGGCACAAGCCACTCCTCAGCCTGGCCCTCGGCACTTGCTACCACTAGAAGGCGCTCCTGGCTTGGGGCTACAACGCTTGGAAAGTCGACCTGGCTTGTACAAGAAGTCACCCCTGAATGGGATGGCTCGAAAGTGCAACTTTTTTTTGTTTGTTCTCCCACACGATTGATCAAATCAATATAAGGAAAGGGGAATGCTAGCACACAGCTCCACCTCAAAAAATGCAATTAATGGGACAAAAGTTATGCGCAAACGGTAGAGAAAACTGGAAAGCGGCAATAACGTACACAAATAGTTTACTGAAACACTGGCACTGTCGCCAATTTTTGAAATTTTGTAAATCGGAGCTGAGCTGGTGGTAGATAGCAGCATTACAGTTATAGAGAATAAGCGAAGTGGAAAATGTTTTGTCAATGGCACCTGAATGATTTCGGTGAAACAGGTTTTGTGACTTACATTCTCAGATGCATACACTAAATTCATATTTAAAACACCTGCAATGCAGCCTGCTAGGGTATGCTTCTGAGATATGCCCCATACCCTACACTGTACCAATGAAGTGACGTGACTCTGGTGTCTGAACCACTGCTAACTGGTGCAGACAATAAACAAAACAGTTCGCAAACGACAGTCAACAGGTGCAGTTGAAGTTGAACGCTCTCTTTTTCTGCTTTCTGCTGAGCACGAGGTCGCGGGTTCGATTCCCGGCCGCGGCGGCCGCTTTTCTGATGGAGGCGAAAAGCAAAAACGCCCGTGCGTTCGAGATTTCGGCGCACGTTAAAGATCCCCAGGTGGTCAAAATTAATCCGGAGCCCTCCACTACGGCGCGCCTCATCGCCTGCGTTGCGTCGGCGCGTTAAACCCTACAATCAATCAATCAAATCTTTTTCTGCTTTTGCTGCCTACTTTCCAATTTTGATACAGGCGCTCTGGGGAAATAAAAATTTCGGGAGCACTGTGAAAATGGTCCCAACACTAAATGCTGCCGTATTACAGTCAAACCCGGTTATAGCGAACTGCAATATGCGCCACGATTAGTTCGATATATCCAATAGTTCAATATAGCCGAACCCACCTGTAACGAGTTTATTGTTACGAGTTCGCAATACGCAGGAATCCCCTTGCCATCCCCGCATGCAGAAACGAACAAAATAAGGTATGTAATTATCATACACAAAACAATCGATTTATCAAATATAATAAAGCTACTTTCTGCCTTAACGCCTTAACTCCCAACTTCAAAAAAAAAAAAGCGGCGATTTTTATTTTTCCTTTCGTTTTGGCAGCGTCAACTAGCCCACCGTTCTTTACACGAGACATTGTTTGCACCATTTCGACTCCGCGTGCTTCAATATCGCAGAAATATTGGCGGAGGACATCGACTGCCGAAAACACTTCATTAAGCGTCGGGCGGCTTTCACTCGCGACATCCTCTGCCTCCTTGGTGCTTTTCATCAGCATTACGACGGTGCTGCTGACGGTGCCCGCGTCCGAGGGGCTTACAGTGACGGAAACGTCGTCGCCGACGCTCAGGAAATCTTCGAAGGACACTCCTTTCGGCACAGCATCGGGAAAGTTGGCGAGCAGCCGTCTTGCTCCGGACTCACTGACTAGGCGGGTTTCGTCGTGAGTTCCGCACGTGGGAAACAGTTACGGAAAGTGATTGATTGATTGATTGATTGATTGATTGATTGATTGATTGATTGATTGATTGTGGGGTTTAACGCGCCGACGCAACGCAGGCGATGAGGCGCGCCGTAGTGGAGGGCTCCGGATTAATTTTGACCACCTGGGGATCTTTATCGTGTGCCGAAATCTCGTACACACAGGCGTTTTTGCTTTTCGCCTCCATCAGAAAAGCGGCCGCCGCGGCCGGGAATCGAACCCGCGACCTCGTGCTCAGTTACGGAAAGTGTCGACCGCCATCTGACTCTATACGAGGCGCAATGTCTGAGTCGCGGTCTTTTCGCAGTGGTCGCGGCCAATCAACATCTCAATCGCCGCTCCGAGGCCATGCATTTTGGCGGCCATTCTAGGCACGCCGAGTTCGATATACGAGATGTCAAGTTCTTTATAAGGAATATGTTTCGCGTGTATTTCCGTAACTGATATATTTTTGTGCGATATATAGCATAATTCGCTCTATCCGGGTTCGTTATAGTCGGGTTTGACTGTATTCCAATATTATTCCTGCCATTACGTCACCGTCTGTTAGCTGGCTGAGAAAGAATGTAATAAGTACGGGACATGCGTACAATGTACTCTGCGCCCGTACATTTAAGAAATACAATACCCAGAACTACAATTTTTTCGGAGGCGGGTTTTTTTTTTTTTTGCGCACTTAAATTGGCCAAAATAGTTACTAAAGGTGCAGGATTGGCTCTTCACCAAGAGTAGAAAAGGTGGCGGTGATTCTGAGAAAGCCGTTCCGTCCGGACAGAATAGTAGCGTTCACCTAAAATGTGCCCAGACGGAACGCCGAACAGCGCGCCCGGCTCAGAACTCGCAGTGAGGGCAGTTCGTGTTCATTTTTACCCAAACTGCCACCGCTCACTGTTAATTAGTGAATTCTATTAATAATTACATCAGTAATGACAGCTACGGCGACGGGCCTCGGGGGCAAGCATCCGCACTGAAATGGCCAATGTGAAAATTGTTGCATACTGCTGAAAAAAACTGCTACCACGACCACTGTCACTGGAGAATATGAACACAAGCAGCAGGCTGTTTATATCACTTTTTTACGCATACGACGGCTGCTACGACTAGAAGGCGCGCATGGCGCATCCGCCCCACTGGCGTTCATTCGTGAAATGTTTTGATGCAAAGGCTTACACGCGCAGCAACATTTGTTTTTTTAATTTTTTATGATCATCCTTATTTCTACAATGCATAAACGGCATTTGTTTTTGTTGTGTTTTGTATTTTTGTGTGACGTCACCGGAAGTTTTTATGCTGCAGCGTTTTGGAGACGGAAAGACGCCCCGACGTTTTCTTCGGCGGCCTTCGATATATCACAGGCCGGGGAGTTTTCTGATTTGATTGAGGGGTTTAACGCGCCGACGCAACGCAGGCGATGAGGCGCGCCGTAGTGGAGGGCTCCAGATTAATTTTGACCACCTGGGGATCTTTAGAGCCGGGGAGTTTTCTCCTTTTCTCCACAACGTGGAGGGGTCTATTTCCGGTCTGGGGCCACAGAAAAGCGGGCTGCTCGCAATCGCGCACTCAGGCTGGTAGGGCGTTTTTAGGGGCGAAGCTCCTAAAGCCATGGGTCTGTCCATCCCTTGTGTCTCGTGGTACGTGACCGCCGCATGCTTTCGGAGATGTCGCAAAGTGGGCCGCGTTGCACGCGTAAGAACCGGCTGCAACCGGCAGCGCAAACTCGGCACCCGGAGCGCGAGCTTGTCTGTGTTCGCCAACGGAGGCGCGAGCGCACGTGCACTGCGAGGGGGAGATCACGCAAGAGATCACGCCACGAACGCAGGCAGTCGTTCTCGGAGATCGAACGAGACGCAAGGACCTTTGCTCGTTTCCACTCGTCTTGTTCGGGCACAAGTTCGCCCTAAATAAAAGTTCTTTTTTTATCGTTGTGTCCCATCCTACGTGACAAATTGTGGTAGAGGTGCGGGGTAGTCCTCGATGGCGCGGGGTCTTTCACCAGGTCTGGGAGCATTGACTCCGAAAATAAAAGTTGATTTGTACAATGTACGCACACAGTCTTACGTCTTTCTTAATGATGTAATGGACGAATTTTCACGGGAGAGTTACGGTTACCGATGATCTCCCCCTCTCGAGCTTCGCCCCACTTATCATCATTCATTCCGTGGATATGGCGTGATTTTTTTAAACAATTAAGGTTTGTTTGTCGGGTGGTCTGGTTGAAAGGGGAGTATTCAGTTCGTCACAAACTCCGCGCGCAATCAAAACGCAAAAGAAACGCCAGACATGTGCGTACAGGTCTGGCATAGAAGAGGTTTGTACACAACGCCGACGACGGCGGATCGTCACAGGAAATGCGAGAAATAAGCTTCGAAGTTGACCAACGACAGCCAATAGGACAGCCATGGCCGCAATGACGTCATTTTGGCCATGCCAGGGGTGCATAATGAGGAAAATTGAAGAGAGAGCGGTTGGTTTTTCCGCGTCTTCTACGGCGATTTGCGCGCTCACCACTTCACGTGCACGTGTAATATTTGGCTCAGGTATTCCAGGCAGTATAACCTAAACGTCGCGCAGGTTTACTTGCATCGTTCAGAGTGTGTTGCAGGGTCCCTTTAATCCGATTCAACGCAAGAGAGGGCGCCACTGCCTCTTCAAACGCGCGATTGCTCCCCCACTGGCTGTTCTCAGGCGCCCAATCAGCACGCGCCGTGGGGCAAGAAAGAGACTTACAATCTTTGAATGCATTTATACACTACATGCTTCGCCCCTCCCCAGGTTTCACGTTAGTGGAGATGGCCCGGGATTTTTTTTCGGCATCGTGACAGAGCGCGACCTACCTATACACAGTCGGCCCATGGAGGCGGAGTGAGGAACCGCTCCTAGCGTGGATTCCGCTTTCACATCAGCTGCCCGTTCCCGCTGCGCTCAACGCAGGCCGCGTGCTATTCACGGCAAAAGAAATATGACTGCTCGTCAGGCAGTAAGCAATGGCCTGATCACCTATCGACGAACGTAATAATGAGCGGTTGTTGCGGGATAACACACTCCTTCTGTGAAACGTCGTCACCGTGGTCATCGCTTGCCGCGGGAAGGAGAGAATAACTTAGTTTCGACCCTTCGCAGTTTTCGTATACATAAAACAGACATTGTTGTCGCCTAGCATAACTGGCGACTGTCCAAAACCGTATTTATTTTTGGCAAGTAACACGGAGACTTACACACCTCAACCGATCTATCATGGCATGTGTAAAATACGCTTCCGCAAATTTATGGGTGGAGCACGTCTGCGGTGCAGAATAAACGTGTTGGTTTGGTTCATATTTGCAGAAGGACACACGCTAATTTTTTTTACTATGTTTATGACAAATGCATGTGTATGTACGAGTACCGTCGTTTCTCGCTATTTTCATGGAGTTACTTTTGCCACTCAATAACAATAACGAAACCTTCAACGTAACACACTGGGCCGTCACCAAGGGGCGGACTACCACACTTGTCGGTAACTAACACATGGGAGGAGCAGTAGAGCACTTAGGAGTCGTACTGAGCAGGCTCATAGAAGCAGGCCTAACAATCAAACCGGCGAAGTGTCAACTGAGTTGCGCCGAAGTGACGCATCTAGGGCTTGGGGTGGGGCGCAACCGACGTAGACCATCAGAAATCAAAGTAGCCGCAGTCGTGAACTATCGCCGACCAACCACCAAGTCCGAGATAAGGGTTTTGGGGGGTTTGACTGGATATTACCAGCATTATGTGAGGGACTACTCCACACTTGATAGTCCTTTAACTGACGCTCTAAGAAAGACTGAGCCAGTAAAGGTGGAATGGTACATAAAGAAGGAGGAAGCGTTTCAAACGATGAAACGAGCCTTGAGCGAGGAGCCAGTTCTAAGGGCCCCCGACTTTCCAAAAGGTTTCATGATTTTGTGGGATGCGAGCGATCGTGTCATGGGAGCTGTACTATGCCAAGAGGATGCGAACGGCCGGAAACGACCAGTTTTGTACTTTTAAGCCGCAAGCTAACTTGAAAAGAAGAGGCGTACAGTACATCGGAAAAGGAATGTGGCTGCGTCGTGTGGGCAGTGCAGAAGTTGGCCTGCTATGTAGCTACTAGCTGGTCCCCAGTTTGTTGTAAAAACTGATCATTTCCCGCTAACCTGGCTAGATAACACCCCTAAAAGCGGGTGCTCGCTAAGGGTTGAGTGAGATACTCCAGCAGCCCAATCTTGTGGTTCGCTATAAGAAAGGAAAGTTCAACGTTAATGTAGACGCACTAAGCCATGCGTTCTAAGCAAAGCTGCCTTCGACCCCTCGCGACTTCCGTTTCGTCCCTTCGTGAACGGCTTTTAGCTTAGCATGTACACGGGAGCAAAATTATTGCCTCATTTGCTGCCTCTCTTGATTGTCCTGTGCACAACGTGATTTTCGGGAATTAACTTTAGCTATGGTTTTTTCATGTCGTGTGTTACATTTGACACATAGTTTGAGTTCTAGTTTAGGAGTCTTGCGTCCCACACGGGCCTCTTGGTGTAGAGGGTCCAAATTGGGGGTCCGCTGTTTCCAGCCCCCACAGCTGGCGCTGCGGAAAACGGCAATGGCAGACAAGACGGTGGCTCCCGTAGCAACATGCGCGCCAGTATCAGTACCAGCCTAAAAGCCCGTAGTTCCTCTAAAAACAAACAGCTTCTTGAACTGAATCATGACGAGTGGGTGAAGCACTGGGGATTGTTATTACCGTAAATCACCCGTGAGAGTGCGCACTGCTGCTAAAACGCCTTCCAATCCAATCCGATCCAATACAATACAATTTAATCATATTGTCACGAAGCCAAAGACGACGCAGTTGTCTTGAAGGAAAACACGTTTATTGGAGCGAACTTGTGCTCCCTTAACAACACAAAGAATACACAGGCAGCGAAGCAGCAGTCAACAAAATGACGTGTGCGGGCGAGCGTCAGCGATTCGGATGCCGCGGCGTCTGCGCTGCAGGCTTTTATCTTTCGGCACGAGTGTTTCTGGAACCGTCGATTTACATCCAGAACATTGTATTTCAAAGAAGCTTATTGTGGGCTAGTGACGTTAGGGCGAAACAGTCTGCTTATCTGAATGAGATAGCCCGTGCCGCATAAAAATAAAGAACGGAAGACGCGCTTCACTTGGGACACAGATAACAGACATCGGACCACTTCGAACGGCCCTTCAGACCATACCCAACAAAGGAACGCCACAAGGAGCGGTGCTTTCTCCAGCATTATTTAATATAGCTATGATGAAGCTCCCACAACAACTTAACACCATCCCGGGGATTAAACATGCGCTCTACGCAGATGATATTACGATTTGGACTACTGGTGGGTCAGAAGGCGACATCCAGGATGCGCTCCAACAAGCCGCTGACGCAGTCCAGCAGTACGCCAGTGTGCGCGGCCTTGAATGCTCGCCGGAGAAGTCCGAGCTCATCATTTTGAGGCACAAGCCACGTGGCAAGGCCCTCGAACCCACCACAATACAAATAAAGCTCCAGGGTAGCGACATCCCCGTAGTCCCAACCATCCGCATACTGGGACTTTATATCCAGCAAGACGGAGGAGGAACGCTAACCGTCCAGCGCCTCAAACACACTGCCTCGCAAATCATGCGTATGGTAAGTCGAGTCACAAACCGTCACCAGGGTTTGAAAGAGGATGACATCATCAAGTTGGTGCAAGCACTTGTTGTCAGCCGCGTGGTGTACTCTACGCCTTACCTCCCGCTGAAACCGCGGGAATTGGACCAACTTGACGTACTACTGCGGAAGGCGTACAAGCAAGCGCTAGGCCTCCCTCCTCAAACTGCCACTAGCAAGTTGGAAGCGCTCGGGGTGCACAACAAGGTGCGGGAGATCATTGATGCCCGCCTTGTCAGCCAACTAGAGCGGCTCAGACTAACTTCGACCGGTCGCACGGTGCTGAGGCAGCTAGGCTACCGGATAGCGGACGCCAGCCACCCTCGTCCGGAAACTGTTCCTCAAGACATCCGCACGCTCATCAGGGTTGCTCCGCTCCCGCGAAACATGCATCCTGAGCATCACGTACAGCGCAGGCAAGCACGGGTACAATTCCTGCAAGGGAAGTACCCTGACCACCCGCATGTGCGCTTCACGGACGCGGCCCACTACGCGTCCCATCCAGCCACAGCAGTTAGTGTCATTGACGGCTCGGGCGATGTCGTTCGCACTGCGACCGTAAAAACCACAAACATTGTTGAAGCCGAAGAAACGGCCATCGCACTGGCGATGACGTCTCCAACTTCGAATAGCCCACTTCATATAATTACAGACTGCCAGCAGGCATGCAGAAACTACGGCAACGGTCGGATCTCAAATATGCGCTCTCCGACTTCTAAAAAAGCACAAGGACACCCTAAACCCAACTGTACTAATATGGACGCCAGGTCACGCAGGGCTTGACGGAAATGAGCGAGCACACGCTACAGCCCGAGCATGCACCCTCCGGGCACCGCACCAGTCGCTCCGTGACCCAGAGCCTGTCCAGCAGCAGTACCGTACACTTCTGCAACACCACCGCCTTGCCAGATGTGCCTACCCACCACCGCACCAGAAGCTCACCCGAGAGGAGGCTGTAGCCTGGCGGCAACTACAGACAAACACCTTATACAAACAAACAGACAAACCCCCACCTTAGCTTCCTGCACATCATACACCCCACAATGTATCCACCAACATGCCCACACTGCAGCGAACATCCAACACTGTACCACACCACGTGGGCTTGCCAAAACACACCAGCAGCCCCCATTATTCGCATACCCACCTTCGAGCAGTGGGAGGCCGCGCTGTGCAGTTCGGACCCTGAGGACCAGCGACAGTGGGTGGACCGGGCACGCAGAACCGCAGCCGCCGCTGGGGCCCTGGACTGAGGGCTTCTCCCGCTTTCAAGCGCGAACCTCTTTCGCTTGAATAAATGTTTCTCCACCACCACCACCAGATAACAGACTCGCGTTGCCGGGCAGTAAAAACAAACAATAAATAAACAAACCCATACATGGTTCGTGGCAATATCCAATTCAATCCAATCCAAATCCAATCTAATGCTTCTCGCGCATGCGCAGCACGGCTCTCCAGGAGCACACACACACACACACACGCACGCACGCACACACCTTTTGTTAAACTTTTATTTTGTTCTTGTTACATTTTGTGAACCTTTTGTTCACAGACGTTTCGATTTACACGGTGCTGTGCCGTGAGCACGGACGCCGGGCCCCTAAAATGAACACAGGCATACGTTGCTGAATGCGAGACAACATTCGACTCGTTTCAGGGTGTCTGGTGCGGCCTAAAAGGAGCCGCGTGGGCCGCAATCCGCTGTGCATGGCTCGACGCACGGAAGTGGTTTGAGAACAACCCCGCCTCATTGGCCATGCAAACTGCTACTGGATGTACGCCTATAAGTTTTGGAACATTATTGCAGTGTGCATCATCGCAGTGTACGTTGTACTTGAGGCGTGCTCATTTTTTGCCTGTGCGCATTCTAAGCTGAAGACCATGCTCAACATGCCCGAGCGATATATACAGACGGGGACTTAAAGGGACACTGAAGTGAGTTGTAAACATTGCGGGATTAGCGCAAATTATAGTCCCGAGTCCATAGGCCATGTTTCAACCACTCTAAGCGCGTTCACGCAAATTGATTCAGTAGAAAAATCAATTAGAAAATGCTGTCCTCCTCTCTGCACCCTCGCCCATTTTCAGTGGCGTTTTCGTGTGACGTCAGGAAGTGATGAGCAGGCAATTGACTGCGCTACTGCACGGCTCGCCGACCTTCCGACAGAGTCAGTCTGCCCAGCGTTTAGTTCAGCGGCCGCCAACGGGTCGTCGCAATTCGCTCGCTCAGTGGAAACTGAGCCACAACACGTTTGTGAATGGAAGAATGTTCCTTTCTTTACTTTGTTAGTTTGTACACTGTATCAAACTCCGAGTCCGGGTCGCTCCACACAAGCGCTGCACAAGTGCACATGCGACGCTTCGCTGACTCTGGTACGCCAGTAGGAAACACTAAGGCCACTTGAAGGCGGGAGAATAGTCAACGAAGTCAATATAGGTACTAAGGAAATAAAATCAACTGAAACTTTCGCCGTACACCGCAAAACTAGGGAGGAGGAAGCATGTTTTTGCGCTGGGTGAACAAGCACAGCGGTCAGCAGCACGACCACACATCTGCGAACGCTTTTCCGTCTAAGAAATGCAATTGCTAGACGTGAGACACTCAATATTTGGCGGACGCTTACTGCACGAGCGCTATACAACAAGAAGTCACCTAAGCTGCTTGAAATCCTAAAACTAAATAAAAGTATAAACTGGTTATACATTATATTTTCGGGAGCAAGCTGCGTTGGTGCGGAGCATTTATGCGGCGCAAACTGACCCACCAGAATGGCTGCACCTGTTGGACGCATGCGTCTGCTTGCCAGAGTTTTAACGGACGGCTTATTTTAGCTGCAGTGAAGTGCATCTTCATGGACGACTCATAACTTTTGTAGGCTGTATTAAGGGCAGTTTTCCATGCAGTAAAGGAAAAAAAAATTCCAACGGCGGCAGCGCTGGCCCGTGGCCAAAAGATCTCGAGCGCTAGAAGTAATATTTTGCAAGTCGCAAGTTCGAATCGCCGAGAGTACATGCTTTTTATTTGTTTGCGGCCCATGTTCTGTAAACTGAGTTCAAGTTCATTTTTGGGCAGTAACGTTCACTGCTCCACGAGCAAGTTCGCAGAACACGCGAAGACTGACACTGACGCGCTAGCAAGTTCTCGTTGGAATGCAATTGCCACAAGCGCTGACTACTTGCGGGCAGTGGGCACAGGCCTGAATCAACAGACGCTTGGCCTGGTGCGAACACGCGTTTTACGATACAGGCATGAGTGAAGCAAGCTCCGAATATGCGGGAAAAGCGCATGGCATTTGAGCGTCTGCGGTGACGCGGACGGCGTTCTTCCAGTGCGTAGGCCACGGCTCCAAGCCATCCTGGGAGGCTTATCTTAGGCATTTTACAGCCGACAACATGGCAGAAGCGCGGTACGATGATTACTGAGATATCGAGAATGCCCATCAGATAACGTCGAATGTCAAGCATGTTGTTTTACGGAACCGAAACCGAAATTTGTTTGAATGCTTATCGTGGGCATCGTCCAATCACGGGGCATCTCCTCCCGTCGTCACAGCGTTTATTTGGTGCGGCCGCCACAGACCGCGCATGGTAGTTTTTCTTTCCCGCTTTATAAAATAATTACCGACTTATCAACCAGATAAACGATGAAAAGTGGGGTAATTTAAGCCAGTCTGCGCAGTGGAAGCAAAACCGGGAGCTTGACAAATTCACTTCAGTGTCCCTTTAATATTCCGGTCCACGCGAGCGCGTTGCAAAAGCCAGCGATGCGCACTCTGGAGGCCTGGCGCCTGTTGTCGAGACTGGCGCGGCGCGCATGCGTGTCCTTTTTTACTCGCAGGCACGCTGATTTTCTCGCTTCCTGCAGCGCTACTGCGATGGTCACTGAAACACCGAAGAGCGACGCTTTGTAGCATTCTCTTCGTGATACATTTGCGGCCTAATGTGGCACTGCGCCGGCTTCGGCGCAAATGCTCTTGGCATCCTGATAAATGTTAACGAGTAATTTTTTTTGTGCTTTATCGTTTATAGCCTCTTCCGAACGGCGTCGCCGGATGAAGCGAGTATGAAGCACAATCGCAGGGCGCCGTGCTATCGACAACGAAATGCCGGCGAGATGATTCGCGAGCCTTTATTCATCGTCTTTATTTTGTATGCTACTTGACCACTGAACTTACCTTTCAGCACGCTTTCCGCTTCCGATAAAGTAGGCATTTAGCAAGGTTTGTAAAAGACACCATCTGTTTGTTGTTGTTGTTGTTGTTGTTGTTGTTGTTGTATACTTGCTTAGTTAAAATTGACCCAAAAAGACACTCCTTATATTTTCTGTTCACCCTGCCCTTCGGTATTTGTCAAAATGGCACCTCGGCTTCCCATCGAAGAACCCCGTCAGATTATTCGCTTAAGGCCTGTCGAATTTATTTGGCATAGGGAAAAGGTCTGCAACCACTGCAGCGACAATCAGCTTGTCCTTCTATTCTGTTTTAGACATTGTCCTTCCGCTCTGGTGGTTATCTGCAAGCCGGCTTTCATAAATTCCTGTAGGCATGACTTGCTCGGCTAACAGCATCCCTCGACCTATTTGCCTTTGAGAAATGCCTTGAGAAATACCAAACAAAACAATCCCCGCAAACATTTATCGGGACACGAGGAGAGAGAGAGAGAGAGAGAGAGAGAGAGAGAGAGAGATCTTTAATGAAGTCTGGCGATGTTAGCTGGGCTAAAATGCCTAAATTGCTACGCCAGTTGATGACGTGATGAAGCTGGTGGAGATGATGTTCAAGAACTTGATGCGCACAGAGACGGTGAGCTATTCACAGCGACTGGTCTAGACCTGTTTGTTGCAGGTACTGTATCAGAGCTTTGGTAGCCCGTAAAGTACGTTTGGGGCAAGCCCATCGTCCTAAAACGTCCTTTAGCTGCATGTCCACGGAAAGCGGCAGTCCCAAAGCCACTGCGAAGGACACTCTTTGAGCACTGAATCGAGCACATTCACAGAGTAGGTGCTGCAGGGTTTCTCGCACATCTCAGTGTGGGCAGAGTGGCGACGTAGCCTGTTTTATCTTAAGGAGGAAGTTGCGCGTGTATGCGACATTCAACCGCATGCGATGTAGAATTGCTTCTACCCGCTTGGAAAGTCCTGGTGGCATTATAAATTTGCAGTTGGGATCTATGAAACATAGCGGCGCGTAACGACGAGATACGTCATCCCAGGCTGCACACTGCATGTTCCATGCCGTGCTGGATGCAAGTACAGATGCATCTTTCCTAGAGAATGGTATAGCTATTGTCGATGCGCGATGCTTATGCGCAACGGATGCCGCAATGTCTGCCTTCACATTGCCAGTTATCCCACCATGGGCTGGAATCCACTGAAGTGCAATGTGATGGTGCGCTTGTAGAGGTTGAAGATGTAAAGCGTGTATGTCAGACACAAGCTGGTCTTTTGAAAAGACGCTAGACATTGAAGGGCAGCCCTTGAGTCTGAAGATCGCCCACTCTCGTGCGGGTTGCTTGACGATATGAGCGAAGCCACCCTCAGAGCTGCAAGTTCGGTAGCCGTAGTTGACGTTCTGTGACTGAGCATGGCACTGATGGTGGTACGTGATTACGGTATCCACACCCTGATAGTGGATGATGTTGATGAAACCGACCCATCAGTGTACACATGAGTTTGGTCTCTGTATATCCGTGAAATGTAGTCCAGGGCGAAGAACTTTAGTGCGGGAGCCGGAATATGCTCCTTCCTCGTGATACCGGCACAGTAGTCGTGACCGGTGCGGGCAGGAACATCCAGGGCGGGTTCTCAGGAGGAGCAGGCTCTTGATACACCTTCGGCAGAAATTTACGCACTTCTTTGGCCCAACTTGTCGCTAGAGGATGGCCCCGCTGTCTTGCCACAATCCGCAGACGCGCACGAAGCAACTCCTGCGTGTTTAGAGCTCGTGGTGAGAGCTGCCTGCATTCTGTCATCGTTCAGATGGTAAAGGTTGTCTTTGGAACTGCAATGCATACCCGCAGGATTGGTTCTTGCATGCTCTCTAGCGCTTTGACAGTTCTTTTTGATAGCGGGACCAAAGCAGGGATGCTGTAACTGATCAGGCCAACGCAAAGCGCTTTGTATACCCGTAGAAGAGAATTGACTGAGCACTTGCGCCAAAGCAGGCGCAATCGTCACATTAGGCCGCAAATATGCCTTCGGGATAAAAGGAATGCTACAAAGGCGTCACTCTGCGGGGCTTCAGTCACCATCACAGTACCGCCACAGGAAGCGAGAAAATCAGCGTGCCTGTGAGTAAAAAAGAACGCGCATGCGCGCCACGCCGGTCTCGACAACAGGCGCCAGGCCTGCAAAGTGTGCATCGGTGGCTTTTCCCACGCGCTCGCGTGGTCCGGAATATCAAATCCCCGCCTATACGTACGGCGGTGTCTTGCTTGGGTGCGGCAAAACCTAGTTGTGACTTGGGCTGTTGAACCGCGCAGACGAGGCTATCATTACGTACGCGGTGAACAGACGAACATGGTAGCATTACATGAAAAAAAAAATGGTATAAGCATATGTGCATGCATGTAGCATTATTATTATTATTGAAGCGTACATGAAAATGCAGACATTACATTACCGTTGTGGTTCTTGCTTGTGGCAACTAATTTAATAGAATTCTCTGATTGATTGATTGTGGGGTTTAACGCGCCGACGCAACGCAGGCGATGAGGCGCGCCGTAGTGGAGGGCTCCGGATTAATTTTGACCACCTGAGGATCTTTAACGTGCGCCGAAATCTCGTACACACGGGCGTTTTTGCTTCTCGCCTCCATCAGAAAAGCAGCCGCCACGGCCGGGAATCGAACCCGCGACTTTAAGAGAATTCTCGTGGCAGAAATTACGTTATATTGATTTGACTGCCGGTAACATTTTTAAGCGCATCGGTGCTTATAACCAAAATGTGGGTTACCAAATGCATTCAAGTGCTCGCGTTTGAACTACCAGACTAAAGTTATTGTTATTTTTAAAACATCTTGCTTCAACACAAATAATTACACTATTCAGTCATTAATTAATAAACACATCAACACATTTTCTTCTTGCCATCGCGTGCAAGAAGTTTTTGTTTGTTTCTTTATTTAAAATAAAAGCAAGCGGATTGGACAGCCTCTGCTGCTTACAGCAGTGGAATTGAGTCACTTTAAAATACATGAGCAAAGATCGGTTCACACATTATTCGGCAATGAATGTAAATAGTATACGAAAAAGATGATCACCAGGCTATACAAAAATTCTCAAAAATTGGCTCCCTCCCAGCAAAGTACTATTAATTGTGGCAGCCATCAATATAGAACAATTTAAGCATAATGTCCGCATAGGCGGGTCCAAAAGATTTGCATTTTTTTTCCGCAGCAGACACGATGAGGTCCACAACTTTTTCATTTACCCGTAGTTTTTATGGCTTAAAGAAAGTTGAGAGAATATGGACACTTGTTTAGCCTATATTTTATGATTATTTATGCAGCATTGTCGATTTCTACAGTTGCGATTACTAATTTCATTTCGCTTCTGCGAGGTCGCACGGATACCGCCGGCCACCTACGCCGAGACGACCGGTCCGCCAATCACCATCCACCGGCTTCACACAAATTCCGCGCGGAATCACCAGCGTCGAAGAGCGAATAGACACTTAGGAGAATTTATCGCATTTCTTTGGAGTCTGGTGTTCTGACAGAGGACAGAGGGTGATTGCTTGCGCTGCGTGTTGCCTGTTGTCGGTCGGTTCCTTGCAAGCCGCAGAACTATGAACTACCGAGGCCGAGAAATGAGACTGGAAAACCGGGTGAAGCTGGCCGTGACACCTGGTCAGCGCGGCGGTGTACTGATGATCCGGGCCTGGCAGGTGGGACCTGTTTGTGGAAAGGAGCGTGGAGCCACCTCTTCTCTGGAACAATGGAGGGGAACCTGGAAGAGCCTGGCGAAAGAGCGCGCTCGGCATCCGAGCCACGTGGAAGTAGCTGGTCTGCCTGGCGCATTGTCTTACAGCGGGGGTTCTGTTGTGCCAAAGCGCCCGACACAAATTCGCTTCGCTTGGCGACGCGGCGACGGCTGGGCCGATTCACGCCTCAGAAAAATGGCCCCCGCAGACGCGCCCCGACACGCCGGGAAACGGCGCCGTTGAGTCGCGAGACCTGTGCCCTCTACCGAGAGGCAAAACTTCGCCCTGTAAATATTTTCACGTTAATAAACACTTTCTCTCTCTCTCTCTCTCTCTCTCCGTCGCAGCGGTTTCGGCTGACGCAATCGCTTCGCCTCTGTTCGTCGGATTCAAACTGCGGCCAGCGGCGAGTCCTGATTGGAGGGATTCGAACTGCTCGCGCTGCAAGGAACCCCCGGCGGTATCAAACAGCTTGGAAGCAGAAGCGATTGTTGCACTCATTGGAGGAACCGAGTTGAGACGTGCTGTCGCCTCTGTGCGAGCCATGTAAGGCTCTTGTTACCCTTGTACATAGTGGCTATAAATGCTGCTTAAACTCACCCGTCCGCTCGACAACTTCGTCGCTCAGCTCTGCGGCACGTTGGTAGCGGGCTAAGCAAGACAACGTCGCAACAGTGGTGACGGCACCGGTATGGCTAAGTCCCAACACTGGTTACTTCGCTGAAGGGGCCAAGTCACAATAACATCCCCATTGCGTGTAGTCTGTCTACTATTGCTTACCTCAGAAAACAATCATAAGCTTTCGAAACGACGGAAAACAGAGCTATAGTTGACAGTCCGTGCGCCCGGTTATGTTCGACATGTCTGACAAAGTCCAGAACACCATCCTGGGCGCCTAGCGCCGCCGAAAACCAGTCATGCAGGACGGTAGTTGTTTATAAAGATCTAGCCACCAGGTTAGCCTCCGGCACAAACCAGTTTCCCCATCAACTTCGCCCCACAGGATGTGAGGGAAACAGGCCGGTATGCAGACACCGCCGTTCGGTCCTTTCCAGACTTAGGAACCGGAACCACACAGGAGAGTTTCCGCGAAGAAGGAATGGCACCCGTCCCCGAAATGTGGTTCAAGTACCGGAGGAGGTAGTTTCTGCGCTCTGCCGGCGAATTAAATAGCATTTGATTGTTGATTTTGTCAGGGCGTAATACCCATCACCTCCGTAAGGTACTTGCGCTCTCGAACTCCCGGAGCGTGAATGGGTCATCCAACGCTGAAAAGGACAACGAGGGTAACGAGGAAAAGAGTCCCCCCATACATTGTCGAAGTGTACGCGTCCGCAGATGCCTCAGCCAATTGGGAGATCGTCACATCCTTCCGTAATGCCAAGGCCACAAACGCCCTTAACGGTCGTGACTTTCCAACAACGAGTTCACGATGCTCGAAATTCGAGGCACTGGTGTGAACACGCTTACTGAAGAGCAAAGACGCAGAGCCGATCGGCCTTTTAGGCGAAAAACAGCGCGAAAGCATGCGGAACCCATAGAGTATTTTTTGCGCCGACATTTTGAGCAGACCGCCCGCGTTTGTCTTGGCGACTGCGACTCGTCGAGCAACTGAACGAGCTCGGCGGAAAAATTCGAGTCTATAGTTCTTTCTTGCACATTGTTGAAAGCGCTACAGACTGAAATTTCTCGCGGAGTCTGGTGTTCGCACATTTCCGAGCCCGTAACATGGCTGTTAAGTTGGCAACAATGGGTACGAGACCATTCATTGAACACCGTTTCGGTGAACGCCGTTCGATCGAACGCATGTGCATTTCATCGAAGCCGATTCGTCGACCACCGTATCGTCTAACTGACGTTGCCCGTTTGATCGAACGCTGTTTGGAAGCTTCGGGATCGGTTGGTATTGATTGATTGATTGTGGGGTTTAACGCGCCGACGCAACGCAGGCGATGAGGCGCGCCGTAGTGGAGGGCTCCGGATTAATTTTGACCACCTGGGGATCTTTATCGTGCGCCGAAATCTCGCACACACGGGCGTTTTTGCTTTTCGCCTCCATCAGAAAAGCGGCCGCCGCGGCCGGGAATCGAACCCGCGACCTCGTGCTCAGCAGCGCAACGCCTTAGCCACTGAGCGACCGCGGCGGGTGATCGGTTGGTATTGCTAGAAAATTTCAATTCATTTTAGATACCAAGGGATGCATGAAGCATGGAATACTTATAACTTTGGGGCCGTATAGAAAAACCCCGCCATTTCGAAGTCCAAGCCTTGGTTACTGCCGCTCTCCGTGGCGATTATCGGAAACGAACATGCTCCGGGTAATGCCGCATTTTGGATTATATTTACAGAACTTTGCTTTCTACTTTCAGGAACCATGTTCTACACAGAATTTTCTACAAAGAGGGAACACATTTTAAGATGCACTGAAAATACCCCAACCGACTTGCAGAAATCTAAAAGAAGTTCATTTTCCAGGGCGGAAATTAATTCTTTAAGTAGCTTCATTGCATACAAGAACGCAGCCACTGAGAGTCGTTTACTGCCGGGTTTCGTTCGTTCTAGGAGGTGCGTGGCTTTTCGCTCCTGCTGCCGGCGGCTAAGGAACCCACAAAAGCCGGGATGTGTGATTCCGACAACTTGTGAAAACTTACTGCGCAAGCTGTCTACGGATTTATTTCCCAGTGGCAGCCCTTGTTCCGTTAAACGCTTAACGGACAGGAGTTAGGGGTACTGGTCCGCACCCAGGTGGCGTGCAGTTCAGAAGTCCCCCGGGCAGTTGGCGTGCTTTCCCGCGAACCATTTCTGCTCGAACAAGCATATTGTAGCGCCCTCTGGTTGGCGCTCTTCTATGAAAGAGGAGAATAAAGAAGCGAGCGGCGCGTGCTTAGTGCGCCAGCACGGCACGGGCAGTTCGATTCCGAGAGAGAGAGAGAGAGAGAGAAGTAAACTTTATTTAGAATGTCCGGCGGAGGTAGCGGGGAGGACCACGCAGGGTCGCCCGCCACCCGACGTAGTTAAGGCGTCTTCGGGGTGTTGCCTCCCCGACTCCCGCTAGGCCGGCCCGCTGTCGACCTGTGGGGTTTATACCCCCGGTCTCCAGCCGGCTCAGCCCCACGCGTTTGTCGGGCAAGAGCCACCTCGAGCCGCTGGACGGCCTGCAATTGTTCTGTCAAGTCCTGCGATAACACTGCACGAGCTATGTCTTCCGGCAGTCGCCCGGGAGAGGCGACCGCTTCTTCTGGATGTAGGTCACAGTCCCAGAGGATGTGGGTCAAAGTTGCTTTAGCCCTTTTGCACACACTGCACACTTCACTTTCGAACACCTCCGGGCACACGTAACGCGCAAGCGCCGGCGTGAGCACGGATCTAGTTTGAAGTTGTCTGTATAACACCGCCTGTTCGCGTGTCAGTCCCGGGTGGGGCGGGGGCATGGTTCGGCGACCATGCCGGTACCAGCCCAGCACCTCCGCATACCCGAGTAGTGGGTCCATTTCGTCGTCGTCGTCACTGCACATATAACAGTCCTCACAGTCCACTCCTTCCGCCGAGGCGAGGGCGGTGGGGGCGGCCGTGCGGTTGGTAAGTACTCGCGCGGCGGCGTCCGCCGTCTCGTTGCGGTTGGGATGGCTGCTGCTGCCGCTGCCTGTAGTTATTGTATGCGCCGGGAACCACCTCAGTTGGGTGGCCGGAACAGAGTCGTTCACTGCACTGCAATGTACCACGCGCACTGCACTGGCACATACTGAGTTGCGGGCGTAGTTCTTGATTGCCGAGCGGGAGTCGCTCAGTATCGTCGAGCACCGACGGTCCGTGAGGGCAAGCGCAATGGCCACTTCCTCTGCTTGGCATGCCGACGATGCCCGGATGCTGCAGGCACTGTACACTTCACCGGTCGTGGCTTTGACCACCACTGCCACGTAAGTGTCTTTTCTGTCTGCGTACTTGGCCGCGTCCACGAAGATGGCGCCGGTGTCGTTCGCGTGCGTGTCTCTAAGGACCTTGGCTCTTGCGGCACGTCTCCCCGGATTTTTGTCGGGATTGACATTCCGTGGGAGCGGTGTTATCTTGAGCCTTTGTAGGGTTTCCGCCGGTAAGACTCCGGCTTCTTGCTGCTGGGGTGTTGTTGTTGCCCCTGCGAAGCCCAGCCGGGTGAGGATGCTCCTGCCCGTTCTGGTCGTCGAGAGGCGTTCTAGTTGCGCGGTTCGTTGAGCTTCTGCAATCTCTTCGAGGGTGTTGTTGACCCCCAGCTCGAGAAGCCTGGCCGTGCTGGTGCAGTTCAGAAGCCCCAGTGCGGCCTTGTGGGTTTTGCGAATTGCTGCGTTGATTTTGTCTCGTTCTTGCACTTTCCAGTAGTGGAACGCACCGATGTACGCCACGTGACTGGTGGCGAAGGACTGGACCAGTCGGAGGAGGCTTGCTTCCTTCATTCCGTGGTGTCTCGTGGCTACCCTCTTTATGAGACGGGTGGCCGTCCCGAGTTTGGTGATGAGTCGGTCTACTGTGGTGCCGTTGCTTCTGTTGGCCTCCAGGAACATGCCGAGGACCCGGAGCGTCTTGACTTTGGGGATGACGGTGCCGTCTTTCGTGTGAAGAGTGATCTTCGCACAGTCTTCCGTTGCCTGTTTGCGGTACCTTCCCGATGGAGGGATGATCAGCAGTTCGGATTTTTGCGGCGAACACTTGAGGCCCGTACCATCCAGGTGGTCTTCGATGGCGTTCACTGCTGACTGCAGCGTCTCCTCGATGTGGCCGTCACTGCCCCCGGGGACCCAGAGCGTGATGTCGTCCGCGTAGATGGTATAGCGTACTTGTGGGACCTCCGAGAGCAGTCGGTTGGCCACGCCGATCATGACGAGGTTGAAAAGGAGTGGTGATATGACGGAGCCCTGGGGAGTACCGACGCTCCCCAGTGCCCTTTCTGACAGTTGTAAATTTCCCGCTTGGATCTTCACGGTTCGATCAGACAGGAAGTCCCGGATGTAGTTGTACGAACTTCGTCCCATGCCCAGCCTGGAGACCTGCGCCAAGATGGCCGAGTGGCGCACCTTGTGGAAGGCACTCTGGAGGTCGAGGCCCAGCACCGCCCTGTTGTCGCGGGTGGGGACGGATGAGTCGAGGATCTCGTGTTGCAGCAACAGCATTGCATCTTGGGTGCTGAGCTTCTCCCTGAACCCTAGCATGGTGTCGGGGTAGAGGCCTTCGGTTTCTAGGTAGCGTTGCCATCTGTTCCTGAGAACGTGCTCAAGGACCTTTCCCACGCACGATGTAAGAGAGATCGGGCGCAGGTTCTCAATGCTGGGTGGTTTGCGGGGCTTGGGTATTAGGACCGTCCGGGCCGTCTTCCATTGTGGGGGTAGTTTTCCCGCTTGCCAGCATCGGTTGAAGTACTTTGTGAGGGCGGTGACCGCCCCGTCGTTGAGGTTTCGCAGGGCCTTGTTGGGGACCTGGTCCGGGCCGGCAGCAGATCTGCAGTTGAGTTCCTGCAGCACTGCGCGTACCTCCCATTCTTCGATGTCTTGATCGAGGGCCGGGTTGGCCGCGCTTTGGTATTCTTCGCGTTGTTCGGCTGCTGTGCTGGGCAGGTACTTAGCGTTTATCCGCTTGCCCGTTTCTTCCTCTCCCAGCTCTCAGATTGCAGTGAGCATGGTCTGGGACAGTCTGTGCTGTTGGTATCCCCGGGTCGACGTGTCGTCCAGGAGATGTCGAAGGAGTTTCCAGGTTTGACCCTTGTGGAGTTGGCCGTCTGCAGCACTGCATGCCGCGTACCACCTCTGGGTACTCAGGTCTTGACTGTACTTTTCGATGGCTCGTCCAAGCTCCGCCACCCGTTTTCGGAGCCTGCGGTTGTGCCGTTGGCGCTTCCACCGACGCTGCATCGACTGTCGCGCTTCTATCATGTGGGCCAGCTTGCTGTTAACTTGCTGTATGTCATCATCAGTGTCCAGCTCTGTGGTCGCTTGGGACGCCGCCTGTTTGATGGATGAGGTCCATTCGTCGATGTCTGCGATGTCCTGTTGCGTACCTTCCATGACCGAGCGGAAACGGGCCCAGTCCGTGAGCCAGTGCTTGCGTCTTTGTTCTGCTGTGTGGGGCCTGGCGGTCGGTAGCACCAACTCGAGAATATAGTGGTCGCTGCCCAGGTTATGTCCTGTATTGCTCCACCTGACATCACCCTTGGTCCTGTCTGACACTCGGACGAAGGACAGGTCCGGGTTGGTATCCCTCGTGGTGGATGTGCCGATTCGGGTAGGGGTTGCCGGGTTCGTGTAGAGGATGAAGCCGGCGTTCGTGGCTTCGTCGAGCAGGTCCCGCCCTTTGACTGTTGTGCGACTGTATCCCAGCTCTTTGTGGGGGGCGTTGAAGTCTCCGCAGATAGCAATTGTTTCGCTTGGAGCCGTCCGTGTCGCTTTGTGCAGGAGAGCCTTGAACTTCTGTTGTCTGTGCGTGGGGTTGCTGTAGACGTTCACGAGCAGGAAGGATTCCTGCCGCTTCTTGCCGATTACCACCTCGGTCGCGCAGTGCTCGATGGTGCTACGGCCGAGGAAGTTCTCGTGTTTGATGAAGGTGAGTCCCTTTCTCACGAAAGTGCACACGCCCTGCGCCGCGCCCTTACCGCAATCTCGAACGCTTGGGGGGCTGGCGTGTGCACGGTAGCCGGGCAAGGACGGTGCATTTTCTGTGTGGGTTTCTTGAATCATGATGATGTCCGGTGGTTGTTCGATGCTTAGCAGGTGTTGTTGCAGGACCGCCTTCCGGCACCGGAACCCGTTGGCGTTCCAGTGCCAGATCTCCAGGCCTGGGCTTGTTGTTGGTGTGCTGGCCATGTTGGTGGACGCGGTTGGGCGGTGGGGTTGCAGGTGTTTGCCACGTCATCGTCGCGGCCAAGCTTGCGGTAGAGAAATTCTTGGAGTGCGTCGAGACGGCGCTCGACGGCGGTAAAGCGGGCGTTTACACGGTGCTCGAAGGCGTCCATCCGTTTCTCGAGTCTGTCGATTCGTTCAGTACAGCGGCGGAGACGCACAGCGAAGCTGATTCCGTTCTTTGCTCGTGGTTCCTGCTCTTCGTTGGGCGATTGTGGGGGTTCGTCTTCCTGCTCCTCCATGTCGATTTCGGGGGAGGGTGATCGTGGAGTCTTCGCCTCGGGTTTCGGTGCTTTCATGCTGGGTTGTGGGGCTTGTGAATTCGACGGTTGGCTTACCGGTTGCGTCGCTGGCTGTTGTGGTTGTTGCTGATGCCGTGGTGTCAGCGACTGGGGGCGGGGAACTCGGCCCTGTTCCCACGTAGGCTGGGTTGATGCTGGCGGCGTCGGACGTTCGCGTTGCTGTTGCCGGTTACTCAGGTGTGTCAGCGCCTCTTCAAGGCGCTGGTCCAGGCGCCTGATTTCTGCCTTGAGGCTGGCGTTTTCTTCTCGTAAGGCTTGCATCGCGTCTTTCGGCTGTGACGATTTATTCCGGCGTTGCTTGGAGTCGATGACGACGTCGGTCCACGTGACTCTTTCGCGGGAGCGGGATTCTTTGCGACCGTTTGCGCTGGCGCGCTGTTTGCTTCTGCTCCTGCTTTCCCGCCTCCTCGATGTCTCTCGATCGGGGTGGGCGGAGCTTGGCCGCGTGCAGCTGCGGCTTCGTCCTCTGCGACCTTGAGGCTCGAGGAGCGGAAAATTGGCGGGATTTCTGCTCGGAACATGCGCTCCCTTTGGTGACGTCGGCTTGGTTCGTTCCCAGCGACGCTTCTTAACCAGGTAAGGCATCTTGAAGCGATTGGTACAGCCAGGCGCTCCGGATGGGTGCTGTCCACCGCACAGTTTACAATGGGGTTTACACTCTTCTGCGTGATTTTCGCCCGGATTTGGCTTGCCGCAAGCGAAGCATACTTTCGTCTGCGGCTGTGGGCATACATCCTGGCGGTGGCCTATCTTGCCGCATTGTCGGCACACCTGATGATGTTGGCGGTAAAGGCTGCAGCGCACGAGTACGGCGCCATACTTCACTGTTGCAGGTACCTTGTGGCCTTGAAATAGGACGATCACCGCGTTTGGAGTCTCCTATTCTGTGGGCGTCAATTGCCGTGGTGTTGCACGTGTTGACCACGTTAGCCCTAATGTCGTCGGGGGTGTCCGTGGCTGCTATATTGTAAATTACTCCTTTAGCGGTGCCGTGTGGTGCCGCATGGTAGGCATTGACTTCAAATACTTGATCTCCGATGTTAAGCGTGCGTAGTTGAGCGTATCTCATTGCTCGTTGCTCGCTTGGGGTGCTGAGCACTCTAATGTTTTGCGCCACGTTAGCGCACACTGTGTCTTGCAGGGTTTCCTCTCCTGATGTGCCTGTTGCAGCCATAATTGCCGTCATGAGTGCCGAAGCTTCCACGCGGCCGGTATTGAGCCCGCCTCGGGGCCGTACAATGACTTTATGCTCGTCTCTGGGAATATTCACCGGCATGCGGGCGGCCTTCGTCATGCTTGCAGTAACTCTTCGCGCGAATTGCGCCTGGAAAGATCGTGGTTCATGCTTCTTGGCGGTAGACTCACCGTTAGCGCGTAGCGGTGGGGTTTCTCGATGCGGCTGCGCGCGTCTCGTGGCGAGAGTCCACCCCGCGGTGTCGCTCGCCTGTAGGTCCTCGCCGGGGACCGCGACGACGGTGCGTCCGTCTCGTTGGCCCAGTTGCAAGTGGAGATTCTGGTGCTCTTCGCTATCGTGATCAGGCTCGTACTCCGTATCCATCGCTGAGGCCATGTCCCGCGAGGCGGTGACGATGGTGGGGCCGATGGCGTGCGGCCGAGCGCGTGCTTCGGATGGAGATGCATCGGCGGCACGTGGCGGTGGCGGCGGTGGCGGCGATCGCGCCGTTGCCATGGCAGCAGATTGGAACTCCGTTGTTAGGTTTAGCGGGCGTCGGGCATGACTGCTGCCTTCGGGAGGTCGGTTTGCAGTGTACAAACGGTCAAATGCGGCAATTGAGGCACGAAAATGATCCACGAGACTTGCCGAATAGTGTGAACTGGACGGTTCAGGTCACAGCGTCGACGACCTGGTAGGAAGAGCGTAGATTCTGCAGCTCGGTGTTGTGCCGTCTTTCCAAGCCGAGGACGATGATGATGATCTTCGATTCCGAAAGCCTGCCACGCTGGTACTCTTTCAGTGGCGCTGCGCTGCGACCCCGCGGTTCCCAACAGTGGTGACTCCGGACTAAGACATGTCCGACCCCCGCAACCTCGCGCCCTCGGGCCCTCTTTTGCCTGACGCTTCCTCGCTGCCGCCGGACGTCGCAGTCATACAGCTCCGTCTGCCCACCTTCGTGCGCAAGAACCCACACGTCTGGTTCGCCCAGGTCGAAGCCGTCTTCGATCTGCACCGCGTCACCTCGGAGACTACTCGGTATCGCCACTTGCTTTGCAACCTGCCTCCTGAGGTGGCTGATGAGGTGGCAGACATCATCGGTGCACCTTTGAACGATGCCCCGTACCAGCGGCTCAAGCAGAGTATTCTGGACCGAACCACGGTGTCCGAGAGCGCGCGCCTCCGGCAACTGCTCACCCACGAAGAGCTTGGAGATCGCCGCCCTTCCCAGCTGCTCAACACCATGCGACAGCTCGTGAGCTCGAGCAACGTGGACTCGAGCGGTGCACTTTAAAAGGAGCTCTTTCTGCAGCGCTTGCCACAGTCCACTCGCATCGTTTTAGCTGCTGCAGGGGACTTGACCCTCGACCGCGCCGCCGAGCTTGCCCATAAAGTTCACGACGCGACTTCTCCCTCAGCCGCTATCCTCGCTTCGACAGCAGAGTCATCGGCCGTGTCCCGCTTAGAGACTCGGATCGATCAACTCGCCGCTTCCATTGAAGCGCTTAGGACGTCCTCTGATCGCCGATGTGGCTCCTCCCCACGTCCTAGCCGTCGTTCGTCTTCCCCGGGAGGTTCTTGCTCGCGCAGCCCTCGAAGCTCGTCTATCTGCTGGTACCATCGCACTTTTCAGCACCGCGCGCGTCACTGCACTTCTCCATGCAGCTGGTCGGGAAACGCGACGCGAGATCACTGATGGCGGCATGTGACCTCGCCTTACAACCTGGCCGCCTTTTCCTGGTCATGGATCGCATTTCTGGTTTGCGCTTCCTTGTAGACACGGGCGCTGAGGTCAGTGTATTACCGGCCACCAAGGATGAGCGTACGTCTAAGTCACCTGGACCTACGCTTCCTGCAGCGAACTCTACCTCTATCGCCACGTATGGTCTGCGGTCCCTCACCCTCGACCTTGGTTTGCGGCGCGCCTTCCGGTGGGTCTTCGTAGTAGCCGAAGTCAATCAGCCCATCCTCGGCTCCGATTTCCTCACCCACTTTGACCTAGACGTCAGCATGCGTCACGATCGCCTGATTGACAGCAAGACGCGCCTTTCCATCCTGGGCGTACTGTCTACTGTCGCTCCAACTGGCATCCGCACGCTGCTTCCCTTATGCCCGTACGCAAGAATCTTCGAAGACTTCCCTGAGGTTACGAGACCCTGCAACTTAAAGCAGCCGCCCAAGCACAGCGTTACCCACCACATCGTCACGCGTGGTCCACCAGTCGCATCTCGGCCGCGCCGCCTCTTCGGTGAGCGTCTGGCGGCTGCTAAACGTGAATTCGAGCACATGCTGGAACTCGGTATTATCCGCCCATCGTGCAGCAACCACGCGTCTCCACTGCATATGGTTCCTGAGAAAAGTGGAGACTGGCGTCCGTGCGGCAATTACCGGGCGCTCAACGCTCAGACTGTCCACGACAGCTATCCCCTACCCCACATCCAGGATTTCACAAGCCACTTGGAAGGGTGCACAATCTTTAGCAAAGTGGAACTTGTCAAAGCGTATCACCAAATCCCTGTCGAGCCTGCCGATATCCCGAAGACGGCCATCACTACACCCTTCGGCTTGTTTAAGTATGTGCGCATGCCCTTTGGGCTACGCAACGCAGCCCAAACATTTCAAAGGTTCATTGCCGAGGTGACACGGGGCCTTCCGGCTGTATTTGCGTACATCGACGACATCCTAGTCGCGAGTCCTACTCCACAAGATCACGAGCGTCACCTACGAGAACTCTTTGAACGCCTTCAACAATTTGGCCTGGTTGTCAACGCCCAGAAATGCGTCTTCGGGACGTCCGAGCTCGAGTTCCTGGTGTTAAGTTCGGGCTCCGCATGTAATTAATGAAGGCCGCCGGTGGCCCATGTATTGGCGTCGCCTCCGCTGGTGGCTACTTTCCCGTTTCGGAGCCGCGGAGAGCGTGTGTTGTGCCCGTCCTTTTGTGTGTCAAAGGACGGGGGTGCTTAGCCTGAGTACCTCTGTCGCGCCGGAGGTGGCTGGGTCATTCGGCATAACAAGCTGACGGGAGGCCAGATGATCGTATCTCTTAGTGTTGAAAGCGCGCGCGGTGTAAGTTTGGAAAATCTTCGACTCCGGCGGCGGGCGCTCTTCGTCGACGGGTCGTTCGCCTCGACGATGGTCGCCTCGGCTGGCAGCGTCTCTCCCCGTGGTCTGTTCAGGTGGCCGGCGGCGCACCTTTAGTCTGGGAGGGAATTAGCAACCCTCATTGTCCCGCCGCGCGCGCAGACGCACGACGTCGTGGGAGGCGTCGCGCGGAGGGAGGTCAGCCGCGCGGGGACCGCTCCGGGCCCTCGGCTTGGCTGTTGTTTGTGCAGATGCCGCCCGCTGAACGTAATGAATGGTTCACTTTAGGCCGCAGATGTCCTGTATTTTCTGGCCGGGTGTAACAGCGTGCGTAAGAAACGCACTTTGAGTGCATAAGAGAGAGAGTTGGGTCACGTGACCGCAGGTGGGGACACATGTGTGATTGGCTGGTTCCTGTGGCCAATCAATGGGTTTCTATTAATTGTTTAAAGGGTTTTTCTCTCTTTCTTGTACGCCCCCTTTTTGGAGGCGGGGTTTTTGTTATCAAAACCGGAGTGTTGGGTTTTCTGGGAGGTCGGTCGAGAGGGGATCTAGTTCAGTATAGATCTCGGCCGAACAGGCTGCTGCTGTCAGAGTGACAATGTAACCGTCACTCTGACGTGATGTAAACTTGGAGTCATGTATATAATGTAAATAAACCTAATATTCAGCAAGGAAGGCAGTCATCATCCCTCACCCGCTCCAAGCATCGGTCGTCGGTCATCGGAGCGAGTCGAGATCGTCCTCTCGGCTCGCGCATCAAAAGAACATCCCTATTTCGCCTCCCTCAGTTCGCCAAGAAGATGGAGAGGCGAAATTTAACTCCTGGGCCATCACATTTCGGCACAGGGAATTCGTCCTTTACCCTCTCACGTTCAAGCTGTGAAGGACTTCCCCGAACCTACCAGCCTCCGCCAGCTTCGTGAATTCCTGGGCCTGGTGAATTTCTCGCGACGCTTTATACCTCACTACGCCGAGCTGCTGCATCCACTGACTGAGCTTCTTCGCACAACCAAGAGCTCCTCATCCGCTATTTCCTGGTCTCCAGAAGCTCAAGCCGCTTTCAACGCTGCTAAACAAGCCGTCGCCGATTCGGTGCTTCTCATCCACCCGAAAACCGACGTGCCCACTCGCATCATGGTAGATGCATCCAGCGTTGCAATCGGCGCTGTTCTCCAGCAGAGAATCGACTCCGAGTGGCACCCGCTGGGTTTCTTCTCTCGGAAGCTCCAACCTGCCGAGACACGCTACAGCGTTTTTGGTCGTGAGCTGCTCGCCATTTACGCCACCATTGAGCACTTCCGGCACTTTTTGGAGGGCCAGTCCTTTCACGTTCTTACGGACCATAAGCCTCTGGCGTACGTTTTCCGTACGAACTCCTCCAAGTACGTTCCACGGGAACTCCGTCAGCTCGCCTATATTTCGGAATTCACGGCGGACATTCGGCACATCAAAGGCACCGACAACGAGGCGGCTGACGCGCTCTAACGCATTACGTCCATCGGCAGTGCTGCATCTCCTGTGGACTGGGAACGCCTAGCTCAGGCGCAGATTCAAGACCCTGAGCTGCAAGCACTGCGGGACCACCCGGGTTCCCTTCGTCTACAACTTGTGCGTCATCCGTTCGTGCCTGGCTCACTGTGGTGTGACATGTCAGCGGCGGCGCCTCCACCGTTCGTTCCGGCTGCCTCTCGTCGTGCTGTGTTTCACTCGCTCTACGACATCTGCCACCCCAGCATCCGAGCCACGCAGCGCCTCATCACACAGCGGTACGTCTGGCCGAGCATCAACGCTGATGTCGGCCAGTGGGCCCGTTCGTGGCTCGCTTGTCAGACAGCCAAGGTGACCCGCCACATGAAGACCCCAACGCAGCCTTTTGTGCCACTTAGCTGTCGCTTTGACCACGTCCATCTTGATTTGGTCGGACCATTTCCTCCCTCCCGTGACTGCCGGTACATTCTCACAATGATTGACCGCTTCACCCGTTGGCCCGAAGCCGTACCAATTCCGGACATCACGGCAGAAACGGTCGCAAAAGCCTTCGTTTCGACATGGGTTTGCCGTTTCGGCTGCCCCGGCATTGTTACCACGGATCGAGGCAGGCAGTTTGAATGTACCCTGTTCACTTCCCTGAGCCGCTTGCTGGGCACGAAACACTGCCGCACCACGGCATACCATCCCTGTGCCAACGGCATCGTTGAGCGGCTCCATCGCCAGCTAAAAAGTGCTCTCACTGCGCGCCTGGATAGAGAGCACTGGGTTGATCACCTTCCTGTAGTGCTTCTTGACCTGCGTGCCGTCCTTCGTCGCGACCTCGGCTGTTCAACTGCTGAACTTGTCTACGGCGCACCTCTGCGTCTTCCTGGCGATTTGTTCGTCCCTACGGCCTCCTCGCCCCAGCCGCTTGAGTACCTCCAATGCCTGCAGGACTGCATGCAGCACCTGCGACCGGTCTCACCTCGGTCTTCTGACCACCGCATCTTTGTGCATCCCGACCTGGCGTCTTCGACACACGTTTTCCTCCGGTGGGACGCTGTAAAAGCGCCTCTTACCCCCTCCTACGATGGACCGTACCGTGTCCTTAACAAGACCCAGAAGTCCGCCACCATCCTCTTGAATGGCCGCGAAGAAGTCGTCTCGTTGGACCGCCTAAAACCGGCCTACCTCGAGACGCCACCCAACGAACTCCGCGCAGACATCGCAGGCCTAAACACTCCACTACTCGCCCCCAAAACCAACGCCCGCCTGCCTCGCCGTCGCGTGACGTTCGACATTCCGTCTGGGCGGGGGGCCCTGTAGCGCCCTCTGGTTGGCGCTCTTCTATGAAAGAGGATAATAAAGAAGCGAGCGGCGCGTGCTTAGTGCGCCAGCACGGCACGGGCAGTTCGATTCCGAAAGCCTGCCACGCTGGTACTCTTTCAGTGGCGCTGCGCTGCGACCCCGCGGTTCCCGACAATATATTCCAGCTTCGAGGCTGCTGGTGCGAACCGCTCTTTCAGTTTGTCAAGCCCATCCCAGTCAGCAAGTTTATCGCAATGCGCCATCAATTGACGTATCCTTGGAATTTTAAGGAAGGAGAGAGCAGGAAGGCCAAAACTCCGAGTTGTCGGTAAAAGGCCGAAGCCACTGTCTTCAAGTATTTGCAGGCCAATCTTCTGTAAGCTCAACATTTTGAGATTGATTGATTGATTGATTGATTGATTGATTGATTGATTGATTGATTGATTGATTGATTGATTGATTGATTGATTGATTGATTGATTGATTGATTGATTGAGGTCTTTAACGCGCCGACGCTTCACAGGCGATGAGGTGCGCCGTATAGTGGAGTGCACCTGGGGTTTTTTAGCGTGCGCCGGAATCTCGAACACAGGCGTTTTTGCTTTTCGCCGCTTTCTGAAAACAGCCGCTGCGGCTGGGAATCGAGCGCGCGTCCTCGTGCTCGGCAGCACAACGCCTTAGTCACTGAGCCACCGCGGCGGGTAAACATTTTGAGATAACAAGCCGTATACATGCTCGATTACATCGAATAAACATAAAAAGCCAGCAGCCTGACGGTAGTAGCTTGCGGAAGAACAACCTCCTTTATTTCTGTATATGCACGATAAATGCCCAACTCCACTGTGTACAACATAATTCGGTGAGATATCCCATGAGATGTCCTTTGTCCAAACGGCGTTCGATGAAACGGTGTTCAGTGAAACGGCTTCTATGAGGTGGCGTTCGATATAACGGCGTTCGATTAATTGTCCGCATCTCCTCAATAATAACACAAAACGTTTCTAGTTCGAAATTCTCGCTGCCATATGCGTCCTGCGTGCCAACTCTCCAAAATATTGTGCACAAATTCAGAAATTATCGACTAATGCGTAGCAGTCTTATGCCGCTAGTCTTGAGTGTGAGTTTCTACAGTCAACATTTAGGGTTTTTCTAAATCCTGCAGTGTCTCACCAATTATCTCTATTTACGCTATTATAACGATTGGAAGTGGAACATTCGCGAAATATGCATTATTGTTGAAATGCAGGTGGTTTTACGGTTTGCCATTTTTGTGTTTTTTATATTTTTATTTATTCATTCTTTCTTTTTTCAATATGTTTTGACATTTTCCGTAATTACTGTTCGACCAGTTATCTCAATTTACGCTATTACAACGATTATAGGTGGAACTTTCGCGATATCTGCATTATTGTGGAAATGCCATGGGTTTATGTCTTGAGATTTTCCGTAATTTTTTAATATTTCTCTTATTTTTCATTTTTTCAAAATTTTGTTCGACCATTTATCTCCAGTTACGTAATATAGCGATTACATTTGGAATTTTTCCGAAATGTGCATTATTGTGGAAATGCAGGTCGTTACACGGTTCGCTGGTTTTCGTAATTATTTTATATTTCGCTTGTTTTTTAGTTCCCCGCGCTGGGCACCTTGAGTAATTTTGGTGAGGGTATTGGTGACACCGCGGACCCGAGCCCCCCCAACATAAGCTGTAACCTACTGTGGTGATGTGTTTAAAGGTGAAGGGTAAGAAACCACAAACGGTGGCCGTCGGAGCCCAGGTCAAGCTCCGGAGGATGGGCTCCCTGTCTGTTTACCAGGCAGGGAGCTCCGGGACCTCTTCAGCTATCAGGGTAAGGCTGACGAAGAAAGTACCCCCGTTCCCTGCTTTTTCCTATGCCATATGGATAATTCAACCCCGCACCCTCCGACCCCCCCCACCCCCCCCCCAAAAAAAAAATTACACCATCTCCCCGAAGGGAACTATGTGGTAATGCAAAGCATGGGGGTTCCGTGTAGGTTTCACACCGGAGCAGAACTGGCGCAGGCGGTGTCTCGGAGCAGACTGAACGCCGCGCAGCGCGCGCACCTGCTTTTATACAGCTGGAGGAGAGGATAATAGAGGAGAGACGCGCATGCGCAGTGGGGGTGTGGACGGCGCAACAAGGGAGGGACATAGCCCCGACCATGAGATGGCTCCTGGAGCGACAGTGTCGCCGGTGTCTTCCTGGGCCGGCACGAGACGAGCACGCTTCCCCTTTAAGGGCTCCTTGAGCCATTGCCGGTGTCTTCCTGAGCCGGGACGAGACGAACTGAGCGGCGAGGAGGAGAGCGGCGTTATCACAGCTGGTTATGGCTCCTGGAGCGACAGTGTTGCCGGTGTCTTCCTGAGCCGGCACGAGACCAGCTGAGCGGCGAGGAGGAGAGTGGCGCTATCACAGCTGGCGTGGAGAGGGGTATGAGAAGGAGAGGTGCGGACGCCGGACGCCGAGGGACGACGGAGGGTCGACTAAGAGATGATTTGCATCTAAAACGTGATCGGTCCCTGAAAAGGGGCCGCACCGAAGTCTCCTTTCTTCCCTTGCCTAATTTGACATTTCCAAAACCCGACAATTTCTCCCGCTTTCTAATAATGCAATCTCTTGACCAGTCAAAGCCCGTCACTGCACAGTCTGATTTAAAGCAAAGCTTTCTACCTCTACCCCCCAAGGGTTCTTTCGCGACCGTTGGTGTCACCAGAAAACTCCTGGAAAGAAATAAAACAATTTACTGCACCGCCAGGGATCGAACCTGGAACTAACCGAGTAACAAACCAAGAGCCCGTAGTCTTACCGATTTAGCTACGAGCCCACGCGGAGGCGGGGAAGACAAGTGATGCACTGACCAAGCACATCTACGGCTTTAACTCCTGCATTCTCGCTAAATGCTACGCGAAAGCGATTAACCGAAGCACACACTAACCCATGGCGTCTCACTTCTAGTACGACGCCAATGGGCCTGTGGCTTCCAGTGTTCGCGTAAAAAAATATCAGTTCCTTATCCGCCCTCACGCCAGACGATACCTCAAGAAACACATTCAAATACTCCTTGATGGCCAGGCCATCACTCCAATCCCCAGCACCAAAATCCTGGGCCTACATCTTCAGGACAACACCAAGAGTAACATATCCTTGCAGTGCGTCAAACACAACATTAATAAATCATACACATGATCCGGCGAGTTACCACCAAGAAGCGAGGCCTCAAGGAATACGATACCTTTCGATTAGCTTTCGTCTTCTCCAGAATCACTTACGTCAACCCCCTGTCTTCTTCTCGGCAAGGAGGACATAAAGATGCTTTATATAATGATTAGAATGGCGGTTGAGCAAGCCATTTGTCTTCCCATGAGGGCACCCAGAGAGACTGCTTAGCACGAGGCTCTAAAAAACTGAAAGGTGGTCATCTTTCTATACAGAAGCTCCGAATGAGCAGAACTGCGGCGGGTTGCCGAATCTTTCACCAGATTGGCTGGGCAGCACAAAATATCACTCCGCTTGATGTACTCCTGGGCTTTTGGCGACAAGAAAAAAAATATGCTCCCTTTGCTTAGAAATATGAACCCCTCAGACGACGAGGGTCACCGACAAGCACGGGCTCAAGCGCTCAACACCACCCGCGGTGGGGATTATGCAGTTGTCTACACAGACGCCTCCAAACATAGAGTGCAGCAGTACGTCATCATCGTGTCTACCTCCAGAACCAACCTCCTTGCTGTGCCTCACTCAAGACCGAAGACATGATGGTAGCAGAAGAGGCAGCCATCGCCTTGGCTCTCAACCAGGGGTTTGTAAAGTAGTCACAAATTCCAAACAAGCCTAACGGAACTACACGCGGGTTTGGTGTCCCCACCTGCACTGCGTGTGCTAAAAAACCACTCCCCAAATGGTTCCATTCAGCTCATCTGGACACCTGCTCACGCTTCCATGGAGGGCAACGAATACGCCCACCAAGCCTGCACTTCCACCCCCAGTGCTATGGAGCTGCACGAGTGCAGTCACCCGCTTGTCTCATTCAGGGACATAAACCAGAATTATCGCTATCTGAGGCAGACTCTACCTTTGGCTTACCCTGACCTTTCCATAGAAGAACAAACTACCCTACGCCTCATACAATCCGGCTCCTTCCCACACCGGACGTGTGTTCACTTAATGCATCCGAATCGCTAAGACGCTGCATGTAAATTTTACTCATAAGTAGGAACACCCTGCCACATAATCGGGGTGTGCAACTTTAGCCCTGAGCACCTCCTCTCCTTCTGTCAACTACCTAACAAGAGCAATGGGCGATGCTGCTATCCAGCCCCTCTCTACCTACCCAGCTTCAACTGGTGGACAGGGCACAGGCGGCGCGGACTGAATATGGGCTACAGTGAAGAAGGAACCAGATTCTGATTCTGGGGGTGAAGAAGGAACCACTCCCCTGGACCGCACTTTGGCCGTTCAGAAGTCCTAATAGAAGTGTTTCCTCCTCCTCCTCCTCCTCCTCCTCCTCCTCCTCCTCCTCCACCGTCTATGCAACCGATCTCATCGCCTCCGTCTGCTACGGCAAAGACGGAGAAGTGAGATCGTCTGACACCGGGTTTGAGCTTTTATTTTATAAAAAAAAGTTTCCACTGATGTACTGCACCAATACAACTCAACCAACCACCGTTCATTCCTCATGCAATAATTTAACCTGAGCAAGAATATCTCTTTGAAGTAATACAGGGTGTGGTTAAGTACATTTCACTTCTCTCTGGTTTCACGATTTGTAGAGCGACGTGAGTGAATTTATGTGATGTCGCATGGGTAATCGTTGTGGGTGCCGTTTACAGCTTTGCTTTCCAAACACATTCACCGAGTGGATTGGCGCCAATTTTTTTTCTCATCTCAAAGTTCATTGATGCTGCTTGATGCGGCCAGAAAGTCCATTTCCACAGGTGTGCGGTGCCCCGCGCCACCCAAAGAGGCCCTGGTGGAACGAGGACTGCAGGAGAGCACGAAACCCACAAGACGTGGGGTATCCTTCGCCGGTACCCTACGTCGGATAACCTCATCTCCTTTAAACGGGCAAAAGCATTGGGAAGCGTGTGCGCCGCGAGGCAAAAAGGGACAGTTGGCGCTCCTTCCTCACATCCATAACTTCATACACTGACACTCACAAAGTCGGGACACACATACAAAAACTCAAAGGACAACAAACACACAGTCCGCCTCTAGTTAGTACAACCACACTGGAAGACCGTGCTAACACACTTGCGCAACACTTCCAACACGTGTCCAGTTCAGCACACTACACAAACGGTATCATGAAACACAAAATGTCTTGCGAAAAGAAGTCCCTGCGTGATAGCAACAAGTCGCACACTTCCTACAATTCTCATTTTTCAATTCATGAGCTGAAGGCTGCTCTGACCACATGTAAACCTTCAGCTCCAGGTACAGGTAAGATTACATACACCATGATACGGCACCTACACCCAGACATCCTTGAAAGACTCCTACACCTATACAATAAAATATGGCTTTCGGGGCACATTCCACGCTCTTGGAGGGAGGCAATATAGTAGTGGCTTTCCTGAAGGAAGGGAAGGACCGTTCCTCTCCTGCCAGTTATCGTCCCATTGCCCTGACAAGCTGCCTGTGTAAGCTCTTCGAGAAGTTGATAAACTGGAGACTCGTGCACTTCTTAGACTGCAATTGCCTTCTCGAGAGCTGCCAGGCAGGCTTCAGGGCGGGGAGATCTATCAACGATCAACTCGTTGCATTATAGTCAAATATAAAATATGGCTTTCTCCACAAGCAGTACTGTATGACAGCAGTTTTTTTATCTTGAAAAGGCGTATGATACTGCTTGGCGGTATGGTATCCTCAGCGATTTGAAGTCCTTTGGCATGTCTGGTAACATGATGAACACGCCTGCCATTACTTGTCTGAAAGAACGTTTCGCGTGCGAGTTGGAACTCACTCTCTAGGGTTCATGTGCAGGAAAATGGCGTACCACTAGGTGTAGTTTTTAGCTGCACCATTTTTATTGTGAAAATGAATTCTCTTAGGAAGGCACTGCCACCATCTATTTCCTGATCAATCTATGTAGACGACGTTCAACTCTCCTTTAAATCCTGTAACTTGTCTGTCTGTGAGCGCCAAGTCCAGCTTGGTGTTAACAAGCTAGCCGGCTGGGCAGATAGCAATGGTTTTAAATTTAATCCAGGAAAGTGCACTTGTGTTTTGTTTTCCAAGAGGCGTGGCATCCGGCCGGATCCAAACATTCAACTCAATGGGGTGTCGATTGCTGTTAAAAAGGAACACAAGTTTTTAGGTGTAATCTTTGACGAAAAGCTCACATTCATCCCACACATAAAACTAAAACATAAATGCTCAAAAATAATGAATATACTAAGGGTTCTCTCTTACACCGATCTCAAGTCACACACCGACCTCAAGTCACACATCCGACAACACCTTCGCACAACATGGCAAGCACACTGGAATTAACGACAGAGAACAAACTACACGTTATAAAGCCACCCTTGGGGGCATACACCACTGACACACACAACAGACACAATAAAGTACCCTGGCTCTATTACGGATAGGCCACGCGCAGGCAACACACTCCCACCTGCTCACGGGATCTCCAAGACCCATGTGCAGCGGGTGTGGAGAGGCCCTGTCCGTAATCCATATACTCATACAATGCAAGGCACTAGAAACAACACGACACAAGCACTTTGCACAACTATACAGACAACACATTCCACTACACCCATTGTACTTTTTACGGTGACGACCCCATAATCACCCACAAGCGTACTTTTAAGTTTCTTAGCGATGTCAAGTTTTTACACCTCATTAATTACCATGCGTGTTGAAACCCTGGCCCTTTACAACAGTCATCTTCATTGCCTTTTATGCCATTTCACGTATATTTTAGTTAAATGTTTTACACTTACTTCGTCCTCATAAAACTTTACCTTGGCACTCTTTACGCTTAGTCGGCCTTGCGCCATAAAAACCCAACCATCATCATCATATTATTATTATTATTATTATTATTATTATTATTTAGTTTTTAAAAATTTCGTTCGACCAATTAGCTCCATTTACGCTATTATAACGATTACAGGTGCAACTTTCGCGATATCTGCATTATTGTGGAAATGCAATTCGTCATACGTTTTAACAAATTTCGTAAGTATTTTATATTCTTCTTATTTTTTAGCTTTTCAAAATTTCGTTAGACCAATTATCTCCATTTACGTTATTATAGAGATTACATTTGGAACTTTCCCGACATCTGCATTATTGTGGAAATGCAGGGCGTTGCACGCTTCGCCAGCTTTCCTAGTTATTGATAGTTTTCTTTTTTTTTCCAAACTTTAGTTCGACCAATTCCCCCTTTTTAAGCTATATAAAGATTACCGGTGGAACTTTCGCGATATTTGCATTATTGTGGAAATTCCATAGCTTATACGTTTCGACATTTCCCGTAATTTTTTGTATTTTTCCTATTTTTCAGTTTTTCAAAATTTTGTGCGACCAATTTATTTTTACGCTTTTATGGCGATTACAGCTCTATTTACGCTATCATTTACGCTATTTACAGCTATTTATAGCGATTAGAGCTCTACGCTATTATAGCGATTACAGGTGGAACTTCCGCGATATCTGCATTTTTCTGGAAATGCAGGGCGTTACATGGTCCCGGCTGTTGGGTGTTGGGGTACGCGGCAAAGAATACTACGCATTAAAAATTGGCGTCGTTTTGAAACGGCGCGGTCGCGCGCATGCGTTCTTGGGCTGGCGCACCGCTTTGAGGTGTCGGGGAAGCGTGGGAATGGCCCTGCAGAAGAGCACCGTAGCAAGGGCGCCAAGCGACGCGCACTTAGCAAAGCTTAGTTAACCTATTTTAGCAAAGATATAGTCATCAAAGAGTGCGATTCAGTTCATCGAAGAGTGCAATTTAGCCACGTCTAGCTTCAGCTTCTAAAACTATCTTGGGTTTTCTATTCCAAGACTGTATTTTTGTTTACAATGGCTAATAGGGTCTTTCATATATGAGTATATATTCTCTTCATGTCTTACCAAAAGAGAGAGAGAAATAATTATTTATTGGAGAGTTTAGCTCCAACCCAAACAGGAGCTGGCTACTCCAGGCATTGGAGTACAAAAGGTACAATACTTGCCCTAAGGAACCACAAGGGGTTAGATTAAGTACATTGATACAGCAGCGGATGAAAGATGCGCACTCAGTAACTACTTGCTCTGTGTAGTACACAAGCACACCCATATATATATATATATATATATATATATATATATATATATATATATATATATATATATATATATATATATATATATATATATATATATATATATATATATATATATATATATATATATATATATATATATATATATATATATATATATATATATATATATATATATATATATATATATATATATATATATATATATATATATATATATATATATATATATATATATATGATTCCTTACAGCAGTGGAATATAGTTTTAAAAAAAAACCAAGAGAACTATACACATCTATATACAGACGACATCCACGACGCGACACAGATAGTTTCGCCAATATACATAACACCCTTGTGTGTTTCCACACCCATTTCAGAGCGTTTCAGAGGAAAGTGCACTTATTTAATAGTGTTCACACATATTTGTCATTTGAAAAAAATCCCTTAAGGCAAGGAAGGCTTTCGTTTGGTTGCGTACATTGTCCCACGGACCCAACAGTTTCGGCAAGGATAGCGGTGTCCGATATAGCAGGTTAAGCTTATCACTTAGTTTTTTCCGATCGGTCGCATATAGAGGGCACTCAAGCAGGACATGATGCACATCTTCAGTTTGGTGTCCACAAGCACAGCAGGTGTCATCAGCGAATCGAATACGGTAAAGAAATTTCTTGGTGTAGGCCACGTCAAGGCGAAGGCGATGTATTAACGTGTCGACGGAACGACCCAGATGAGACGCACACGGGTATGTAAGGTACGGGTCCACTTGGTATAACAGCGATGAACGATATTTATCGGTCAACCTGGTTTCCAAAGTAATGTGTGTCCTTAGTTTTTCCAAATAATTTTTAACATCACCTCTGGTAAAAGGCACGGCGCTACACGTGGAATTTGAATGAGCGGTTGCTGCTAATCGGTCAGCTCGTGAATTTCCTCTTATTCCAATGTGCCCGGGAATCCACTGAAATGTTATTTTCTGAGTTTTTCCTATTTCAGTTGCCATCACATCACAGATGTGTCTTGCCAAGATATTGTGATGACTGTAAGCCGCAATTGGATTTAGGGCTTGAAGAGCCGCTTTTGAAACTGTGAGAACTGCCCATTTAGTCGGTGAAGTCATTGTAGCGATAAATTTGACTGCAAGATATATTGCGTAAAGCTCTGCAGCCGTCGACGATGTAGGGTGCGAGAGCTTGACCCCCTGATCGATGTGAAGACTCGGTATTGTGAAAGCTGACGACGACGAGGTGGTTGTCGACGATCCATCGGTATATATATGCACATAATCAGCATAACGGTCATGCATGTAATTGAGCGTCATCTGCCGTGCTGCCACTGTAGATATAGATTGTTTTTTTGGCATCCCGGGGATATCAGCATTGGTGTCAATGCAGGGAACAGTCCATGGAGGCGACCCAGTGCTGTGCTGCCATTGAGATACAGCGGGCAGGGCCATGACATCACCAAAGATGGCCTGATGAATCTTTGACGCTGAACGCTGTTGAAGGCGGGAAACCAAAGGGTGCGAGTAATGCTGCGTAGTCAGGCGCAGGTAATGGCGGCGCACCTCCTGCACGCGCAAAGCATTTACGGGTGGCTCTCTTGCTTCCGCGAGAAAAGAAAAGTGAAAGCTGCTTCACTTCAAAGTAGCGGTTTTAATTTGCGAGGTTTCCTGCTGAGACAAAACTGAATTGTCACTCGATATAAGTTTTACTGCAGTTTCACAGAAGAGTTTAAGTCTTCGGGACAAGTTGGAAGCTCATCACTGCTGATAGTAAGTGCCAACTTTCGCGGAAACTTCCGTAAATAGCATTGTACGCTTTGTGTTTTCTAAACTCGCACTACTTTTGTTTTCCTAGTTTTGCTGCTGTCGCATTCTTTAGAAATAATACTGCCCTTCAGAAACACCTTACTGTCGTTTAGAATACTCCCGTGAAAGTGGTTACGGCCTTCCCAAGAAAATGTAAGGATTTTTAAAGGAAACTCTGGGGCATACCATTTTTCGGGGGACTTTACAAGTCAAAGTGTAAATTATGCCTTCCATATCAAGCAAATGCGTACTCGGAACAAGTACATATGGTGTAACTGAAAAATGTATGCAAATAAAATATAAGGCATGATATTTTAAGACTGCAGTTTCATGGGACATTGACCATGACTGGCTTTATAGGTTATGATGTAAATGGATGTTTTATATCTGTGCAAAAGGAATGCAGTGCACTCATCGAAAATAATGCGTGAAGGCTTAATACACTCAAAGATGATGATTAAGTGGGGGTTTAAAAAGCCGACGCTACACGGGCGATGAGGCGCACCGTAGTGAAGGGCTCCGGATTAACTTTGGCCACCTGGGGGTCTTTGACGGGTGCAAAAATCTCGAACACACGGGCGTTTTCGCTTTTCGCCTCCACCAGAAAAGCGGCCACCGTGGCCGGCAGTCGAACCCGCGTCCTTGGGCTCAGCCCACACTTAAAATTAGTCTACATATATGTTCCAGGAAGTAAACCCCCTGAGATTTTTTTCGGGCAATTGATCAGTTTATGGACTTACTGAAAGTAACTGCTAAACGTCAGCAGAAAAAGTGCGAACCTATTTTAGCGAAGACACATTCAACGCAGCATGGTCAACAGTACAGTTGTCATCCAAGATTGCGATATCTCTAGCACTTTACTGTGGCATGCCTAATAGCCTGTACCTGGCTTCAGCGCGTAAAAGCGTGATCCCAACACTGCGATCACATTTTCACACACATTACCTGATAGTGCATGTGATACATGAACATGTATTTATGTCTTCCCTCAAATAATTTGTATCTAAATAAATAAACCGCTAAATAAAAACAAAATATGGCATAACTGTAGAATTCGTGGCACAGAGCACCCGTATCAGTTTCCTGTGAAGTTGAACGCAATTTTTGTTAGTACAGGCCTTATTTCTGCTAACACCTTGGGTTTGGTGCCTCTCGGTTTACCTCTCTCCACAGTTTTTTCACTCGCATCCAAAGTATCTATAGGTAACTGATCGATTTGGTGTGGTGAGAGACCTTTGCAGGATATGGTGGCTCCCTTCATGCTGCAGCAGCGTTTGCACGTAGCTGCCATTGTCCATAAAATAGCGAATTACTATCCTTCCTGCTTTTCTTCCTGCTTTTAATCAAACTTCCTATCAAACTTACTATCTGCCTGCTTTTAATCAAACTTAGCTTACAAAATTGTAATGTAGTCGCCCTTGTCCTGAATGGTTTACATTGCCTTTCATGTGTATAGAGAATAACATTTTGCTGACATCAGTGGGATAAATAGGATGAGGTGACAATCAATTACACATTTACAAGGCATACAGATTGTGCCTGAAACTGAAATCGCTTATAAAAAAAGCTTTGGAGACGCATATATTGCGTAATTTTTAAGTTGTAGCTTCTATAATTATTCCATATATTTTCCAACATAACGCTGAATGCAAGCTAGGCGTCTTCAGGCTCTTACTGTTTAGCATTTACCCTTTCTTTTTATCTCAGTGGAAGATTTTGGAACTTCTTTTTTGCGGCAATTGTATTTGGTGCACTTGAGCACCACTATGTGCATCATTGTGGGATTATGTCTTTTATCATGATTTTAAGGAATACATGCGCAACCAAGAATGTACGTCTTAAGTGGTAACACAGGTAAGTTATGAAAAGCGGATGTTTTGTCATCTGGCCCTTTTATCACATTTTAATAGCGGCAGTGCGTGCCCATCTCTCGCCCAAAAATAGTGGAATTCTGCACAACTGCAGGTTCTTTTGTTGAGGCCATCGAATAAATGCAACGGAATGGTTACAAAGCAAACATATGCACGCTTCGTGCTTGTTAACAAAAGTCGGAAATACCGATGAAAAATGTCGTGTCAGTTCATAGGAATTTCAAAACTCGGAAAGCGATGTGCAGAGCACGCTTGACGCTCCTTTGAGGGGGAAAGGGGGGGGGGGGGGGGGGTGCTGTGTGCAGGAACAAAAATATTAACCATTTTTGCGTCTGGCTTAAAGCACGTGTTTACTCAGCGCCTCCCGTACTTCACAAATTATATGAGGCGCTAGTTTATTTATTCACCTTATAGCTAGGAATGAATCGGTAGTCTGTTCACCTTAAAAAAAATATCAACTGTTATTTCCAAACAATATGGGTTTGAAATGGGGAAATCAACAGAATCAGCTTTATTTAACATTAAGGAAAAAAAATTTTCTAACATAGAAAACCGCCTCTATATAATTGGCATTTTTGTTGATTTTAAAAAAGCTTTTGATTCAATCAAGCATCATATTCTTTTCAGAAAGCTTCCATATTACGGAATACGTGGCACGGCGTATAAGCTATTGCAGAGCTATTTATCAAATAGAGTACAGTTTGTTGTATATAATAACGTATTATCAGATGCTGGATACCTCGCTTTTGGTGTCCCACAAGGGTCTATATTAGGACCAGTACTATTTCTTCTTTATATTAATGATATTGTCAACATTCCTGAGACGCCTGAAATGGTGTTATACGCTGACGACACAAATGTCCCTTAACAAGCTTCATGTGTTGTTACCAAAAAACATAAAACGACAACTTTACCACCGCGCTGTTCACTCAAGGCTACAATATTGTTTACTAGTTTGGGGCGCTACGTCACAATCAAACATTCATGTTCTTTATTTAATGCAAAAACGTGGTTTACGATTCATTCACAACTTATCAAGTCGACAACATGTCTCTTCGTTTTTTAAATGTAGCTACATATTGACTATTAAAGACATATATAATCAACGCCTAGCCGAAATAGCCTTCCTGAACTTGAAATCAGACCCAGAAATATTTTTATCATTATACACTAATACTGATCCATCTCAGGCACATTGCATTTAAAAAATTCAGACTAGGACAGGGTACGGCATGCAACTGCTTCAATGGCAGATACCAAATATTTTAAATATGTATCCTTCTCTACTTGATGTGATGCTAAGCTGCTCTTCTCTGTTAGCCTTCCGGAAAAAAGTTAAAAGGCTTCTACTCGAGCAATAATGTCATGTTCTTCCGTCTCCTCTTTTGTAGCTCTGTTATTGTGTGCGTGTGTTTTATGTAATAATGATTTTGTGTTGTAATCACTGTAAAAAACTATTTTTCGGTATGTAACAACAGTTATTTTATTACGCATATTTGTGCTTACAAATTTGGATCGTGAATACTGTACAGATTTCAGAAAGGGATACAAACTGTGTATGGTTAGCCTGATGTTGTTCTATAGTTGTACATAGAATTGTATAAGGTTTCAATTACAATTTCTAAGCCATTTGCGTTTTGTAACAAACTGCTGTATGTGTGTTTGTGCTGCCTGGGGCTAGGGACCTAGTCAGGCGATTTTAAATGTTGCCTTTTGCCATAGCCCCAGGGCAACCTCCTTTTGTTGCCGAAATAAACAATTCAGTTCAATTCAATTCAATTCTGTTTATACCTTTCGAAATTACGATGAGTTGACCAGTGAAGGTACGGTATTGTTATCATATGGCCTCCAAAATATGTCAGGGAACTTTAAACTGAACAAAGCAATTGACTGTGTGGCTGGATGATAATGGCCAAACTCGATCATCCTGTCAAGGCGCTTTGTAAATTACAAAAGCTTGCATTGCGCGCCGTGCAGACCAGGGTTGGGGGAGGCTTGGTTGGTGGGTTGCAGTGTTCTTATTAATTCATAAGCGTTGCGGCATTCTTTCGCAATTTATTGAATCGATTGCTTCCTATAGCCCATCACATCTTTAGTGACCTGCAGTCGATCTCTTGGTTTCGTATTTGATGGCATACAGGGACGTGCGAACAAGGAAGACTGCTGAAGCCTTTTTTAGCAAAAAGAATTCTGAAGATTGTATTAGTTGCCCGTCCATATCTTTACTGGATTTCGAAGTGGCTTATCTGTACACTTCTTGAGTCTGATTGTTTTGCGCGAATGTGATGTATACGTCATGACTGCTAAGTGTGCACTCAGTAATAAAAAGATTCAGTTGTTGGTCAGCGCTTGTGTTGTTGTTTCCTTTCTGAGTCCCATTCTGTCCCCGCACGGGTCATATTGCCCATGAAGAAAGGGGGAGTGTATTCCGAGCAGTGCGTGTGTGCTTAGACGTGAAGCCGACTTTATCATAATCGGTGGGAGCAATTGGTCGTTGAATGCTACCAACTGGCCCTGCTCTCGATTCTTTCGAAAGCTCTGATGCCTGAACTATACAGGAGTCACCGGCCCCCTTTTCATCTACAAGTGGCCCTAACTTGGAGTCCAGGTGCGATGTCAAAGTAACAAGCCCCTGAACGACGTGGGCCTAAACTGGAACTAGTTTGATTTTAAATTAGTCCCAACAGATAAATTTTGCTGGGAGATAACGTCTGCCCCCTTAATTTTGTAAATTTGAGCCTTAGAAACTGTAAGGCTCAGACAAAGCTGGCTGATTTCGTTCTCAGCATTGTTAACATCATTATGAAGCAGATTTGCATTTTAAATGCAGAGCATTTCAGTAACTCACGATGTCACCCGCGTTGGCGTCCGTAGTCCGCACCGCACCCCTCCCTACTAATAAAAAAAAGAAATACTATCCGGCGCCAGGTTTCGACCCCTCGACCCTGCGGAAGGAACGCAATGTACAAGGTACTCTAACCACTGCGCCACAAAGCCGACACAGAATACGAGGCTATGAACGCGCCTTATATCGTTGACTCATTCAAATTACTGCTGACGAGCGCTCTCTCGTCAGCAGTTGCCACAAATGCAACCACATTAACGTAACGCAAACTACTGAACGTCGTGCGCCCCCGGAAATGCTCTCCATTTGATCGTGCCCCTCGCGAGGGGGATGTTTCAATGCGTCTTCCTACTGGCCAGTACACTCGTCGCCATCTGTCGGATGTTGTGCGAACCCTTTGCGGCTGATGGCGCGCGATTTGAAACGACATTTGCATATGATCAAACTGATAGGCTCTCCAATAAAAACAAATACCAGGGCCAGAGTTTCTGCAGTGGATGTAGTTTTCTTTGCCCAGTGAATTTCTATTGTAAGAGCGCACCAGGGGCGGCGGAATCCTCATGTCCGCAGCATGTCCGTCTCAAAGTTCCCATTTGGAGCGGTCCCTGATTGGTGACTCATGATGGAAAGAACAGCGCAAAGACGACAAACTAGAAAAAGGAGGGAGACAGGACACACGCTGACTAGCAACTGAATTTTTCTTTAATTCCGGTATTCATTAGAAGCAATTGCAAACAGTGAGATTACAAAGTTGCAGCTGGTTTGAGTTCAAACAGCAGGTACCGTATCCCAGAAGTAATGCGTACATATACAACTTCAAGCTGCTGCTACCTACTTGCAAAGCTTCTGCACGACGCAAACTGTGGTGCGCGTTATTGAGTGTCTACTCTTACGCTTCAGGAAGCTCAGCTGCCCACATCGAGATGAAAGGTTGCAGCACTTACACAACAGTGTTTCTGCACCTTGATCGTTATGTTAAACTTACTCCACTTTCATCAGAGAGTTTTTTTTGTGTGTAAATGATGCATGGTTTCACGGTCGCCACCACTCAATTATGTAAAGCACCATGTCTTGGACCGTACCAATTGTATGATGATAACAATGGTATGACACGAAATTGTAATATAAAAAGGATAAAAAAGCAGGAAGGTAAGCAACGACATCTTTACTTGGTCTGAGATTCGTATGTCACACTGCTACTCATTAACTTCGGGACAATAATAAAGGGCAGGATCATGACGCTACTCTCACGTGACGAATAGTGGTGTGTAACACCAATGATTTAGCGTGCGATGAGTGAGATCCCCTTTGCAACATCAAATAGGGAGAATCTGAGCCAGTTGTTACATGTTGAATTCTACGGCAGACAGCCTGAAGTCTCAGACAAAAGGAGAAAACACACAGAGACAGGACATGGTGCATATCATCGCTTAATTTCCTTGTCTCGTGTTTGTTGTTTGAGGTACTGAAAAGTTGAGCTGCTGCTAATGATGGACATTGCATTTTACCTGGCTCTTTGCTAGTATGATCAAGGAAAGGAATGAAGAGCAGGATCTTACTTTTCGTGGTTCACAGCGGTGTTTCATCTTGCTCCTCACTTATGTTTTGAAAGGTGGAATTCCCATGGCGTTGCTCATAAGTAGTTCGAAGAACAGACTGAGGAGAGGGATCATGACCGTGCTCTTATGAGGCACACAGATCATTCGGTGTGGTAGGGAAATACTCATCTAAAGAACGCGAGGATCTCCCTTCTGATTTGGGACCGTGACGTACACTCTTAATAAAAAAGGTCATAAAAAGGTAGTAACGGCCGTATTTACTAACTCCTTACGAACCTTACTACCCCGCGGTTTTGTACGTAGGCTCTGGCACTAACAACTACATGGTTAGTAAATTAACTGAGTGTAGGAAGTGGTAGCACTAGATTTAGGTTGTGCTTATGACTAGGTTGTGCATGTCCAGTTAGTAAACGCATGTAGCTCAGAAAAGTGCTATCGCTGGGACTTTACTAGTTGGGGTAGTGGTGCTTACTGCCTGCTTCGGTTAGTAATTCTGACAAGTGCTACATTTACTACCTCCAGTTACTAAGTACCTAGTGTATACTGGGGCAAGTAACTTGTTAGTATTCCATTAGTGAATGCTCCGACCTTTTTTTAAGAGTGTACATGCGGATGCAGAGGCATGAATGGAACCCTTTGATAAGTACCATACCCATAAATGCTTCAGCGTCACAAGAGGGAAGCAGAAACAGCATCTGCTTGTGCATGCTACGTTGAGATTAGGCACTTAAGCCTTTTCGACTATTTCAACTGTCGAGAGCTGTGTAAGAAGGCGTTTTTTTAACTGGCAAACGATTTTACGGAGGAGGTTCCAGGAGGAGCTGTATTGAATTTAAAGGAAGGAAGGAAGAAAGAATGTAGGAGGCAGGAAAGTTAACCTGGCTAGAGCCTAGTTTGCTATCCTGCACGTGGGAAAGGGGAAATGGGCAAAAAAGAGAGAGGAAAAAAAGAGGAAAAGTTGGACCAGACACGTATGCCCAGCACTGAGGCACTGACAGTGATTGACAGTGGAGGCTCTCAGTCTATAGCCTAGTGTTCAAATTCGTCGCCCGTATAAAACGTAATAGTTCCTTAGTCGCCTTCTGAGCGGATGACTGAGAAGGCCAGTGGCACAGATTCTTCTCCTCCGAAAATGGCCGCCGAGAGCCCAGGTTCCTCAGCGCTGACGACAGCTTTTTTTTCTTTCAGCCGAGTAGCGTGGGCACTCGCATAAAACGTGGCGTATCGTCTCCGATGTGCCGCACGTTTCGCACTCCGCCCTTGCTGCCATTCCTATTATGTACGAGTAAGCATAATTTAAGGGGATGTACAAAAGGAATGGGGCGATTCCTCTCTGCGTGGCCAAAACTGGAGTTCCTTTCACTTGGGTACTCGAACGGGAGCCAAGCAAGAAAGCCATTCATTTATATCTTGAGGGGTACATGACCCTTCTCATAGACATCAGCCATGCAAAATAACTCGCCAACGTACAGGATGCAGAAAGAAAATAAATGCACACAAAATGTACATTCAATAACTTGTGAATGAAAACATCACATGCTTATGACATGAACAGAAATTAGAAGTCAAGGTGCCTTCTCGTAATTCCTGTTCCCTCGCTTTCGCTCCTATTAAATAAAGTTTTGGTTTGATGATTCAACTCAAAAGCATTAGTCAGGAAGCATGTGTCTTACAATGCATCTGCTGTATGTTTTACTGTCTGAGCACATCTAGAAGCAAACATCCAGCTTCAGTGCTGCTTTCACGCTTGAAGGTACAGTCGTGAGCTGAAGTAAACGGACCACGGGAGCGGTAGCCAAAACTAATCGCTGCGCCGTCTGGTTGCGCGGCGCCTGCTGTCAAGATCGCACACAGCGCAGGCGCGGCCTAGCAGTACAGCACACATGCCGCTATCGCTCGCTGCTTCGCGATTGTCTCACGCTCCGATAAATTGACGCCAGGGGAATCACGCCGCGCAGTTAGAGGAACACTGCCGGGCACCGCCCTATCATTGAAAACGATGCGACTCACCTGATAAGTGGCAATGGTGCTACGCTGCCACACATAGCGTGCTGTGGCTGCGTTGGGCTCGTAGCCTTTTTTTTATTCAAAAAGCAGGAGGTTTCTTTTTTTGTTAAGTGATGAAGTTTCTCAGTTGATATCTGCTGTCTTGTTTGTTCGAGTTCGTGTTTCGTGTTTTTCGTGTTGTTCGTGTTTTTCGAGTTTTGAGTTTCTGCATGAGAGTGACAGAGTTGGGTCCCATAGCTATTTGTATACACAACAACAATTGACTGTCTTTGTGGCCGCTCAGCGGCCTATAGTATTGGCTAATTGATAGGTCCTCCTCACTCTCGGTTGAGACGTCTCTTTGGGAGGCAGGACTTTTGTAATTAAATAAAGATTATGGCGTGGTGAAGGAAAGGGCTGCCCGCCAGACTTGGGATTTGCCCGACCTCTGACTGATTATTTATGCCAGTGGTACTCGGCCGGTAGCATGCCAAATACTCCTTCTGGGCTTGCGAAAGTGGTGAGGGACCCCACGATGAAATATGTTGATACGTGCCCTATTGTCGCACAATTAACCCTTGCAGCCAAAGTCGCTCATACTCATATCTCTATGCACGCCCTTTGAGTGTGGCTTTTCTGCATAATTTAAACGTTGTGCGAAAAGCCAGCTTTAAAATATGTGCTGTGCGGAGGCGTTATTTTAGCATGTCATCCGGCAAATCCACTTTTTTTAGTTCGTGGCAGGGTTTGGAAAAAGAAAGGAAGTTGGGAGTATCGCGGAGGGACCCACGGAGTTCCTCTTCTCCCACGTTCCTCTTTTTGTCTGCGGACCCCCATCTATGAACGACAGCCCTGTGCAATGCTTTGTAAAATATTACGTGTAAATAAACTTGGCTGTTTTGAAGTATACCGTCGTTTGTTTGCCGCATGCTGTCGACCATAAGCTAGTAATCTTTTTATCTCCAATCGTCGACTGAAGGACCCTCTTTGGATCAAATCCTTCAATTTCAACTCATGGCACAGAAGTGCGCAAGAACTCTCAATAATGTTTTCAAGTGCAAATAAATCTAATCGAAAAATGTAGTTTGCATGCAGTTCGATAGTCGCTGGGAATTGAAGGCGTGGTTCAATGGTATCTCATATCGCAATACAGTTTTTGAACATAAAATTTACGTGTCGGTGCGTCGCACTTGAAAAATTGCGAAGCTGGATTTTCCCGAGCAATTGCGAAATGGCACATATGCCGCATGCGGCAAACGAAGTTTCATAAAGCAATGCAGTACATACCTAAACACAGCAGTATTTGTCAATACCTTGGCATGCAAGGTTAGCATCAATAATTTTCCCAGTTCGCTGATATTCTCGGGAGACTGTCCTCAAAACCGACAAAGATGGTGTTGTGTTTTATTTTCTTCGACTGTCCAGTGATTTTTTTCTGCTTCATTTTCTTCTTCAATATATGACGGCGGGGGAGGGGGGAAGGGGGGGGGGGGATCGCAAAAAAAAAAAAAGCTTGAAGCCCGAGATAATCACCAGCGCGCCCACTCTGCCAGCGGAGCCGCGTTGCCGCCGATTGCGCCAGCGCGCCATTTCCACTGAAGGTGCGTGACCCGCAGGCAGTAAAAGGGCAGCGCGGCTCCCCTGGCGTCAATTTATCGGAGCGTGAGACAATCGCGAAGCGGCGAGTGATAGCGGCATGTGTGCTGTACTGCTAGGCCGCGCCTGCGCTGTGCGCGGTCTCGACAACAGGCGCCGAGCAACCAGACGGCGCAGCGATTAGTTTTGGCCAGCGCTCCCGTGGTCCGTTTACTTCAGCTCACGGCTGTACATTCGACTCCCGTAACAGAAATAAGATTTAGCGCAGCAAAAGACACGAACGGTGAAAAGGACGGGACGGGTGCTAACTCGAAACTGCATTTTTTTTAAAGACGGCATGCATATATACATTCGGCGTAATCACACACGTGTGCTAAAAAGACTAACAGCCATCCGCACAAATCAACACACATCAAGAAAGTTATCAAGGAATGCACACTCTTTTGCGCAGATTAGCAGTGATGGCACGTACGCTCACGCAGTTATGTCCCCTTCGCTAATGTAGAAGGCTTCCGCTACTTCACGTGCCGTGACGTCCCGACTTCGTTTCAAAATTTTTGTTTTGTCCAATTCGGGTACACAGTGACATTCTTTGCCGAGGGACGGCAAGTGTGATCCCGTCCCTTTTTTCATGGAGAGGGCGTGCTCTCGTTGTCACTCATTAACACATCGACAAGTTTGGCCGATGTATACTTTACCACAGTCCAACGGTATCTGATAACACCTTCAATGCAGTTTACAAAAGGTTTAGCATGCTTCTTATTGCATGTTTAGAGAGGTTTCTTTGTAGGGTCGGTTCGCGCGCATAATGTGCCAAGTTTAGGCGGTGCTGAAAACACAACCGAGACCAAGCTTATGCCTCGTGGCGACCTTCTTTAGATTATGTGCGACTCGGTGGGCGTAAGGTATAACTTCAGGGCATGTTTTTCTGTGCAAAGGCTCTGCGTGAGCTCTTTTCAGGGCAGTTTTTGTTTCGCGAAGGAAAGCCTCAGTCACGACAGTGAGCATTGAGCGCAGGAAGTCTGTGGCTTGTAGTCTGGTCATCTGATGGCCAAAACTTTTTTCTATAGCATGCTCACATGATTTGTAGAGCGCAGTCGGGAGGCACAAAGCCGCTATAGCTCGATTTACCATCTTGGAATGTGCAGAATCGTAAGGCCGCAGTTCCTTGGTGGCTCGGGGTGAATATTTCCAACAAACGCGGTAGTCTGAAAAGTTAAGGTTAATATCTAAAAACTGTAGACTACTGTAAAGGTGTAGCTCATGAGTAGCTCACCCTTCCCGTCCCGATTAAAAAGGTTTAAAATTTCAGTCACAGTGTTGGGGTAGGTGGCTTTGTCTTGTTTCTTCAAGCGGACCAGAAAATTGTCAACGTACTTAAAAATCTTAAGAACCTTGTTAGAGTTAATTAAATTACTTAGGTCACGGTCGACACTCGCCAAGAAAAAGCTGCACAGTACTGGCGCTACACACGAGCCGATGCAAATACCTTTCTTTTGAATGAAAAGCTTGTCGTCAAACGAGATGCACGTTGCACTTAGGTAGAATTCAAGTAGAACCAAAAAGTTAGTGGCGGAAATACCTGCTGCATTTTGGAAGGCTATATCACCATTTTCTTCGATGCATTCAACAACCACGGGCAAAAGTTTACTGTGCGGTACGGAATAAAACAAATCTTCTACATCAACCGAAGAGGCGTAGCATATGTCCGTCTTGCCCCGTATTGCACTGATTACCCTAGTAGAATTCTTGGTATCAAACGGGTCATTTATACACAAATCGCTAAGCTGCTTCAGAAGGTAGCGACTGACAAGTTCTTGCAAAGAATCTTTCTCGCTCACAATGGTCCTTTAGGAGATACCAACTTTATGCGTTTTTGCAGCGAAAAAAAACGGTTAGGCTGCTTTTCTTACTGTATTCAATGCCCTTAGCAAGTTTAGTAAGTTCAAGACTATTGCAAAGGGCTACAGCCTTATTCTTCTGCGTGGCGGCACTCACGTTTGTCGGGATAAAGTTCTTGTGGACGACCAGGCTGGCCTTGACATTGAACACTCCGGAGGTCGTCGCCCCGAATCCTCCTTCCTTGTCGCTCTGCAGAAGCCTCAGGTAATTGTCCTTGAAATGGGAGGCAACGTCGTCCAACTTGTGGCGGTCGGGTGTTGTAGAAGGGACGCTACCAAGTAGGCTGTATACGCCGTCCAGAAGGCACCTCTCCCCGTCGTCCTCTTGGGCTTTCTTGGCTACCCAGCTATTCAAGGCTAGCAGCTCGTGGGCTGGCATCTTTTCCACACTGTATTTTGGTCCTTTCTGAAGAAGCCCGGCTATTCCCTCAGGAACATGGGCATGTCACTGAACAAAGAATGTCACTCTGTACCAGAACTGGACAAAACAAAAATTTTGAAACGAAGTCGGGACGTCACGGCACGTGAAGTAGCGGAAGCCTTCTACATCAAGCGAAAGGGAGATAACTGCGTGAGAGTGCCATCGCTGCTAATCTACGCAAAAGAGTGTGCATTCCTTGATAACTTTCTTGATGTTTGTTGATTTGTGCCCTCACCGGACGCCTGTTAGTTTGTTTTAGCACACGTGTGTGATTACGCCTAATGTATATATGCATGCCGTCGTTTCAAAAAAATTTAGTTGCGAGTTAGCGCCCGTCCTTCCTTTTCACCGTCCGTGTCATTCGCTGCGCTAAATTTTATTTCTGTAATATGAACCAACTCGCCTAGCAACACGTATTACTGAAGACTCCCGCTAATGCGAAGTCCAAAGGCACTGCAAAAACACATCAAACTAACCAAAGTTCCAATTGAGCAAAAAGCACCAGAACAGCATTGTCATTAGTCCGCAATTCATCTCTCTTTTTCATATCGTTCAGAATCTCTACTTTTGTCGTGAAGTCGAGCTTATAGGACACGGATTGCCGTGATAGTGCAAACTTATCGCTAAAATCAAAGCCTGAAACGTCCACCAAACTGCTCACAGAGTGCTCACACAGTGCTCACACAGGTCAAAATAGCGGTGCACACTGCGCTTCTCCACATTGCTCTGCGCTGGCCAGGCGTCGCCTACAGCGCGCGCTCCTTTTATCGTGTTTTATTTCTGAGGCACGCGCTGAGGAACGCGTCGCAGCAAATGGGAATTCAGGCGCCATTTCGCTGCTACAGACGCTGGCTTCTTCGCCACATGGGCCATTTAATGCTTTCGCATCAAAAAGACTTCGCTATGCACCTTCCACTGCGGGCGTCATGTTCCTGCAGCCTGCAATGATGGCGTGCTTCCGAACACGTTTCCTCTGGCCGGTGGGAAACGCGCATGCATGTTGGACCACAAATAAGTCGGTAGTTTGTAAGACTGGCAAGCCGAGGCTGAGGCTTTTTTGCAGAAATTACATTTCAGTAAATGGTAATTCACCTGAACACATTGTCAGACGAATTTCTCCCTGCTTTTCCTCCTCTTCGTAATGTGCGCTTATTGCCCATGTATGCGTGTAGTTTTGTACTTTTCGCTTATACTCATCGAAGCGCTATAGTTATTTTCCTTTTTTTCCGTTATTTCGACTCATTCACGTAACGTGACAGCCTTCGTAAGAATAACATGCTGGTAAAATGACAAGCGCGGTTGAGTGGTTCAAATTCCCCCCTCATCAACGTTGGAGAATGGGGTTGGCACCCATTACCTAGCAAATGTCAAGTTAAATTTGTTTATCAAATCTCTGTTGAATGCGCGCACACTCGGCAGGCACAAAAAAAAACCGGCGACACTATATAAGCAACTCTTACGAGTTGTAAATGCGACATTACTGTCCAAGGAAACGTGGTATAGTGTTCATCCGAGTAGATACTATACAACCAATGGGAATTGATGAATAAGCCGTGAGCCTCCGACGGCAGCTGTCTTCGTATCTGGGCCATTCCCACTCAGTGGGGATTTTGATATTGACGTCGCCGCCAAATGGGAACTGGTGGATCAGCCGAGAGCTATACTAAAAGGGGCTCTGCAACACTTCCGATAAACGCTTTCACCGCTTCCTTCACGTCTGGAAACTGTGTGAAAGCTATAGCTATCGCCAGCACGAAGCGGCACAGCGTGATTTGCTCGTGTCGCTGCAAATACGCCTTCCGTTCCTGCTTTGCTTTTGTGGGAACTTTTTTTTTTTCAAAGTGTGTATAAAATGCGTTCATTGCTGCAACTGAAGGAAAGTCGGCCAATGGCCGCAACACCGTTGTCATGACGTAGTTCCAGCGGTCGAAGACTGCCAAGACGGGGAAAGAGAGAAAAATCTTTTGAGCAAGTTTATAGGCTATCTGATTGGCATAGAGGAGTAATTTGTGGCTGGGGTACCTTGCGACCCCGTAATCTATGTGTTGGTTGACTACGTTCTGAAAGTATTTAAGATTTAGAAAAAAGTTGAAGAAACTGTTGCAGAGCCCCTTGAAGACAACCGCCATTTGCCAATCCCCTTGTGTGGGCATGTGGGAGTTGTGAGTGGGTATGTTGACCGCCGCCAAATGGAAATTCGTGAAACCGCCCAGAGCATATCTGACGGTATAGCCGCCATCGTTAAGGGCCAATCCAACCGAGTGGGTATTTGTTACGCCAATATTCGCATAGAGTTTAGAGAGGAAACTGCGCCTCGTAAGCCATGTCGTCATGGAGGCTCATGGGAAGACCTCCTTTTTGGCTTGGGCTTGGCATGACAATTGGATTCTTAAGCGGTTTTGGGGATTTGCTTTCTTCACTATGCATTAACACGTTTACGAGCTACCCGCCGCGGTGGCTCAGTGGCTAAGGCGTTGCGCTACTGAGCACGAGGTCGCGGGTTCGATTCCCGGCCGCGGCGGCCGCTTTTCTGATGGAGGCGAAAAGCAAAAACGCCCGTGTGTACGAGATTTCGGCGCACGATAAAGATCCCCAGGTGGTCAAAATTAATCCGGAGCCCTCCACTACGGCGCGCCTCATCACCTGCGTTGCGTCAGCGCATTAAACCCCCACAATCAATCAACGTTTACGAGCTACAAGGAAGCCGAAATACTGCCTGTTCTGCGGCAGCCGTGTTCGGTGAAACAGCAGGCAGTGCGTGATCGCACCTGACGTTGCTCATTCCGCAGTCGAAGGACGTATGACTGAGCGGGTAATATGGCGCCGCGAAATTTGTAGCCGACGAAAAAAAGAAACAAACCGTACTTCGACGAAGACAAGATACGGCAGATACGGGGGCTTGTATACGCGTCCTATCTTGTCATCGTCCACGACTGTTTAACGCTACGTTTTCTTTTTTCTGGTTAAACTAGCTGGCGGTCGCGGCGCACCGGTTCACCACGAAGGCACGCTCAAAAAACTTTCGAAACTCTTCAAACAACTTGTTATTTGAGATAATGGTAAAATTAATAAAATCACTGTCTTTAATGAGTTTCCTCCCCGAATATTAACATTGTTCCTAACTACAACCTTGGCCTGCGGAATAGCAGGCACAACCGTTCCGGCAAAAATACGCTTTACTTCTTCTTTCCTTAGTTTTAGAACAACGTGCTTTTATTTTCCACTTACATAATTGCACATTATTCTGGGCATTCTTGTGGTTTAAATTTTCGGTCACTAAAACGTTTCAATCGAAGCCAATAATGAAACCAGAGTCCTTCAGAGTCCGATGAAACTAAGGCGAGCGCGATGTATAATGGCGGCCCATGACGACACAGACGACCTTGATGTAAGCCGCATAGACGCTAGCGCCAGATTCCTCTCTAGTGTATACTGTAAGAAACTCTATGAATATTCGGCCTTCATGCGTGGTTACCGTGATGATGGGCCTGTAACGACTCGGCAAGCAACTTCATCCTCAACGTACAGTGCGCAACGCAACAGCGAGATAATTATTACCTCTGAGAACTCAGACTTTTTAAAAGTACGTTGAGGACAAAAGTGGTCGACTTAGCCTTCACAACGCCCCAGTAGTTTTCTCCGAATTATTTTCGAGGGAGGCAGGATAAGGCTGGAGGTACGAAGGCTGCGCTATACACAAGTACGTCTGTACGTCGATCTTCGTGTACCCGTAGTTGACGTTTCCCCTCAGCCCCCCACTCGAAGGCCACGACGCACTCACTATAGGTCCACCTTTACACAGCTGGAGCTACGGATCCACAGTGACGCCGAAATGCGTGTTCGACTCGCATTGACGACATCCTGGGGTTCAATTCCCATGCCCTCCCAAATGTTGCTCTTTTCAACTCATTTAGTTACTTTAATTGTCTTTACGCCATCAGCCCTTTCAAAGACCGTTTCACTATAGGGACGCCGACGCCGGGCGGCAGCTTTTCTATTAAATGCGCAGTTTAATACTTTCGCACTAAAATTTGTACACAGGTTGAGCGTACCTATAAAGGCGTCTTGTCTCTCGAATGGAGCACCAGCAAGCAGGTAATCGTTTGCTACCAAGTTCCCTTCCCACCCCTTCGCTGTCTTATAACAAGGGCCAGGGTTATCATCATCATCACCTGCCTATCTACGCCCGCTGCAGGGCAAAGGCCTCTCCCATTAATCTCCAATTACCCCGGTCCTGTGCTAACTGCGACCAATTTATCCCCGCAAACTTCTTGATATCATCTGCCCACCTAACGTCCTGCCTTCCCCTGCCACGCTTGCCTTCTCTATAGGGGTCCACTCTGTTACCCTTAATGAGCAACGGTTATCTTGTCTTCGAATTAGATGCCCTGCCCACGTCTATTTCTTCTTAATTTCTATTAATATGTCCTTAACACGCGTTTGTCCTTACCAGGACCAGGGTACTTGAGCGAAATTGCTTGTACCAATGTGGATGGACCTCTTGGGGAGCGCTAATCTAGCGACGTGCGCGCGAGATTGCAAGCGAATCGGCGCGCGTCATGCATGTTGGCGGCGCCCGTTCGATGCGCGGCACCGCCAAAAGGAGAGCAGCAGCTGAGGCAAAGAGTCCACAACACTCTGTTCAGTTGTTAACAAAAAGCTTTATACAAAATATAAATTTTACACAGAATACACAAAATGGTGAAACAACAAAAATTACGAAGAAACAATACTTTATGCACAAATGATTCAGAACTCAGTGGAAGAAAATTCGGGGATTATTTTCCACCATGAGCGCTTTTCTCTCGCACGCTCTCTCTATCTCTCTCGTTCGCTGCACGTGAGAAAACAAAAACACAAGCCACTGCCAATAATAACTAAACAGGACGCGAGGACTCGGAGGATTCCACGATCAAAATGTACGAGGTCACACTTGTTCCCAGCCAAGCCTTCTCCAAACCCGGCTTCCCTGGACGCCAAAACTTGAGTGCACATGGTGTTCACAGCAAGGCCATATGAAGACCATCTACAATTTTAATGTTTTCGTAAATTCAGCTGCCGGGGACCCGGCTCGCGGAAATTCCAAGGAAGATCTCATTCAGCCGGTAAATTGTTTATAGTACGCGATAACAGGCCAAGGCCTGCTAAGCTCTCCCCTGACGTCATTGCTTGATGACGTAGGCGGTGAAGACCTCACAAAAGTATCCGCAATAGGTCAAGGCTACTGCACCCAGTTGACTTAGAAGAGTTGAGAATCTTGCAGGTGTACACGAAACTGCAGCTTGGCTAATCGCAAGCAGTGTACGCAGTCTCCATGAGCATGTGAAAAAAGCCTCAGAAGCAAAGGTAGCCACCGCAGACTGTATAACAACAGAGTCTGGCGACAACCCCAGAGATTACTCCAGCCGCGTAGGAGTAACGAGTGATTATACAAGTTCGTAAGGCTTATTCTAAAAGGTAATGTAACCGGAGGAGAAAGTGAAAAGTGCCGCAGGAATTTCCAATCTAAATCGCAGCTGGTTTTTAGCAGGGCAAGGAACAATTTAATGAGAAAGAGGTCTTAGCGCAAAGCTGGTATATAAGATTAGTAAGACAGACAGATCGCTTTCAGATTCTAATCAGAAGACGTTAAACGACATGCCTAACGGCGATGTCAGCAATTCGAGAACAGTGGCCACAGCGCACACTTCGAGGCGATTAGGAACAGAACTCAGGGGGTAAATGACTCAACTTTGGCACATGTTTCTTTGGCATAAAAGACAGGAACTTTTCCCATCGTTCGCATCAGTTTGTTGTATCAACTGTACAATAACGGCGAGCATTGCCCCATCTCGTAGGCACAGTTTGGCGCCGCTTACACAAACATTAGGAAATGTTCGCGCATGCACAGTGTGTTCGTAACAATACAAACAAAGTCACTTTTATTTTTATCCTCGTCTTTGGCACAGTCAAAAATCTCTCCCTCTCTTTTTTGCACCGTTCTAGCAGTGAACACACTCCAGGCTTCAATTCCTATAATACTGAGCAACAGTTCCGGAACATGGGGACAATACCGCATGTACGAGTGTGTATGTTCAACCATTCACGATTCTCGAAAAGCGCAATATCGTAACTAAAGGTGCAGAACCAAGGAACTATTGCAACGAAAACAATGGCAAATGACGGCGATATCAAATGAAAAAATAAAGCTCTTGCTTTATAACTGCCATTGGGAGAAACAATGACCAGAACAAATGAGTCGTCCCGCACGACAACAGTAGCCTGCTACACGGCGAAATTATGCCCCGGAAAAAAAAAAAATTTCGGCACTCCCGTTTTCTGTTTTGACCACTTACTCCAACCGAATTTGACGGAATTGCTACAAAATTATGCAGAGAAAAAGGGTGGAAAAGTGCGATGACGGAGATTTGAAAATCACCTATATTACAGAGTGACTAGGTACACTCATCGGTTAGGCTACAGATCTGTACGCCCAGTGTAAGTCTGATTACGAGGAAAACGCGACGGAAATTTGCGCGCAACACGGTGAACCGAAGAATGAAAACAAAAAAAAAAAAAGAAGCACACAATGCCATCTACCAACCCCACAGGTTTTCTAGTTCGTGGCCCTTTGTCGTCATAAATACCGACTTGGTTGCTGATTTTCGTCCTGACTGAAGTTAAGGACAAAAGACGATTGCCCTCGTAGGCTCGAAACTTCCGGTATATATACACAGCTAGGTTTAGGTGAAACCGCCACGAAGTTGCTGCGTTTGACCGCTGTTTATTGAAGGCGCCAGACCTTAAACGGAAGGTTGACACGAGAGCTGCTGAAGTGCCCATATTGCTCTGCCAAGTCTGACGGTCATAACACCGTTTTTTTTAATAATATATGCCTCGGGGATAAAATAAAGCAATTTTGATGAATTCCAGCCGAGGCCTGTCAGTGAGACTCATTATTGCACAAAGCTCCCCGGAAAGAAATGGAACGAGTGAAAAGCGAGGGAAAGTTTGGAAAACGTCGCCTATAGATCATTTAAGTAACCTATGTATCGCTGAAGGAAGTGCAGTAAGCACTTTATTTGCAAGTTAGTCGTTTAAATGTGGCTGATTTGAAGCGCGGATCACATGATGAGTCATGTGAAGTGTCCTTCCGTGTGACCTTACTGCGAGCTGTATTCTGATTACAAGAACCTTCGTTTGTTTTTTTACGTTAAACAGAGGACCTAAAGTGTGGTGTCAGTACAAGGTACACGGTGCAAAATCGGGGCGAGAAGCCGCTATTGAGGCGGCTTTACGCTCGGAGGGGGGGAGGGGGGGGGGTTGTGCGCCGCGAGCAATATGCGAACGGAGAACAAAGCGGGTGGAGCGAGAATACTTTATACAATATACCTTGGCACAAGTAAAGGAACAACAACAAAAGAAAAAAAGAAAAACATAATTCACATACAATAAAAAACAATACTGAAAAAAAAAAAGCTCGCATTGCCGCTTTTTTGTTGAACTTATGTACATACTAGCGGCCATCGACAAACTCTGCAGACGATGGAGCTTTCTTTGGTACACACTCGCTGTATGAGGCTTGACAAAAGCAAAATAACAGAGAACCTATGACTTTCACACAGTTTGATTTATCGACATACCCGGAGGTATACCCACACATACGGCTAGGTCATTCCCGGTTGAGATGATTCACATAATTTTACGGGGAAAAATTTTCTCCGTCGAGTTGCACTTCAATCCCTCCCAAAAAAACTAGCTGACACAGATCATTGCGTTTCCATGCATATGCGATGGGAGCGCCCCCTGGTGTCACATCCCACACGAGAACTATACCGAAATTAGTAATGCAGTTCCTGCGACAGACGATCCAGAATCCTCCTTGCCGTAAGTAAACAAATCTTCTTGAATGCGAAAAAAGACTACACAGCAGCAAAAGTTATACTGCTTGGAACTTTATGTATTTATATATATATATATATATTTATAATATACATAATATTGTACATATATCTTCAAATATGCGCGTGTGAAGAATATATCTTGAGATTGCAAGTTTAGCGGCGTCATGGCGTATCGTTCTTTGCATTTTTTTCTTTGCACACATGGACCAGAATGCGTGAAAACTGACGACTGCGACAGGCTATGGGCTGCCCGAGTGAAAAAAAGGGGGTGGGGAATGAACAAAATAGAAACGAGTGACGTCATAGGGTCGGTGTTCTATTTACACGAGTTGATTGCATACCAGTGAATTCTCGCCCTGTTTTTTTTGTCCTACTTGCTGTGACATCCTGAGAAAATGACAAACAAGAAGCTTATTTATCCTGCTCGAGTGTGAGGAAAAGCTGTCAAATGCAAGACTATGTGGGCTTCAACAAATACTCTCTCTGGGTTCTTTGGCATTAAAAAAAATTGCACGTTGACACATGAAAACGACTATATCGCCACACGCTCGACTAGTCAATGCCTCGCAGCGTGTGCGACGACAGGTAATTGCTGAAAACTTTGTAAACGGAAAGACCCCGAAAATGATAGCTGATAAACTAAGAGTGCTCAAAATATCGCAATGCAGTGGACAAAGCAATGAGTGGCAGTAGTTCAAAAATGTACACAATTAAATTAGTGAACCAAAACAAGCGGGCAGGAATTTTCTAAGTGTAAGTAGCAGGCTTTACCAAATAAGCTACCAGGGGCAGTTAATTCGTTGCTTGTAACAACGCCTCAGGAAAGCGTGCTTCCGCCGCCAATTCCAGTTAGCATAAACTCGTACGGCACACTGTTCAACTAGCCTGCTCTACTTGGCACAGTACAACTCCTTCGTTGTAAATAGGAAGCGACGTAAACTTCGTGGTCTTGTGTCTCTTTTTCCCCTGTAAACCTATGCTGTAAACCAGGTACAGTGTCGGAGTTTTACCCGATAGCTCAATATCTGCGTTAAACAGGAAGAAATCGCCATGAGATTTCAAACAAAACGCGAGCAGGTGAGTACTTCCAAGGTTGAGAAAATGCTTCCTTAACGAAGAAGCTCCGCACACGTGCTCATTTTTAAATCGAGAATATTTCAGGAGAGAAAACAAACTGTCTACACAAGCAGCTAGCTTCATTCTCAGACTTCACAAGCCTTATATATATAGTCGTGACGTGAACACGCGCTAGAGTCGTGAGACATTAGACAACTACCAGCGCAGCAAACAGCAAAACATTCAAGCACACACACACACACATACCCGCGCACATTTTCGTGCACAATAACACCCACACGAATGTTTAGTCCCAGTGAATGAAGAAATCACGTGGACAGCATGTACACAACAGCACTGCACGGCATAAAAACAGCTCTTGGTGTTAGATGTTTCAGCAGAGGAGCATAGCGAGAGTAAACAAAATAAGAAAAAAAACGGTTTATACAATGTCTTCTTCCGCTCAAAAGCAATGCTCATCCGTGTCCGTGCTTTTGTTTTTCCTTTTACACTTTTGATCCCGTGAAGCTGCTGCAAGTGGCTGGTGAATGGAACGGTCGTCTTGCTGCTGGTTGTTCGTGAAAGGATGGAGTGATGAGTGGTCGGAGGGTACCTGCCACTTCGCCCAAGCCACCGGTCACTGAGCACCGGCGACGGGACACTCGGGTGGGAATACTGTGGGCGATGACTCGAGTTCAGATCGTACTTCCCTTGTGTAGTAAAAAGGAGCAACGTACACCCATCTCAGGTCTTCATTTTCTGCACCGAGGATGTCTCAAGGAGGACTTTGTGGGTAAAGCAGCACGCGCGCACACAGACACGCACCTTGCCTCGCAAGAGTGTCCTGCTGGTGTTGCACGGGTGCAGAGCATTTGTTGTTGCACCGCACTCCCTGAGGGAAGACCGGATGACGTCGTGCGATGGCGCTGGTGACCGTGTTCTTCACGAGTCAGTCTTTCTCCGCACGTAGTGTGGCCGGATGCTCCACTCCAGAGCACGATTGGAGTCTCGCCGCCGTGCTAGGGTTGGGAAGTTGACCGTTCACACCGACCTCGGGCGCACCGTCGAACGAAGCTGACGCGAAACCTTGAACACACAAAGAACTCTGTCGACGAAGCAGCGGCGGCGTGCACAGCGGCGGCCTCAAGTAGTCAATCCCCACTCAGAGCTCACTTGGCATGTGGAATGCGGTAAACAGCACGGTGGCACCCTTGGCTCAGCACAGGGCCTTTTTGTTCGCAAAAGGAGTGCGCAGAGCCCCGCCTACTTGCCGTTCTCTCGGTAGGGCTTGCAGTAGCTGAACCGGTGGTTCATGTGCTGGCTGTAGGAGCCGGAATGGGAAAAGCGCTTGAGGCACTTCTGGCACTGGAAGGGCTTCTCGCCGCTGTGCAGCCGCTTGTGCTCCGTCAGGTGGTGCTTGTGTTTGAAGGCCTTCTCGCAGACGTCGCACTTGTGCGGTCGTTGGCCTGCACAGAAGCGGGAAACCTTAAGTCCCAAAGGAACTACAGAAACATGCACACTGAACTTTTAGCATGCCTGTACGTCAGTTGTCAGCTGCAAGTAACACAAGAACTGAGCTATATCATTCACAAAAATGCAAAAGCTGCGGCTCAGCCTTATTTTAGAACGCTAAATTTTGTACTGCCACTTCAAATGCCTGCCCCAAAAAGATCTTGCCATAACTCAGTTCCCTTTTTCCATTCGATGCTAGCCGTCTTAAAACTTCTGTCGGAGCTCTTATCTGAAGTTACCATTATGCCTTGCCTAAATAGATCGAGTCAGGCGAGTTAGGTTGGCCTCTCAGTGAACCCGCACACCTCGGCAGTAGTATATAGCGGTGACTGACCTGAGTGTTCGTACTTGTGCCTGGCCAGCGAGCTCTGCTTGCTGAACATCTTGTCGCACTGGTCGCAGGAGAACATGCCTTCCTCGGAGGCACTGTCCCCCTTGGCGGACATCTTGCGCTTCTTGGAGCCAGGCTGGCGAGGATCCTCGTCGTTCGATGGGCTGTCCTCGTCAGCCAAGCTGCCGTCGCACCCGCCACCATCGCCCTGCGTGCGTGTGGCGAAAAACAGTGCGAGTGCATTTATTAAGTGCTGCAAATTGGATCTCACTGAGTGTACAGTGGATGGAGAAGGAAAAGTTTATTTACATGTTAGTGGACGCGACTGGACATGGGCATTTGACAAATCCCTTCCTATAGCTTTCTGCGACTGGTTTGCATTTTCAAACACTATGTGCACCCATACTTACGTGCACTTAGGCTATTATTGGAATGTCAACCTCACCTACTCATTCCTTTCCATTTAAAACTAAGATACACAAAGCAAGTACTGCACAGCAGCGATTTTGAAAGAGAAATCCAACCAAGGGGCAAGACATCCCGTACACAGCTGCAGTCAAGGGAAGCGCGAAGTGAAACAACTTCAGAAACTCACCTGTCTGAAACCCTTCTTGCGGTAGCACTTGGGACTGCTGGGGTCTCCGCAGCCATGTTCATCCACGTCGGGGTAGTATGGTGACGGCATCATCTTGCCGTCTCCGAGGCCAGCAGCCCCTCGAGGCGGGGGGCTGTTGGTGGCATCATGGCTGTCGGAGGACGTCGAAGAGCGCATCAGGTCGGCGCTCGTGGGTGGCGAAAGGGCAGCATGGGGAGAGGCGAGCAGGAGTCCGACCACGGAATTGGGATCATGGGGAGCCGACGGGTAGCCATGGAGGGGCCTGTCCAGGAACGGAAGGTCGCGGAACCGCTGCAGGTCAACATGCCCCTCGAAGTCGAAACCCTTGAGGGCCGACAGCGCCAGAATCTTGTTCGCGGAGGGCGGCAGCAGGGGGCTAGCCGAGTGGGCATTAAGTAAAGCTGCCTTCAACTCCTCGTGAGCCCCATACGAAGCCAGCGGACCGGGAAGTGACAGAGGAGAGGACCTTCGCCGATGCAACCCATCGCCATTGAGGAACGCCGTGTCGCTGTCCCGAGGCGTCCGCGGAGACTTTTGACTCAGGTTGAGCACTTCACCGTCATTCTCCGAGCCCCCGTGACCATCACCATTGTTCCACTGCAAAGCAAGGTAGGAGCTAGATCCGGGCTTGACCGAGAGATCCAGAGGTTGCTCGGACTCCGCCAACGCGGGATCCGAAGATGGTTCGTCGGGTAGCGACGCGCCCCCGTTGAGCGCAGCGCCAAGAGACGCGTACGGCAGCGGAAGCAGAGAACGGAAGCTGGCGGCGGGCTTTCCCGGAGCCGCGGGGCACCCGAACGGTGGCGACGACAGCTGGCGGGACTGGGAAGCGGCAGGCCTGGCCGCGACGCTCTGGAACCAAGCTCGCACGGCCCTCGTGCTCGAGTCTATCTCCCGCGCGAGGCTGGACAGCTCTTCGTGGCTGGGCGACGGGTTGATGTGAAAGGCGGCGGTCAGAAGCATCTCGCCCTTGGCCGATATGGTGTCGGGTCGGGGTCGCCTCCTGCCCTCGCCGTCGTCGCCGCTGTCGTCGTCACACGTCGTGTCGCTTCCGGCAGACGATTCGCGACCGGACTCGCCCCTGAGGGAAAACTGAGGGCAAGCTTTGAGATCGGAGTACAGGTTGCGGTTCACGTCCCTGTTGGCGGTGCACGTGAAGGTCTCGTGCTGGTACAGCGCCATTGGGTTGTCGAACATGGCTGCCCTGCAGTGGGCGCACGTGTACTCGCGCGACGCGGAGCAGTCGTCGCGGCTTCCCGGGCGCCCCAGCGGGCCGCCGGCGAGCAGCTCGGGGAGCAGGCCGTTCTTCTTGGGCGTAGAGGAGCCGTTGCTGCGCTTGGCCACGCTGGCGTCCATGAACTCGAGGAACTTCTTGACGGCGTCGGCGGGCGGGATCTTGACGTCCCCGTTGGCGGCCTTGTCCATGGCCACGCTGCTCGCCTGCAGCATGTGCGCCACCTCGCCGAAGGAGGGCGGCAGGTACTGCGGAGGCAGCGGCGAGCCGGCGAACTGGCTCGCCAGGAGGTGGTGCAGCGCCAGCGGAGACGCGTACGACGGTAGGAAGGGCGGGGGCACGCCTCCTGGCTGGCCACCGGACGACCGGGCACCACCGTAGTCGGCGAACGAGAAGCGCTCCTGGAGGTAAGCGCCCGTGATCGGCGACACGGACACCTCACCGCCCGCACCGAACTTTGGAATGATGGGCCGGAAGGTGTTGTTCTGGGAACCGCCCGAGACACAGTTGGAGCCGCGGTTCCGCGCTGCCTTAGTGTCCGTCTTTCGGAGCTGCGCAGAGAGAGCGCAGCTTGTGAGGCACTACTGCAGTGACTCATACGTTGTATAACAATACAATTAGGACGGGGTAAAAAATCATTTTTAGTACTTCTTCAGTATGCTGCTTCTACATTGTACAGTAGTTTTAGACCATGCCTGCTTAAAGGGGAGGTGAAGAGGTTTTAAATTAAAAGAAAAGTTGACTAGCAGCAAGTACACGTTGAATAGTTCCTGTGTATGAAATATTTTCGCAATACATGCAATAAAAGCGGCGCAATGCGCAAACAAAAGTGGCCCGATGCCCAGCCCCCATCTAGGCGCGCGATGCCGGAAGACCGAAGAGCGCAGGCGAAAACCGGCCGGAAAACGTCATACCTGGCTTCCGGCCGGATCGGCCACCTACCGGCCGGAAAACGTCATACCTGGCTTCCGGCCGGATCGGCCCCCTCTGCCATGCTCTTTTCGCTGTGTTTCCTGTAGAGGCTCGCCACAGGAAGAATGGTACTTGTTGTTGTTGTTGACAGCACTTATTTGTACAATTTTTCGTGTTCAAAAAGTGTGCACGAACGCCAAACTAGGCATACGTTACCATGCCGTTTTCCTAAGCCGGATAATACCACGCCGCGATGTTTTATAACATACGGAAGCGACAACCGAAGTGGCTGTGCTTGATGACAGAGAATATACTACACTACGTTAGATACTTTGTAAAACACTCCATTGCGTTTTTCCTTTTCTTCTTTTTTTTTTTAATGCAACGGACATAAATGTTCACATTAGATGCTAGATTTAGGAAAGATGGTGAATACTGCTGTACTTTGGCCCGGGATGTTTCGTTCCGTTCCAGAAACAAAGTCACATTTGTTCAGGGAATACCTGTTTCGTTAAACGCGTCGGTTTTCTTTCCCTATGGGCTTAGAACAGTGTTCAAAAACCCATTTCTTGGCGAAACTAAAACAAGGGGCCAATCCTGATAAAGTTGTCTCCCGGCTAATAGGTAAACAGTATTCCTACAAAGTAACAGAACCAAAACCACCACATAACTTATTTTGCAAGTATACATGCCACGATAAGGTAATATTTGTCTGTAATGAAAGAACACCGCTCCGAACCACCACCTCACCATTATTTGTGTTGACTGGGGGGCCTAATTTTTTGCCCATGATTCCGTGTGCCTGCACATTATAACCTGGCAAGCACTTGTTGCCGCTGAACCTCAACTGTGCTCCAGCGATAGTCATTGATATATATAACGATGATACTAAAAAAAGTAGGAGCGAAAAGTAAATATACGGCCTTTGTCCGACTAGCGCGGTAAATGCTTAAATCTAGAAATGCTGAAACAGGCCAACGATTCATTATACCAAACGTTTGGTGATTGTTACCTAAAGTAACGTAACTACAACGTAACTGCCTTGTCCGACTGTTCTGTTAATTATAACGACGTGGCCGTAACATTGTAGCAGAATGCGCAACGCACACGCGAAAATCAAGCCCTACTAGCGCTGATGACGCCGCGGAGGCACCAGTATACTAGCGTTTTCAGAATAAATGCAAGTCAAGCAGTAAGACGCCACTCAAAGGGCAGCTAGCGATCGCGGAGGCGCCTCAGCGCCGCTACCCAAATGGCGCGCGCGCGCGTGTTGGTGTGTGTATGGGGATGAGTAAGGGGAGTGTGTTGGGCGACAACGAACAAAGGAAATTCGGAAGCAGAGTCCGCTTGTCGGTTTATGCGTGTACCGGCCACGTCTCGCATATACGTTTACAGCGCATGAACGCTATTTTTCTGCGCAGTGCACGTACGTGCTTTTCGCTGGTCGATTGATTATGAAACGCCGCTTAATCTAGGCATAAATCGTTTCGATATAGTAACAAACAGTTCAGGCAGTACCTAATATTAACATACGGAATAGAAAACCCCTATGCTGGTTGCCTAATTCAGAAATATTTTGACGGAACCCTCTAGCCGACGCCACAGTCACTGCTTTGGGGTTCTTGGTCGTGTAAAGCAAATTTAAGCTCCAAGATACTGGAACCAACAGCACGGGAAGTTGGAAAATAAACTTGCAGTCATGTGCGAACACTAAACTGCAAGCTAAATTGCCGAAAGGCCATCGCCGCTGCCGTACGAAGGTTCCCAATGCTTCCGTCAACCCGCCGCGGCCGAAGGGTGTCCTCCTTTGACGTCATGACGGGCACAACCAATCAGAGCAGGCGCGTAGCCAGGAATTTTTTCGGGGGGGGGGGGGGTCGATCAAAAGATGGGACGGGAAAATATGTAGGCAAGGATTCTTGCGCGTTGTTTTTCAAACGAAGCTTGAAATAACTGACTTTAACATGCGATTTGTGTATGCTGAACACTAACAGTAAAGCCCACCTTAAGGACTTAGATGATGATGATAATGATGATGACCTAAATTCCCATTCGCCGGTCTATGGATAGGCCACGGGTGATTCGTTCGTCCGTAGAGCAGGCGGTTATGCGGGCACGCGCTCGTGAGCGTGATCATGAGTGTACTCGTGAGTGGCGCACGGTCCCCGAAGTTCGTCAGGCGGAAGTGGAGGTCAACACTGGGTAAGATTCGCGTGTTTTAGATTTTCCCTTAGGAAAGGGACTAATAAGTTTTCTTATCAGCTATGAAGTACAGTCCAGTACGATTTGAAGGTCATCGCACCAGGATCGAGCGGCCACGCCTGCCACCGTCCTACGGTTTCGTTTCGGAACCATGAAAATCAAGATTTCGCACTCTTCTCTCCCTTGTTGGCTGTTCCATGCAGCAACAATGGCCCGCACGACTGACCCACCACTCTTTTGGGTTTCAAGCTTTACATTCGTAGTTATCAAGCACAGACTTGGTTGCCTTTTATCTACGCCGACGATAACGAAACTGGTATGGAAGATTTGCTAAAGCTGGAGTTCTGTCAGCTTCATTTGAAAGAGTAGCTTTCCCACGATAACCTTCGAATCGCAGTGGACTGTACGTGCAGCACATTCGTATACTATGGCGGCGAAGCTATAGTGCGTCTTCGTCCTTAAGTAATCGCCTTTTTGTTAATAGTAAACTTACGCTTAGCGGAACGCCTCATTGCATTGCTGTCAAATGTTGAGCTTGATGCACGCTTCTTAAATTTCACTCCATTTCTATCCGTTAAATCGAACAGACATGACTTCAGTAAAATTTCGGTTAAACAAATACAGAATGCTGATTCTAACCAAGAGGGAGGTTAAGAAAACAATGGAATAGTGCCAAAAAGACAAACCTCCGCAATAAAGAGAATTGTACAGTTTTGTTGATGTGGAGGAAATACAAGATGAGCAGAGCAATGCTTTTCATACAGCAGAAATTATGGAACTGCAATAGTCAATGAAATGCGATGTCGGTAGAAAAATAAACATATCAAGGGTTGATAGTTGACTAAACAAAATACAGTGACATGCTCTGTCGTGTGATTATACTTTGTACCAGTGTAAAGACAAGGAATGACACGCTAAAGACCAGCCCACATGTATGCGAGGCTTTTCATGCTGTTCCGCCAGCGAAACAGCGGGACTGCCTCGATCGGCTCGCGGCAGGTTCCCGGCGCTGCTCGGTGTATCGGACGCGAAATGCACCCGGGCTGTATATGTTGACATGTACAGCATATAAAGCGGGCGCAGGGATCAGACGTTGACCTAGCCCTTATTTTCAGCTTTATATGGGGTAGAATGTCCTTAATACTGCAGGTTCGCGCCTGCTAATCGACTTCAGGCGGTTCTTCAGGCTACCTAAACCGCACCCCAGCCTGGCACAAAACATTTCGGGGGAGGCACGGGCCCGGTGTGCCCCCCCCCCCCCCCTCCCCCTGGCTATGCCCCTGAATCAGAGGCGTCAAAGACGAAAAGCACGCGTCTTTCAAACGGGACCGCCCGTTTTGTAAGATAAATGCCGGTTGGACTCATGTGCGACGAAATTCAATGTGATATTCGGAGTCAGCGCCCAAGAAACTATATAAACGTGCCTCTAACTCAATTTTTTTGGAAACCGCTTCAGCTTCCTTTGACAATTTTTTTCTGAATAATTTTTTTGTACTGTGCCCTGTTTATAGTACTCAAACCTGTTTTTTCAGAGCTAATGTATAATTTCTTGTTATAGTGTTTGCATATTCCATTAGCGTGTTAGACTGACCCGAACCTCGACTGCCTAAATATTTTTAACAATATTTTCGAATTTATTAACAGGAGGTCACCCCGACAGTTTTACTTTGGGACCTCCTTCCATGCGATGTGTACACCGAAAAATGATTAATAAAATCCTTACATCATTAAATACGTGCCAGCGCAACAAGCTTTATAGGTAGGCACCTCTGTGCAGATCTCGATGTGGTTCTGTGGCCTCCGCTCTTTTACAGAACGTACGGCGGACCGCGGGTGCCGAACACACCTCCTCTCCGCGGATCGACGATCCAGGCATCAAAGTGACAACAGCGGCGGAAAGATGTACAGTTGAAGCCTTCGCACTTTACCATTAAGACCGCCGTGCGACGTTCGGACATTAGAGAGGTTTAGCAGTCCGTCGTGTACGTAGTTACCGTGTTGACCAGGACCCGACTGCGCCTGCGCGCGCGGAAAAGCGAGGAGGCGCATCTCACCGTGACGAATGCACAAGCAAGGCGAGGGCCTGCCCGCCGAACAAATCCCCCTACCGCGTCGAATGCGCAAGTGCCCAGACGGGTCCTGGTCAACGCGGTAACCACGTACAACACGGAACATACGGACTGCTAAAACTCTCTAATAACTCCACAAAATACGCAATAGATGACCTTTACGGGTGGGTAATCAACAGCCAAAACGGTTTCCGCATACAGTTTTAAGTTGCGTACGCGGGCCATGCCAAACGTAAGAGCTTAAGTTAAATATGCGGTACACATTTCGGAGCACCTCTCGTTTCCTTCCCACTTATTGCGGAAGGCTAGGCGAAACGCGGCTGCAACAACCCACATACCGCAAATGTCAAGCATCCTCCTCCAAAGAGCCGCCGTTGACCGCCGACACATACTGAGCAGGTGACCGGGAAACCCGCGCGTATAAATTATTCAGCCGAGCCGCTTCCGCGGTGGCCGTCCTGTTTTCGTAGCAACGCAAAGCAGGTTTGAGCGCAACAACCGCCCGACATTTCTTCTCATCCGACAGAAACTCGGAGCACACCACGAGTGGAGAGGAGCGAAGGAGAGCGGGAACAAACAGGAGTAAGGAGCCGATCGGGCCTTCTTCAGGCCAAAACAAGAGCGGTGGCGGCGGCCTTGGAGAAGAGAGAGACGGGAAAGGTCGGCCTCGGAAGGAGGGGCGTCAGGCCGAGGCGGCGAGAAAAACACGTGGACGACGCGACGGAGGGAAGAGACCTGGCAGGCCGCGCCGCACCTACGTAGCGCTGCGAGCAGCCCCCCCCCCCCCCCCCGCACGCAGGAGTCACCGCGTGGCACTCGCAAAAAGAAAGCGAGCGGCATGGCGGCAACAAAAGATATACAGGGATGCTATTCGGAGACGCCGACGCGGGTCTTGGAGAGGTATTTGCGACCCTCCCCGTCCTCTTTTTCCCTTGGAAGGAGGAGATCCTGCATTTTCCGCCACGTAGAGAAAACTGTTCAGAGCGCCCCATGTCACACGCTTTTTATCGTGACTGCGGCGGGCTCAAGCGGCCACAGGAGTTGGCGATGCCGTTGCTTGCGTCCGACCCGCGATTTGGCCACACGAGTGCGTGAACGGTAATTCCGCTGTTATGTAAAGCACGAACGGATGGTCATAATGCGGAATCTCGAAAACTAAGCACGCTCTGTCGCGTAGCGCGAGGAGGCATTTTCGCCGGCACTTGCATGTGGCGAAAAGTTTCGATATGTACGTCGAACGTGGACCATATTCGCGGGCTCCTCTCGTCAACCTAGTAGAGGCAGGCGCGTTATAAAAACGGCATTTCGCAGCAATCTTTCACCTAAAGTGCTGCCTTAGCTCCAGAACGCGGTGCGAATCTTCAGGACTTGGTGCAATTCGTCGGCAAAGGTTGCCGCCAACACGTGACGTCTGACTGCTTCAACCTTGCATAAATATTTAACACGTGGTGCAACAATCACGGTTCGTTGCCTTCTGCGCCACATAACTTTGCAGAGCACTCGAAAGGTTTTGATCAGTTAGGCATAATATTAATGCAACGTCGGAAATGCTCACCACGAAACATGTACGCTGCGTCGATGAAGTGGACACGAACTGCCGACATACATTCGCAGCCAACCAGACTCATCGAAGCCCCGACCAACAGCCCGAAAAAGACGGTACACACCTCAGGCCATCACCGTAAAGTCGCGCACATCCCCACACTCCACAGACCGCGGTTCAAACTTGAATCCCCCCGTGCGCGGCCTTCCCTGCGGGGGACTGCGGGGACCGCCGTCGGCGTCCCTAGCTTTACGAGCGCCTCCTCCGATGGCCATGGCGGCCGTCCTTTCCTCCGGCAGCACCTGCTGGCATGCGGCGGACATCCCCGCCCCTGCACGCACTTTTACCTTTCTACTTCCGCGGCGTCCGCCGGGCTTTTTGGGCCGCGCTCCCCGACGGATGCGGCGGCTTTGTTTACGTCGGCCTAACGAGATCCCAGATGGGAGCGGGGGTAGGTTGCCAACTGGGGCGCAAAATGTGGCACGAGTAACTAGTGACAATGGCGTCCTTGAGATGGTCGGGCGCACAACGCTGCCCCACCTACCTGTTCTCATTTGTTTCGTGAGGGGAAAATCAAAAACAGACAGGAAGCAACTGAAATTTGCGTTTATAATAGAAGATACCCCGTAAGTCTACGCTCGAGCGTACATAACGTACCTTTTAAGACGCAAGGACGAACTAAACTGTACTCGGATTACTGACCTTGCGCCCTGACCCGAACACAGGAAATACTGGGGTGACGAAGCACTACAGATGCAGAACCCGCTCCCCTCTTCTCCCCCCCCCCCCTTCTACCCTCAGTAATGGTAAATATTTGCACTACAGTTTTTTTTTTTACAATACAACACAATACAAGGCACCCTAGCACTTGTTACCACGACGTTTGGGCACGCGTCACGCAACCCGATGCGTGTCGAAGAATGCGAATTCAGCTTGAAAACTTTCGCGGACGCGGTATTTTCACGGAAGCGCAACTTGCGCGATGTCATCGACGGACCGAGCTGCTGGAAGCAGGATCTCCTCGGTTCTACGCAAGCGGAATACGCTTCGCTCACAAAAAGTTGGGCAGGGCAACGAGAACAGCTAGCTATACGGGAAGCTCGAATCCATGGGACGACAGTGAACCGGAAACGTCGCAATCACCACCTGCTGCTGGACGATGCTTTACACGCGGCGGGACACGTGGAATACACATTGTTGTCGGCCCCAAAGGCGCCTCGGCCATCAGGCTTCCCCGCAAGTCGTTACGTCGTCCTGGCCGCGGAAGATGCGCCCGTGCCGTTCCAAGTGCCAGACGCCGCTCCCTGCAAGCATCTGGAAGCACTTTCAATGAAGGCTTCCGTCGCGGTGCACTGTGCTTTACGTATCGCGGGTGGTCGCCTCCGCTTCAGCGGTAGCGAAAAACGCTTTGCGGAGGGCACAGAACGTTCCGGCGAGACAGAAGGCTCCTCTCAGCCAAAGCAGGCGTGAAAAAAACAGCTCGCCCCGCCGCCGTGACCCCAGCAGGTGACGGGAGCGCGCGCGGCACGGCAGGTCTAAACGAGCGCGTCCGGGTGGTCCGCGTGCGCGCGACTGTGTATAACTAGCACCGTTCAGCGTACACACAGGCCCACGTGCGGCCAACATGCGCGTGCGGTGCGAAGAAAAGCGGAACACGGGTGTGCATCTGTTCCCGTTATGAAAACGCCGGTCGACGTTGCCTCGCGTGCCCCAAACTAAGCAGCGCTGTGACCGCGACGCCAGAGGCGCCTCGTGACGCGAGAGGAAACGAGCGTACACAGCGAGCCGCCTCTGTGTAAGCGCGTCTGCAGCAGCAATGTGGGCCCCTGCAAGGATCAATAGTCGTGCATGCAGGCGAAGTTGAGAGCGATAACGGCGAACTACTTTTTATCTTTTCTTTCCAAAATCGAGATAGGCAGACAGATATGGGGATTGTTTTATTCGTGCCTATTCTATATCCAGCTGATTGAATGCCAAAAAGTTGCCTTCCACTGTCGGCAACATTTGAAAAGCCGCCAGAAATACCTGGATATCTAAAAAATGCTGGATATCTAAAAAATAACCTGACGACTCACGAATCCCGCATACCATTGTACCGCGCTCCCAAGTGCCTGCAGAAAATATTTCGTTGGCACCTGCGCGCCCACACCGTACCATCTCTACGCCTGGTATTAACCCGCCACGGTGTATACGAGTTAGGGAACAACGCAACGTGGCGTAAAATACGTTGTCTTCGAGGGAAATTTGCCGACTCGCCGCAACATCACGGAGTCCTTGCCTTTCGGAGTCCTTGTCAGAGCTGAGCGCCGTACATAGCTGAAATAACTAACCGAGCAGCAATTTCATTCGAAGGTTTAGAAACCCGAGCCATACAAACTTCGTCTCTTGGTGTACGAGAAACAAAACAATTTATGTGCGCGAAACAAAACAATTTGCCTGCTCCGCAACGTCTGTGAACGTTTAGAAGCGCGCACAAACAACGGGCCACTTACGATTGCTCCGGGGCCGTTTTTTTTTTTTTTTTTTTTTACGTGTACAAGTAATCCGGGTACAAGTTAAGAGCGGCAATAGTTCATGCAGTGTATCACTCCGCCGATGAAAGGGACTCGCGACGTCAACGCGCAGGAGGTTGCGCTTACTGCGCGGCATCGTCTGCTTTTTCTCGCGTATTTTGTCGCCGATGAAGTAGTCCGTAAGCAGATTAGGTCCGAAAAATCACGGAACGACCCCAGTCACGCTCAAAACGCTAGTAGTAACGCACTCTTTGTGTCGCACGGAGGAACAGCCGATGGCGACGTGATGAGGCGGAAGGCCAACTCCATTGTCGGTTTTAAGTAATGCCAGAGTATATTATAGAAGCTGGAATTTGGCTTGCAAGCCGGAACCCACCGGCTTACAGGCCAGCTTGGTGCGCTTTCCGAGGCGGGGCGGGGCCTACCTTGAGGTTGACGATGAGGCACTTCTTGCTTGTCATGTGCGACGAGTAGGAGCCCGAGTGGGAGAAGCGCTTGAAGCAGTGCGGGCACTCGAACGGCTTCTCGCCGCTGTGGATGCGGATGTGCTCCTTCAGGTGGTGCTTGAACTTGAACGCCTTGCCGCACGACGCCTCGGGGCACTTGAACTTGCGCAGCGCCGCGCTCTCGTCCACCACCGGCGTCTGCTGCTGCGGCTGCTGCTGCGGCGGTGACTGCTGCGCGGTAATGTCAACACGCGCCGTCAGCTTTAAAATCGACTTGAAATGAAAGAGTTTCACGAGCGCCCAGGCTGAATGAAACCCGACCGTAGTGCTGAGCAAACGCTCAAAGCATAGTACGCACAAGAGTTACGCCTCTATAAGCCGCCTCGAATGTTTGTAGTCTAGCGCAACCTGCAGCTCCAACGGGCATGCGGTGCCGATAATCATCACTTCAGCCTGCCTAACGACTATTCGAAGCGAAATATCAAACAGTCTCGAGCTTGCATCAGCTGATTGACTGTGCGTGCATCTATAGAAACGCCACCTGAAAAACGCTGCACACGCCAAGAAGCAAGTGTGCGCACTGCTGCATAGGCAGACAGCTTTGCACGGAAATACATCAGAAGGCATGCGTAGCATGATCGCCTTAGCGGACGCCACCAGGCAAAAATGTTAACTGTCTCGTGTAAAGCATCTTTGAATTATGCATGAAATAAAGCTGCCCCGAGTTCATGGGTGACCTATGAACTCGGGGCAGTTTTATTTCATACATAATGCAAAGATGCTTTACACGAGACAGTTACCAGCAGCGTGCACCAAACTTAGCATGAACAACGTGGATCTACTTGCACCAATACATGGTATACGGCACACGTATACGCCGAAGACGCCTGGCAGGGTCGTCCTTGAAAGAGAGCGGTAAAGAACGAAGGGGGCCGGTCGCAGGCTGGCGACACGCTGAGCGGTCCCTGCCCCGGAGGATATGGCATTACATTCCGCGGGATGAAATCATTTCCTTCGCGAACAATCAGACGCGCGTGCGCGCGCTTTCGGTGCTGAAGCGCGCGCGGCAGGAAGTCGCGAGTCACGGCGTAAACAGGTCGCTCGATAGCGCCTGCGCTCCTCGGTCGCTGCGAGGTCGACATCTGAGGGCCGGGGTCTCAGGGGTTCCTTCAGGACAAGGAACTGTTCTCCCCGCCTCTTTGCCCGCGACCATTTTCGAGAAGTTCCGCCTGCCTGCTCAGCAGCACCGGCGGACAGGCCGAAGATAAAAGGCGCCCGAATCGTGGGCTCCGCGGAAGAGGAACCAACCGGCCCATAATGCCCACAATCTACACGAACCGCAGGCTGTGGCCATTGCGCGGGCATGTACATGGGGACCGAGTGGAAAGTTACTTTTGTTTTATCTCCCAGCGCGTCCTGTCCGGGAATTCCCCTGCGGAGAAGTTTCGAATGCGCCGGGAGAGGAGGACGAGTCTATTTTAGAAGCTATACGAGTGTATAATCGCACTGGAACAGTAAAGCGCATTCTGCAATCACCCGCCTTCCAGAGTCATTCCAGCGAGGCGCAGCGGAATGGATGTACACGAATGTACACGAAGGATGTGCACGAATATGGATGTACACGAAGTCATGCCCGTGACATCCCGCCGGTCACGTGATACGTTCATCCCGTCGGACATGTCATGCGCAATGTTCAACGGACTCAGCTATAGGAGGAAGTCCTTCAACTTTCACTTGACTGGGTCCCGTTTCAAAACTTGCAAAAACAATTACATAAACGGGCGCGTACACTCAAGAGATTGCGGGCTCGCTGGCAAGCATTGAAATTTTATGGGTCTAAAGGGTCGAACGCAGGGGCGGAAAAGCACGCGTCTCCGGATGACCCGCCACGTCGGAAACCGGGTTGCTCGGGCGGACCGCTAAACGCTTGACGGCGATTTTCCCCATTCCCAAACTGCACTCTCTGGCCGCTTTCCAAAATTGGCTCCTGCCGTTAAGTGCGACTGTTCCTTTTGTCATTAACGATTTCGAGCTCTTTTACCAAAAGCCTGGGGAGCAGCAACTGGCTGCCGTCATAGGCGATGGCCAAAGAAGTTCAAGTGCGATAGCGTTCGAAACAGTGCTCGCCTCTCAGACGCACCCCTTCTTTCACAGTGTAAGCCTAGATCACCACCGCATCATCAAAACGCCACTGGTGTTACCGCATGCACTTAGCAATTTTCTTTCTCTTTTCGCACCGCGCAAACCTCAACTTCTCGAAACTACACTAAATCTGGTTCTAACCATCACGCGTGAAGTTTCACGCGCGTCCCTTTAACGCAGATCCCACCTGAACGTTGTTGGCGACGCGGGAAACGAGTTATGCTGACACGGCTGGCGTGCGTGTAGTGCAGAGAAACTATACAATGTCGCGAGCCCGCCTCAGGCGCAGTGCAAGAAAGCTAAAAAAAAACATTTGTTTTTGCGGTAATGAAGTGGGACGCTAACGGATTTTTCGGGGGGAGAGGAAAGGGGTGCAACAGGCAAGAGGCCTCCTCACCTGTTCCGCGGGACTGGTGGCGGCGTGAAGCAGCTGGTCGTGCTTTTCGAGGTGCTCCCTCTTGGAGAAGCCCGCGTTGCACTTGGGGCACACGAAGGGGGGCGTGCTGGGCGGAGGCGGCGACGACGAGGACAAGAGCGGAGGGGGCGCCTTGTCCGAGTCCACCTGGCCGCCGGTCGGGTGGGCGCACATGAGGTGGTCCCTGAGCGCGGCCACCGCGCTCTGGCCCGAGAAGCTGAGGGCGCAGTGGGCGCAGTGCAGCACCATGCTCTCCTCGAGCATCGTGGCCGTCTCGCCGGCCGGGGAACCGTCGGCGACGACCACGACGGGGCTCGCGCGGCTCACCGCCTCTTCCTCCGCCTCCCCCTCGGCCTTGCCGCCGTTCGAGGACAGCCCTGCGAGAAGGGGAAACGGGGTCACCCACACGAACCACCGGGGTGCTAATCACCAGGCAAAACGCGAGGCAGAAACGAACCCCAGCTCCGCTGAAAGTCCGTGGTTAGTGCTTTCAGATCGTAGAGATCCCAGACTTGAACCTTGATTAACCCGCTTCTGCATACTCTCGTTTGACAATGCGCCGTCTTCCTTTTAATAAACGTCGTCGTGTAAACGGTTCGCAGCCACAAAACATTGTTAGTGGTTCAACAGCGAAGCGGACGCGGACGGCGGAACACGAACTGACGACGGCCGAGAAACGCACAGCTCCAGACAGCGGAAGCGGAAGTACCGACAGGGACCGAGGTCCGCTTATTCCGTGATGTCGCGCGAATCGTTAAAGCACGAGGCCGACGCGTGTACCGGCATGCAGCCGGGCATGCCGTTGACACGTGCACCGACTGCAGCTGTCGGAAGAAAAACGAAAAAACCCGTACATGTCCTCGCTCGGAGAAACAGTTATCGACAGGGCCAGACCCCCTGTCTGCCATCTATCGACAAGCAGCCAGAAACACTGCAGGCAAGAGGTGAGGGCGGTGCTGGGGAGACACTTGCTTATCTATTACTGCGAAGACAAGCACCAGCAACGTATAAGCCGCACGGACCACTGGGAAGGAACTACGACCGGCAACGAAGTTCCACGATTTCACCCAAAAAAGATATCTCGAAGAATGGCGATCAGAATTAAAGGCATACGCACAAGGTGTGTACGGCGTACTAATATACGTCAGGGATGATTGGCTGATGTTGGACCACCCGAAGAAAAATGCGCTCTCATTTAAGGCGAAATCGCTAGGCGATTCTAAGCACCGCTTTTTTTGTTTACTTTTCACATGGCCAAACTCTTTGGCTGTTTACTTGCAGCCTGGCCTAGTGTTCCCTGGCCATTGGCCTCACCAGCAAGAATACACGAATTCCAAAGAGACTTGCACGAACCACCCCCACAGCGCTGTACTTGTCGGAAAACACTTGGTCAAGAACACATCTATGCAGTAAGAAGAACCAGCAGCAAGAATTGACTTGGCTGAGTCGTAAATTTCGCCAGAATAGTAAGACCTGGTTGCCTTCATCGAGAAGACGACCGGCAGATCCTGAGAATTAGGGGGCTTTGAGTACATTGGGGCAAATACAATTCTTTGTTGGTGTGTCAGGCCAAAGGAAGTACGCCAGATTATAGCTATAAAGGCATTCGCGAGGGTACAGACACAATGCCTTTTTTTACCCTCGCAGGGCACCTAAATACGTCCCTTGGACAATGCGGAAAGTTGTTACATATCCGCTATTCGCACTCGAGATCCGCACTCTAACCACGACCACGTACCCCCTACACTAATACGTCAAAGTCGCGAACGATCAGCGCAGCAGGCAGTCTTACCGGCGGCAGCGGGGTTTGCACCCCCGTCTTCACTCGAGGGCTCGTCCGCGACGGCCACAGCCATCGCCCTGGGCGAGAGGACAGCCTAAACGTGGCGGCCAGACAGGACGGCAGGAGCTGTCTCCAGGAGGAGCGTAGCATTGGAGCACGGCGACCGTATGGCAACGCGTCCTGGGCTGCCTCAACTCTTAACCGCGCTGTTTACTCATCGGGGACAGCGGGAAACGAGCTGATACGAACACCGAGAAGAAGGTCAGCTATCTTGTTTTGTTTCTCTTTTGCGCTTTGCGCGGTCCTCTGCGCCCCTGGGTTCCAGGAGGTTCGGAAACGAAGACACGTAGCGCACGCGGCGAAGGGGGCTGCAGATACGGGGGAAGTAGGCAAACTCGAGATACGACGCGCATGGCGGCATGGCTTGGTTTTAGCTGGCCGTGCAAGGTCGCCGTCATTGTCTTAACAGCGGGCAGATTTTAGAGTCCCCGCGTCCTGGTTCCACTTGCCGGCCTGTATCTACGTAGAAAGAAGGGACTTTGGAAGCGGGGTAACTGCGGCGAGGATCACGGACCATGGTTGCACGATACTGAAGCCTTCTGCAGACGCGATAGCAAGAACTCGAATCTACGCGCGCGCGACGTGGTATGTGCAGGGATCAGCGAGCCCGGTGTGAGTCAGGTCTTCGCCGCAAATCGTTAGCCAGCGGCCGTCAGACCATCCAGTCACCTCCGACCCGCTCCGATATCGACGCTCACGTGAGCCGCTCGCACGCCCTTCGGACCTCGGTGGAGATTGCTTGAGACGCACTGCGTGGGAAGTAACGCGGCATGTCCGAGCGCGAAAGTATACGGCCAGTGAGATATGATACTCATCCAACCGTCGCCTCGGTGCCGCAGCGACTAACGATTTAGAAGTTTGTTGGTAAGTGTGGCCCTCGTATACATGCGTTTATCTGAGTTTAGGGAAGATGTCTGCGACTGTGGAGGGCAGCGCACAAGTTGCGGCGTACAAGCAGCGAGATGCCGCTCCACATTTCGAATAGTGCAGCAACCTATTCCCTGCTGCTGGACGAACGCCACTTCAAAGGTCTCCGGCCACTTCTAACGGAAGATTGCAGAGCCCAGTCTCTGCCGCAGAATTGACTTCATTCACGCCTTCATCGAGTACTGGGTCTTCGCTATTTCGTTCCCCGTCCAACGGCAGCCATTCCGTTAAACATGCGGTCCGCCTGCTGTCCACCATGCGCATGACGTGACTGTTTTGTTTTGACTCTGAATGTCTTCCACCCCGAGTTTGCGCTCCACGACGCTGTTCAACACAAGCGAAAAGCATTTCTCATTTCGAGCGTCACGTACCAAAATGGGCCGGCAGCGCCATGACCAACACAGACTCGTCTCCTCCGTACAATGTCTGCTTGTTCTATACTGTCCCACCGACCGGCATAGAGACGTGCATATAAGGCGTATTTGTCAAGCGAATCATGTTCAGTGAATTGGTCTTACGCGCCGGGTCTACACGTGGGCTATGAGGTGCGCCGTAGGCTGCGATTAACCGAGACCATTAACCGAGACCATGCATGCCGAAACCTAGAAAAACGGGTGTTTCCTTTGCAACCCGCCTTCATTTTGAAAGTTTACGAAGCTGCCGGGATCGAAGCCACGTCTTCGTTTCGGCAGCACAACGCCTCCGTCTCTGAGCAACCGCGGCGGATAAGTCTGAAAACCGCGCTATCAGTGACATAATAGCGCTCTATTCGTCCACGGGTCCTATAAACCTTCTCCGCTGTTGTTCCTTACAAACGTGGCGTTCAGTCAACGACGTGGAGGCTCGAAGGGCTCGTGAATTAGGTTAGGCTCATTTAAGTACGTACACAGCGTGGCACAGAAGTTGCTGCCCTTCGCCACCATGATAAATGTATACCGGGCGAACAAAATTTAAAAAAACAAAACCGCCAAAACTAAAACTAAAGCACCCCCTTTGTATGGCATGAATGCAGGCCATGGTTCAACCGCAGCACTCTCATTTGGCAACAACACGCGATGGCTCTGCAACATCTACAAAGTGGACTAATTTTACGCTGAGGAGAGCGCTCTACAGAACGCTGCATGATGCGCCGCCAGCGAGCACCGCAACTAAATGTGTGTATACATCCCGCCAACAAAGAAGAAGAAATGTCTGAAATGAAAGACGAAGAAATCTCAAGTGGCTGAGGGACTCTCACTAAACTCCTCAGAATAGAGTTTTCTCTCTCTTGGAGGCGGTATGAGGCCACTTCCTGGCTTAATGTGAGTCCATGACTAGAAAAACCTCTGTTATCTTTTCTGTTCCTTTATCTTTGTCTCTTTCTTTTCGGGAAGAGAAGATAGGCGGCAGAAAAAAATGCGTCCCCTTCCGGGCCCATGCGAGTGACTTTTCACGGCCGGGAGTGATTCAGGCCTCTGATTCACGGGGGCGCACTGTCGGTTGTCCCGGTTGAGTAACGCGTGCACGCGCCAACGTCACGCGGCGGCAGCAGTCAAGTGCCACTGTCTCGTTACAACTGGTCCTCATCACTGCCGGGAATGCGTTAGACGCCTGTAAACCAACCAGCCTTTTTCAGAAGCCATTGCACTATATGACACCGTGCGCGTACGATTCGCATCCCCGTAATAAAATCTCCTTTCAGACACTGCGTCAAACCTATTGAAGTGTGTCCACCGGAACATGTACACCTTGAAAAGTGTGCGCAGGCGTGCGGCGTACACGTATACACAAATATCGGGAGCGGCATGTTGGACATATTTACTATTCTCGCGCCACACGATCAGCGTTGGAGCTGAATGAGCCCATGCACATCGCCATCACCATGTGCACAACGAGCATGCAGTACGTCGCTTCGAACTTTTGAAGCTTCAATTTCGTCCCGAACTTCCCCGCGTCGCATGCAGAAAAGAATTATCCATGGTGTATATACACCCACGCCAAGCCCCCGAATGATCGACGGCGCTAATCCTTCGCTGGAATATTTCAACAGATGTGGCATAAAGCGGGGAAAATAAAGTGATATTAACGGTGACCGCCAGCGGGAGAAACGCAGCATGATGTGGTATAGTAAACTAACCTGCACGTCGGGGGCCAGCGTCAACGCTCATGTCGGTACGCAGTTAGCAGCCCGTCGAAGGTTGCCCAAAAGTAAGTCCCGGGAAAATTCCGACACTCGTTTCAAGGTCTTGTAATCGGGGAAAGAAGATACAGCTCGGAACAGGAAACATAATTTACGCCTTATACACGACGCACAAAGGCAACTTCTTCGTCTTCGCCCAATAAACTAAACCGGCGCGCGCAAGCCAGGTGTTTGCTATAGAGAATAACACATCAAGCACGCGCGGCCGTTTATACCAAGCCTCGCTTTTTCTTCTTCACCTTTTATCTTAGACCCCACGCAGCGCGCCTTTAGAGTTGTTAACCGTGTCAGTTTGTACGTTCTCGTATCGTCTGCCTCATTGTTCCTCATCCATTTCTTGTTTTCAAAGACGCTGCTCCAGAGCAAAGGTACCGCGCGAACAAGACGAGTTACCTCCTTTATATCGCGCGCCCGTTATGCAAACACACGGACGAGAACACACCTTTGTTTAAAGGCGCCGTAAACTGGGGGGAAAAAAGCGAAAGAACTCTATGAAACCGAATAGCGCCTCAGAATTGTATAAAGCGACGCAGGTGCACGTTCCGCTTCAACGCTGGCAAGCTATTATTATTCCTCCCGAAAGGATTATTTACGATAGCACCGCATTTCCTGATTCTACGAAGCTCAGTGCGCCCTGCTTAGTTAATTTTGTATGTACACGCGAAGCATATTTGGGAGAATCCGGAGGGTTTTCTGGCTCCCAATTTTCGCCTGCCCCCTTCACGTCCTAAAAGTGGGCGGGGGCGTTGCATATATCGGCATTCAAATAAATACTCATTTAATACTTCCTCACAGCCGAAGATGAGACAGTGCTTTAAGGGGCAGTGACGACAGCTATAAATGCTGCCTAACCACCCGATATAATGTCAAGAATGTGCAGTGTCATGTTATGGGTTTTTGTCGGAAGTATTCACGCGGATTTTAACACGAAAAGAGTGCGTCCAAAGGCACGCACTATTCCTTTCCCGCCATATTCCTCGGCGAGTTTGTGATGTCGCGACTACGACACGGCATTCAGCGAATTGCGATGGTGGTAAACTTACAGGTGGGTCCATGATGAAGCAGTGCTGCACCGTATGCGGTTGAACGTCGCCTACAGGCGATACTACTGTTACAAAATGAACCAGTCCACCTCGCCACTGTACCCAGAGTGTGATGCACGTGAAGATCCGAAACACCTAATGTGTGACTGTACGCGATTTAGTATGCGAAGAGTATGTCTCTCAGTGTCTCCGGGCCGGCCGCTCTCCGTTGGACTACAACTGAAGCACGTATTAGGTCCCTGGGATTCTTCCAAACGTGCCTGTCGTGCTACAAAAGCTTAACAATTGAACAACAGCGCTTAAACGGGACAAGAGATTGACAGGACAGAGCGCTGGTCCAGAGCAAAGCGCTTCTCCCGTTTGAGCGCTGTTGTTCAATTGCGAAGTCTGTACCAACAAGCCCGCACTACCACGCTTTTTCACAAAAAAATTGTTGACCTATCCAAAAGCCATAAGCCTCGATCAAACTTCGTAAATAGTCAAAATCATGTGTGTTCCTCTTCATCATTATAATTATCATTGTCACCGCATTCATCTGGCGTAGCAAGCCAGGCGGTTTAGCTCGGCGGATATCGCCAGACTCATTAAAGATTGTTCTTTCTTTCTCTCTCTCTTTCCGTGAACAAGCAACCAAGGAATCGGCTGAACATCTGAAGGCTGAAACAGCATCAAACAAAACTGCAAACCAACGTGACGTCATAGCGGTTTGCAGTGAGACGGCCGCGAATGCAGCACGTCGTATTCTATTCTGAAATTCGCGCGTAAACTATGGAAGGCTCGGCAGTTCAGACGAGCACTGGAATAAACGGCTGCATGTGTTGAACTACACAACCCAACGCAAACGCTCAGTTGGGAAAATTCACTTCAGTGGCCCTTCAAAATTTGAGAAATTACCTTATGCGTCCCATGTATGACTACGAATGAGCATATTGTCACGTACAGCGCCAAAGACGACGCAGCTGTCTCGAAGAAAATAACAAGTTCATTGGAGCGAACTTGTGCTTTCCTGACAACTCAAAGAATACACAGGCGGCGAAACAGCAGTCAACAAAGTGACGTGCGTAGATTGGTGTCGGCTATTACAATGCCGCGGCATCTGTTCAGCGGGAATTTATCACTCGGCGTGAGGGTTTCTGGAATAGTCGAATTGTATCCAGAACACTGTAGATCAATTAGGATTATTTTAAGCTGTTCACATTCGTTCGGAACGCTCTGCCTGATAACACATGCGGCACAGAAAAAAAGAACGGAACACGCGCCTTCCTTGGCACAGAGACAACAGAGATAACACAGGCCGGCGCAGCCGGGCGGCAAAAGCAAAACACAAATAAACAAACCCAATGCATCGTTCGCGGCAATATATTATTTTGTTTCTTCAATCAGTACAGGCAAATGCGCTTAGATCCACCCAGTGCAGGACCTTTCAAAAATTCCGCGAAGTGCCACTTTTAGGACTGGTTTCAGCAGGCGCCGCCACGTCTGAAATCAAAACTTCCGTCGTCGTTATCTTGGTCCGGCTCGACGCCTTCCCGTCGCCACTCCCACCCGGCCTGCTCGGCCGAACAACGCAGGTACGTGGCATATAGTCGATGACGGAAGCGACGCTCACCTACACTTTTGCTGAAGTGCCTTTACCTTTGAAACACTGCAAACCTGAAAAATATGCGCAGCCCCAAATTCACAAGACTTAACCCCAAATACTTAAAGGAGCCATGAAGACAAAATACAAGTTGGGTTTATTAGTAAGACTGCTTAGTCCCGATAACAATGATACCAATATCATGCCAATCTTCGAGCAAATAACGGAGATATTAAAGAAAACGTGTGAAGCAGTCGCGACCCCTTGCCATTTTCCCGCTACTTTTCTATGCCGTCACGGAAGCTTGTTTGTGCGATTGGCAGCCGCCTAACTCACCTGTCGCGACGACACATGACTGGACGTCTGTAATGGGGCCTCTAGTTCCATTTGACCGCATCACTTGAAGGCAAACGTGTAGTTAACGCACTGAAAATTGTTTTATTGTTGGTCCGTATGACGTCATTCTTGCTTATAACACGTCACTGTGGCGCAAAATTTGAAAGTTTTTAAATACTTCTTGCTTCTTTCGTTAAAAAACATCTTTTGGGGCTGTAATGGAGCTCAGTGAGATACTGAATGCTAGTTCGTTCAAGTTACACGAATCTGTATTTTCTCTTCATGGCTCCTTTAACGGCTTTGCGCCAGGAAGCTGTTTTGCGCGGACTAAATATCCCGCCTTTAACTTTTCGATTGAGGAATAGATAAGCTGTCATAATAAACGAAGGAATACATGACAAGATCTCCGGAAGAACAGCTTTGCAGCGTGAAACGATGCTTTGATGCAGAGCCTCTCGCGATGGAAGAGAAATGTTTCCCCCTCAGCATCATTCCGGCAAATACCCGGAGTTTACTGCTATGCTTTGATAACAAAGTCACGTAGTTACGCCGTAACCCGCAGTTGTTGCCAATTAACCTCAAATAAGCGTACTGCTTCTATTCCCGCATAAGAAAAAAAAAAAAAAAAAAACGAAAACGCACGGGACGCATCAACCCGACCTGCGCGTAGTCTGTCCGATCGCCAACAGATGGCGACACCACCACATAAGCGCGCCCGCTTGGACAAGGTTAAAATTGAAACGCTGGGGACCGCCACGTTTCGCTGTCTTTCTGGCTGTGCGGGCGCTCCGAATAACTGGTTGGCGGCAAAAGGTTTACAGAAACGGACCATTGAACACCCAATTTTATTCTCCGAAAGAAACGGCAAGCTAATAAGGTTCGGATTTTGGTGTCGTCCTATCTTTTGAAGACGTGTAGTAAATTTTTCCGCGAACTGCCCGGGGAAAGGTTTTATTTCATTATTTTTGAGGGAGGGAGGGGGGGGGGGGTCCGTATTCATTTCGTGTAGATAATACAATATGACACTGATATCGCTCGCCGCAGTAGGAGTCAGTTTCCTGTGCCAGCTTGTGGGTGCCGTATAGCGGTATTGCGAAGAAACAAAGGTGGGTTCCCAAACTTCCATGCTCGTGTTCACAGCACGCGTGATATCGTTTTGGACGACCGGGAACAGCAGCTCGGGCGTTGGAAGAGGCTACAACTAATCTTATTCTTGTGGTGCACAGCGGAAGACCACACAGACGAAGCCAAACAGATACGAGACAGTTTCGTCTATTGTCGTCTGAGCTGTGCCACAGATACCAGGAACCCCGAACTCATTACTCCACAGACGACAATTGCCCCCTCTTTCCACTGTACAGTGTACACTCAACTGTCGCAGTTGGGGGTTTGGCCAATGTGTCTGTTCACCAGTTCAACATTCGCACAAAATGTTTCTGGCCATAATGACCTGGCTATACTTTCGGCTCGCCAGCTTCGATCCCGCTTCAATTTCTCGGCCCCTAGCATCCGCAACCAGGCCCCGCACCCGGCTCTCTATTCTCTTGGAACCCCGAAATATGTAAAGCTTAAAGACGAGAGACTGACTGCATGCCCTCTGATTGAATTTATTGAATATACGTTTTATGAAAAGAACCCATGTAGCCTGATGACAGGCTACATGGGACACCTGTCCTGTGGGGAGTCTTCCTAATCTGGAAAAACCCGGTCATCGCAGTCCTTTTTTTTTTTTTGTCGATGACTCGGGAAAAAGAACAAAAAAGAACATCCAATGAAACAAGTCCCGTAACAATCCTGAGTCCTTACCATACCAGCTTTGCCTGATTCCATGATACCCAGATGTGGTCGGAAACAGCATAACATTTGGAACGGCTAGATGTATCATATAGAAATCTCACTGTGAGTGTATAGTAGCTCGTCTACATTCTTCTTGCTTGTCCTTTCGGTGGTATTCACAGCTTTGTCGGCTTGACACACGCAAGACGAACTATCACCAATGTGTCTTCCGCGTATGTCAAGCCGCCAAAAGTGTGAAGTTTTAAAAGAACACCTGCGTGCTTTCAGCCGTTTTGTCAGGTCATGGCGGTTAAAGCTCTCAGGCTTTAGGCGACCAAGGTGTTTGCGGTATATGCTACAATGAAACGGCCCCGTCTGTCATAACTCCCGAGCCGATATGACGGATGAAGTTATCGCACTTTGGTGTAGACGCCGCCACCGTTTGTGGGAACCTGAACGATTGATGAGGCGCGGCGGGAATCTTATCCACCTGGGACAAGTCAGACAGGCAGTGCATCAAAGGTAAAGGCCAGAACGGTAGCCTCTGCACATCGCCTTTAAATTTCCACGCGCTATCGTGGGAGCACAACTAAGGCTAGTCGATGCACGCCGAACGCGACATCCAGAATCTAGTCGCCCTAGTAAGCCTTACTGATTATAGGTAAGAAGAGCACAAGGATTGCAAGGGTGACGTATTCAATATACACTGCACTGAAAAAGTTTGAGCTCGCGGCACAAGTTACATTTCAAAGCGGTGTGTATGCTCTGCTGTTAACAGTAAGGAATTGTCCAGAGCACGAGAGCCGTCCTGAGGCGTGCCTCGGCTTAGTTGTTTGGCAACAGCCTCATTGGTGACGGGGCGGTTACGCCGTTGGGCTAACGCCGTTTTCTTTTTTGCCATTGCTAGCTTAGTGAACAATTAAACGCATTGACAAACGTTATATATACTTCCCCTGCCTGTATGCTTCAAGCATGGAACGCTATTTGAGGCATGCATGCAGCATTATTTACAGTATATGATGTCTTCCGATTTCCCCCTAAAACAACAACAAAAAAAAGGCGAATTCACCCCTTTTTAAAGAGGTAGACGGAGTACTTCGCATTGTCAACCGGACGCCTTGGTATGTCGCAGCCCGTAACTGAAACACTGCCACGTCTACATGTCACGCAGTAAAGCCCCAACAACCTTATACGTTTATGTAAAAACTTCGAAATGTTCCGCACTGTTCCGCTCACACTGTTCCGCACACACAGCGGTGGTAGCCGAAGGTGCGATTACAGAGGTATTGCTTTCAGAAATACGCTCTACATATACGTAATAGCGCCGCGAGGTTGTAACCATTATCAATAACCTACCTATTTGTAACAAGAATAGCACCGGCGTTCGTTCATATACATCATAAGGCGGGCGGCACAAAAGAAGCCTTCGGGTGCATGCGTCATACTTAGATAAAAACTGTTCTTCAGTATCGGCTGATGATTACCTGTAGCTGCTGAGCTGAGTCGCGATATGAAAGGCGATTTTGGCAGTACCGAACGCAGCTCTTAAATCGGCTGGAAAGGTCTGCATGGCCAACCATAACGAATGATCCCACCGCAGATAGCAAGAATCTTGGGGGGAGCCAAGGCACGTTATGACGTCATCATTGACGAGGTAAACACAACGACATCACAGATACGTGGCGGGAAACGAAGTTTCTGCTAGACAGGTAAACCTGATAAGTATCATGCACTTCGGCCGTATTGGCCGCGCCGCGTCTGTCCGGGGATATAATAATCGGACTGACAACCACGTTGGAGCCTTTATGGAGATGTTGCGCGCTGACTGCGGCATTCAACTTGCGCGGTAACGCCTAACTGAACGGAAAAATACCCAACTGCGGCCGCTTGCTAGGCGAAGCCGAAATATTTTAGAAAACGTAAAATATCCTGGTGGCCTGACTTACATTGTAGTTACAGGTAATCAACAAGGGCAAAGCTGCTTATTACGGGCTAATCGCGTCGACAAACGAGTCTGCGAGAACGTCGTTAGGAAACGCTACGATAGTTATGAATAACGGTGTTATTCTATATAAGCAGCGCGATTTATGCGCAGCATACATCATCGGAACACCTGAACACTGACACACCTGTTACAATATTGTGGCGCAAGGTTTTATGTGGCCGACGTTCGGTGTTAGCCGAAACTACGCGAACTGACGGACGCCCATCTTTGACTCCTCGGGTATCTGATGTTGGAACGCGCTTCCGTTCAAGTCCCAAAGAAGGAGCTGTCACCTGCAACTCCGCAAGCAGGGTCATAACTCGAACGGGGCGCTGCTTGATGCAAAAAGCGAGCGACCTCCTATCTGTGAGCAATCACGTGACATCACCTTCGCGACAACCGTGCACGTGAACGAAGGGCCCACAAATGGCGTCCCTCCATTCAAATAAAAGGGCGCGAGTGAGACGGGCATCAACAAAGGAGGGCGCCGATCGGAGTGAGTGAACGTACACACACACACACCTGTGGAACGGCCGATCCAGCACCACCTGTCAGCGGGGCTCGGAAGCAGACGGGACGGAGTTCACCTCGCCTCTTCGACTCCACTAGCCATCGGAAAGCACACACACGCACGCACACACGCACGCGGAGGCGGTAGTTGGCGCGGCACACCGGCGGCCGACGTGAGCGCACGAGGAACGGGCCCCACGCGGCGGCGCGCGCAGGAGCAGAGTAGCGGTGGGTGGCGCTACCGCCGAGCGAGCGGCGACCGACCGGAGCGGGTCCGCGCGAGGAAACGGTCTGCGCCGGTGGCGTACCTCCCCTCGCAGGGCGCAGCGGCCACCTGACTGGCGCGCTTCTCCCTCACCCTCAGGAGCGCGCAGGGGGCCCTGCTCTCCTACGTTTCTCCCCCACTTCCCCGCCCGGCGCCCTCCTTCGTTCTCTCCGCGCTCTCGCCCACCCCGCATCTTTTTCGTCCAGGGCAGGCACACTTGGCCCGGTGTTGTACGGCGAGCCGGGGGAGAGGAGTGTCCCGCGTTCGAGGGCCCCGCTCTCTCTTGCCTCCTGCCGCGCGTAGCAGCGCTCCTGTTCGTTCCTCGCGAAAAGCAACGCTGTCGGCGCGCGCGACCGCTTCCTCCTCTCTCTCCCCCCCCACCTCCAAACCACCCCTCTCCGCCCAGTGGGCCACAGAAGTGGAGCGAGAGCTTTTGTGGCAAGCGGCGGAGAAGCGCTCGGGACCCCTTCGGCAATGGGGGCAAGTAGTTCCCGCTGTCGGCCGCTCTTTTTCAGCCGCGATGAGCTTGTTGATTCCTGGCGTTTCGCGCGCCTCGGGCTGTAACGGAGGGTGATTCTGTCTTCCGCGTTTATTACCTAACGTTTCGGAACACGCCATGCGCGAAGCTAGTGGTGCGTACCTTTTATCTTTCCAGCAGCACTCAGAGCAGGTGCATAACTTAACTCTCGCCTGAGGGATCGTCAGTAAAGACTGACGGTGATTCTCGGCCTGTCAATTCATGGTTCGGGGTAGCCACTACCTGGTGTAATTTTCGTGCAAACACATTTCTTTCTTTTTAACAGCGGAGAACACCACGATGTCGGTATCGAGGTGCAGTGATAGGGCGTTTTTTTTTTCTTTCTGTTTGTGTGTGCGCCGCGACGTCAACGACGCTGGGGATTTTGTGCGCTTAATATACAGCAGCGTTTGCTGCACCTGGCATCTAACCTCAGATCGAGCAGGAGGCGCGTAGAAAAACAAAAAAAGAGTCACCAATAGGTATTCAGGATGAACTGTCCAAAGCTGCTTAGGCCGCGCACTTTTCAATCAATCAATTGTACAAAAAGGCTGCAAACTAACTATTCTATTTATTTCGCAGAAAAGTAGGCCATATCAGCCAAACAAGCGCGTCTGATTCGTTCTGACAACATGTGGAGGAAATTTCCGAGGCAACAACTGTTTCCGACGCCCTGAAACTTCGTTTCCGGTACTGCTGCTGCGGAAATTAAACTGCCTCTGTAAAACAAATCGTTTACACAGAGGACATAGTGGACGGCTACAGATTAATTTGAAGACCACAGAATATTTCCCGTAAGCAGCAATCTTGACACGCGGCATTTTGGTTTTTGCCTCCATATGAAAAGCAGGCACTCACATCCATCGAACTCGCGTCCATGGGCTCGGCAGCACAACGCCTTCGCCGTTGAGCCACCGCAACAGGTGCCGCACCTGTAGGCCTCGAAACTTTAGAACATGGTACCCGCCGCGGTGGCTCAGTGGCTAAGGCGTTGCGCTGCTGAGCACGAGGTCGCGGGTTCGATTCCCGGCCGCGGCGGCCGCTTTTCTGATGGAGGCGAAAAGCAAAAACGCCCGTGTGTACGAGATTTCGGCGCACGATAAAGATCCCCAGGTGGTCAAAATTAAACCGGAGCCCTCCACTACGGCGCGCCTCATCGCCTGCGTTGCGTCGGTGCGTTAAACCCCACGATCAATCAATCAACTTTAGATCATGGTGCACGCAGATTGCGGGGAGCTTTTTGCACGGCCAAGCGGAAGATGGGTTGGAATTACAAGAGAAATATTTAATGCCGGACTTCCGTAAAATGTAAAGGAAGAGAAATATGCTATGCAAAAACGGGCGGGGGTAAAAACTAGTCAAAAATACAATGAAAGAATGTTTTTAGGCACTAAAATATGCTAACCATGCCAAAGTGTGAACTTTCTTCACCTGTCGGCTTTTACCGAACCGGTCAGGCAGATAGATATCCCCTTAGCAAAGTCACCTCAAAGGTCTTAGCAAAGGTCTCTCACTTCTTCCAGGTGAGTATCAAAGTCATCGGTGCAGACTAATATCTCAGCGTCAACGCAAATGTGACTGCAATCATGATGTCAATTCCAGAATTCACCTCGACGTCCACGACGTTGCCCACTTTTACCCATAACACATCTAAAATAAACATTGGTGTTCTACTTTCCAAGACACGGAAGTAAAAAAATTGAGGGAAAAGGGAGGGGACGAGTGCGGCTGCTTTAGGCTGGTAGCTTTCGCGGTACCAGAACTATAGTCTAAATTGTGCTTTGTAGCTAAACAGCATCGAGAAAAATAAAAGGGAGGTTGAGATGGGGGGGGGGGGGGGGCAGACAGCCGATGTCGTTTGCGGCCCAAAACTTCCGTTGCGCAGGCTTTCGCAACAGCGTACGCGGGCAGCGTCGGCGTTTGGGCGCGGCTACCGGTGAAACGAAGTTTGGGCCGGAGCCCTCCATAGTTCACGTCTCTGTGCCGGGGTGGCGCTAGTGGTAGCGTTCGCGCGCGTTTGCGTCGTTCCACCGCGCGCAATGCGCGCGCGCGGCGTTTACGAAGTGGACGGCGAAAAATGAAAGAACTGCCGTTCCGCGCGCGCTTTCAAACTTTGTTCCAGGACGCCCCGCTTTACGACATTCAAGGACACTGAATGACCCATGGGGTCATATAGGGTATTTATTCACCACCCCTAGGGCCTAGGACCTCCGAGGTGTATGCCCGCAGAATAGCGCTCCCTCTCCACAGAATAGCACTGTTGCTTAACCACCATCTGACAATCCCATCTCGGAGGTCTTCTTAGTTGTTGCTTTTCAGTCCTGTTTCAGTGCGCAGCGCACAGTGGATTTAACCAACAGAGCGCCGTAGCAGCACGAGTCGGCACAAACCAGCTATCAGGATATGACTGTAACTGTTTTTTTTTTTTTTCGCCTTCAGTATTTCTTGTAAATGTGCACCAAAACTGTTCAAAACAAGCAAATCTCTCGTTCTGTTCTCCTTTAAAGCCTAATACGAGCCGCCTGCAAAAAAAAAAAAGAAGAGAGAGAGGGCTTTGAGCGGAAACCTGTTCGCAACATCGCCTCATGACTGTTACTTTAAACCGCTCTAGTTTGAGGCATTATTCGACCAGCTACGGCTTCTGACAAACTGCTCTTATGCTGAAATACGTAAAGAAAGGAGGAAGCGTCTGGGGATAAAGCCCGAAACAAAGATGTGCTGCGCTCGTGGACAGAGAACGAAAAAAAAAGAAAAAGAAAGGAAAGCAAGAAACGAACGTGTTACAAAAATACCGAGAGAAAAATGAAGTTCAGGTTTGCAAAGGAGGGAAGTGGTCAGAAGCGACTGGAGGGCCGAGTGGAAACACATCCACAGTGAGAGCCGGAAGAGTGCGGCAGCAGATTTCCCCCGTTCGCTTTTGCTTCCTTTTCATCTTTGACTGGTTCCCCCCCCCCCCCCCCCCCCCTTCCCCTTCTCGTCGCCGATCAAGATGACACGTGTGCGGCGGCAGCGAGCGGGGCATCCGTTCGGCGGGGCGACCACCGCGAGCGAGGAACAAGAGAGACCGGGGCCCCGATTCCACTTCCTCGATCGCTGCTGCTGCTGCCGCCCGGCCCGATGACTCAGCGCTGGAATGCCCGCAGCCCTGGACCCGCGAGCTTCTCCACTCGGGCCCCGTGTTTGCCTCTTGCGGCGGGCCGGGCAAAAAGCCATCCGGGCCAAGCCCCCCACCCAACCCGTGTTCGGAAAAACTGTGAGCGGCCCGCTATCAGCGAATTAGTCAAGGCCGGGGCCCCATCCCACTGTCCGGGCCATTTGCCTCCTCCGTGGTGCGGGCAAGGAAACGTTGCCGGCACCCCCCTCTCTATAACGGCGCATATACGGCCGCGATTGGTTATAAATATGGGAGCCCCCCGCTTCAGAGGCCGTTCAGTTGCCGGCCGTGAACTCGCTGACCGCCCGATCGAGAGTGCAGCTACAGCGCGGCCCATTCAGCCAAAGCCGAACGCCATTGCTACGGGAATGTCTCAAGCAGGGTGCATCTGTTGCTGCTTGCTCAATATGCGAGCGACGAGCTACAGCCGCCGCGATAAGCGCTCAACGGGGATGGATATACAGTCAGGCACGTCGGCGTGCAGAACACGTGTAGGCCTGCAAGCGAGCTTGGCGGATCGACTTCAGATGTACGAACGGTGCGGTCTCGTGTTCGCCATGCTCGGTGAGGCTGCTCGGAGCGTGCTTGCAAAAAAGGAACGGCCGCCCGCTCGAGCCACTTATCCGGGGCGTCCTTGTTAACACTGCAGTGAGGCTGCGCACGCAGGAACCACGGACAACAACAAACGCCGTGTGTGTGTGTACGCGCGCGCTGATACAGGGCGGGGCGTGCAAGCTGCAGTGGTGGCCAGCCGTGCCGTTATCGGAGCCAGGGCAAAGCGCGGGGTCAAGTGCGAACAGCCGCGCATGGCTGATGATGGACTGGTTGGGACGCGGTCACACCCCCTTTCCCGCTACGTGTCTTCGAACTTGCCGGCAGACGTCGCGAAATGTTCAGCGGAGCAGCCGCGGACTTTCTGGCGAGGAAGAAGAGTGCACAAGGCCCCATGCACACTGGCGAATACGCTAAGAAGAAGAACCGGTCGCGAGCAATAAAACTGCCCCTTCCGCGAAAAGGTGCACACGCATCTTAAGACTGCATGAATGTAGTGCGAGTGAGCAGTGCACGCTAAGCTTCGATATGCCTCCGTTCTTTTCTTTCTATTATTAGGCGCTGCTATCGACATCAGTCAAAACGTGGCACATATATACCGACTATATAGAGCAAGGTTAAGTCTGCATACACGTAGACGCCGCATGTGCGCAAGAAAGCCTACAGCCGTTTCTACCCAAGTAACAAAGCACTGTTTTGAAATCCTGCAGCTGCGGCACCGCTTACGACAGGGCCTTAGCTGGCCTCAGCTTACGTCTCTCGCTGACCACTGCTGCGTCCCGTTCGCTGCCGCTGCATGCACGAAAATCACGCCTGCTGCACGCGCCAGGAAAGGGATCAAAGTGCACCGGCGTGACTTACAAGTACGACTGCTTGGAAGAAACACTCGCTTCGCAGAAGGAAAAGTGAGGGTCGCGAAACTACGCAGACAGACCAGGAATAAATAGACGCTCACCGCAGATGGTCATTGCAAGCGGAAAGGTGGGCACGACAGCGGAATCCACTCCAAAGCGAGCAAACTTCATTCACCGTCTCACAACACAGCACACCTGAAGTCGCGCTCTGTCTCGCGGAGACTCCATCCCTGGATGCGGCCGCGCGGCGCACACGCGCGATCACGATTGCCGCAATTTCCAAGAAATCCGCGCCGCCGCCGCCGCCGCACGCAGGTAAGCGAGGACACGTGCTTGACACCAACAGCGGGAGGGGCAGCGAACAATGCGGGGCGAAGAAAAAAGAACGAAATGGCTCCATCCATCGTGCGCGGAACGCGATTGTATCGCGGCTCGCTGACAGGTGGACGGATCGGGCATTAGGAAATGCGCGAGGCGTCGCGCACGGCTGGATTGTTGCGAAATGAAAAAGCTCCGGCGCGTGCGCTTTTGGAAAGCGCGTCGACGACAAACAAGGGCGCATCACAATGTCACCGCCGCCGCCGCCGGTACAGAGGCTAAGGTCGACACACACACAGACATCATTAGGTATGTATGTATGTATGTACACACAAACACACACACACACACACACACACACACACACACACACATATATATATATAGATATATATATATATATATATATATATATATATATATATATATATATATATATATATATATATATACTCACATATATGTGGAGAGAGAGAGAGAGAGAGAGAGAGAGAGAGAGAGAGAGAGATTGCGAGAAGGGCTGTCTTAGGTTGGAGTAAAAAATAGTAATAAATGAGTATAGCTGTATAGCTTCTAACAAAACTGTTTATTCGTCGACGTTTCGGTCGGATGCCGACCTTTATCGAGTCTTGATAAAGGGCGGCATCCGACCGAAACGTCGACAAATAAACAGTTTTGTTAGAAGCTATACTCATGATTCATTACTATATAATATATATTCCTGAGTCCTGACACCGAGAGATTCCTGAGTCCTGACACCGGTGCGCGCTAAGAAAACGGGCGAGCAAAGAAAATCGTGGCAATTAAACGATCCCACCGCAATTGCAGCTCCTGTGTCAAGTATGTATACGGCGGCTCGCTGCTGGCCTTGAACGGCGTGCGCACGTGTTTACGCGGAAAAAGAATGTCAACAGAAGGCCAAAGCCTCCGCCTGTGCACGTATTCGGTCGCCCATGTATAACAACAGTGATGGCGAGGTCTCTGAGGGGCAGTATTTGAAATATGTCATCTGTCAACCCTACGAAAAAGGCGAAATATGACCTCCTGCGTATGCACGTATGCTCGGAGACAGCTAGAATAACTACACTTTCTGAGAAGGATCGCTTGGGAAAGTCGCAAAGCTTCATCAACCATACCGTTCTCCGCTTTCTCCTTCCGCACTACATGCATGCTTCATTAGGTTTGAAGCCCGCCGTGAAATTTTTTTTCGCACACTTGAAATTCAAAAATTCGTTTGTGGCTCAAAGAACTTGTCGGCCGACGTTCGAAATAGTGAGCGCCATAACAGTGCGCCGCTATTGTTCTCTGCGCTCCGCGGCATACGCAACACTCGCGATGTTTTTTTAACCACGGTTCTTGCTCAAGTTTCAAGCTCTCGCATATAGCGGAAAATTGCTACCGGGAACAGCGACACCTAGCAGCTGCGCGAAGCTTCCGTTTCACCTGTTTGTGGTTCTACCGCTAACCTACACACTGGTGTGGCAAAAACTTCGCGCGTAATTGCGAGGAACCGCGAGTCGGCCGGCGCCGAAATTCGAGCGGCACAAGCGCGCATGGAGGTTGCCTTAATCCGGTCTGTGCTGGTGTTAGTTAAATGAGCGCAGATGATCCAGTGAGGGCGCTGACAAGACAAAAGCACCGGCAGCGTTCCTTTTCAGTGTTGTGCGTGCTGTCCACAATGGGCACCAGGTTTCTTTCATGCTTTCTGTATCTCCTAGAGCCAAAAAAGAGGGTTGGAGGGGTGTAGTAGTGAGGCTGTGCGCTGCCAAGTGCTGTGGTTATCCCGGCAGACGCGAAGGCGAAGAGAGATTACGAAAGCCAAACAAGACGAATCGCCTCTCCGTTATATATGCTGAATGCATGCCGGCCTTCTCCGCATAGCCAAGCAGTTAAGAACAGTGTGACAGGTGTATAGTAGTTCGAAAACAAATTCAATCGAAAGCATGCGTTAGGACACAGGGATGATGCGGCAGAAGAAAGTTCTCGACAACGTTGGCAGCGAAGAAGCGAGCCAACATCTTTAGCCGTGTAGCACGTGTAAGGGTTCGCGTGATTGTGCGAGCTTTGTGTGAAAATTATATGCCGGTTACCGTGTACAGCACGTATGGCCCGGAGACGAGGGCACAAGTTAGCTGCGCGCTCGTGTAGCTGGGTCAAAATGCGTTTTCACAGCGGAGCTGTTTAAAGGGTTCATGCAGCACTTACCACCAACTATTTTCGGAATGCATTTCGGTGTAAAGTCTATTGTCTCAGCAATCTCCTCCTGCAAGAATTTTAAAAGTCCCCTCTGCATCACTGTGGCTACGGCAGACAAAAATATAGCGCATAATCGTTCTTTCTAAACTCGAGCATGGACTATACGCGGTGAAGGCTGCGCGCCCTCACCAAAAGATGGGGGTGGCTCATTACGTTCTCTTTTGCAGCCTTCTATATATCCAGGGCCCTCTTTCTGTTTTTCTCGGCAACGTGGACTAGAGTATTTTCTTTTTTTTTTTTTATTGCGATAGAATGCCCGTTGGGATAAAATACTGCGTCACAGGTATAGATTAACCCCCGTTTCGCGAAGAAACTCAAGCAGGGAGCGATGATGGGGCCCCCAAATCCACCGATGAAGGTCAGGTGGTCTGCCAGGGTGGAGGCCTGTGCCTCGGAGGTGTCTTGTTCTCGCCGCTTCCAATGAAGGGTAAGTCCACAGCAAATGTTCAGTGTCCGCCTCTTCGACAGGAGCCGTGCAAAAGGGGCAGTTCTGTGCGAACGGGGCATGGTAACGTGGTGGCTGGTGGCCACTCCCGGGTAACGGCGGGAGAGAGGGCTACACCAACACGAAGTCTTCGCAGCAAGACCTCCTCCCAGCGAGCGAGTCTGCTAGGGAGGTCCGTTCCACACGGTGGAATAAGAGCTCGTGTGGCGCGACGAAGATCTTCTTTCCTTTGGAGAAACTGTTCTGGGGTGTCTAGTGGCAGTAAAGGCAATGGTCGTGGAATAAATGCAGGTTTGGTGCGAAACAAAGCAGGCATTGGTGTCTGATCGCGCACAGGCTTGTAGGACATTTATGAAGCAATGAACACTTGCTTTCGAGTGGTCTAGTAGAAATATTGAGCGGTCTAGTAGAAATATTGAGCTCGTCCCTCCAACTCGGCGCACACTCGAAACCCAAAAAAATGGAGGAAGTTCACAGTAACGAGTAAGACTGGAGGTAGCGAAGCTGTGCGCAACCTTCACGACCATCATGCCGGTTTAAGTCCACGATTGCAGCCGATTTGCTTCTTCTTCGCTGCCGCAACGACCTTTACTCCATCTTTGTTGCTATAACAGCGAAGGAGAAACGAATCGAAGAAGCAGAACGAACGAACGGAACGCGCACACTTAAACTAGGCGCCCCCAAATGCAACGTGCACCGTATCCCGCGTTCTGTGTCGAGCAGGGGGGTGGTTCCTCTCCCCACAGTCACAGCCGAGTGAGTAAGCGGTTTGACTCTCAGGTACTAAATCGCGGTCGTAGCCGATGGGGTAAGACGGCTCACTCCGTTGATCTACCGGACAGAGGTTTCAATCCTGCGGTGCCGGTGATTTATTTTCATTATACTGAGTTTTGTGAAACGCCGGAATCAACGGATTGACAGCTTCGCTGTGTAAACAAAATCCAGAACTGCACGGACAGGTTCAGTCACTGAAGAGGCTGGTGCACAGAGCCGACGACTGCGGATCGTTACCGGAAATGCGACAAAAAAATTTTGGTTATTCCTCTGTCATAGAAATCAGCAAAAAACGAAAGTGAAATGTGCAGCGAAATCTGCAGCCGAGCATGTCTTGCGGGTCGTCGGATGTCTTATGGGTGTGCTTGGCGAGCGACGTCTGCTGGCGGGTCGCTTCGGCAAAGGTGTACTGGCGTCATTTCCATAACGGATATGACGTCAGTGAAATCTTAGGATATCGCGGCGTAAAACACTTTGATGTTAAAATATAAAACCCGAAAACGAACAACCATAAGTATAACGTACTCTTTAGTACTAAAGGTTGCTTCCCCGCAAGAAGACCCTGTCTGCAGGAGTGCACCCTTTACAGGCTACTTTCTTCGTTGTTGCGGCGTCACTTCCGTGACGGATATGACGCAAGCGAAATCTGGGTGTATCCGGGAATAAAGCGCTTTCGTGTTAATTAAACCGTAACGTTGGCCAGCAACCGCCAATAGGACAGCCACCGCTGTAATGACGTAATTAAAGCGGTGCATAATGAGAGGAATTGAAGAGAGAGCCGTTTGTTTTCCCGCTTCTTTCACAGAAATTTGCGAGCGTACAGCTCTACGTGCACGTGTAAAAGTTTGCTCAGGTATCCCTGGCAGTGTAATCTAAACGAATTTTGTAGCGTGAGCTTCACTGGCCGAGGTTGAGCAGTTTCGCGTGGCTCCTGGAGAGCCGTGCTGCGCATGCGTGAGGAGCAGTGACGTCTCACGGCGCACAGCTGCCGCGCCGGAGCCGCCGCGGCAGCGACTGGTTTGGATTGGATTGGATTGGATTGGATAGGACAGCACTCGATTGGATTGGATTGGATTGAACTGAATTGAATTGAATTGGAAATCATTTTACCTGCAGTAAGCATGATAATCAGCTAATCCTAGACAACCAGGAAACCTAAGAATAACCAGCTGAACCTTAGCTCACGCTATCCTGGCATAGCCGAGCTAAGCCACTGCTAATTTTTTTCTCTCTAACGGCGTGAAACAAACGCCCAGTTGCGGGGTTCTGTAGGGCATTGACTTTTATGCTCCTTCAGGCTCTAAAAAGCCCATATAGGCTCATATAGTCAAAATAGAAAACCCATATAGTCAAAATAGGCACTTACAGGCACAATAAACTAGTGCTTAAAATGCTCCCGGTTTCTTAGTTCATGCTTACATGTTAAAGGCTTGATACGGACTCAAGGGAAAAATTGGCAATTTGCCTAAAGTTCCGGTCTCTAGTGATTACACGTGCTCCACAGATTTCTGCGCGTGTACATGTGTTTATGTGAATTTACTATACTGTTATGTATATGTCTGCGTATGTAATATTTTTTATTTTATTATTTTTTTACTTTCTTTTGTTGGTCACACGATTTGTAAGTAATCATTTTCATTTTTTCTCTCTCTAGTTTTTTGTTCCTGCGTGATCGCACAATACGCGTTGCTGTTTGGCCGCTGCCAAGTTGTGCGTAGGGCCTCGCAGGCCTCGTCAATCTGCTCAATGAGCACTTCTTTGTCTGCGGTCTATTTTCCCTTTGAGGAAAATGAAAACAATGTCTGATCCTGATTCGTCGCAATACGTTGCAGTTGTTAAAGTGCGCGCTAGAGGTACAGCTTAATATAAAATTTATTGATTCTGTTATCACGATAGTATTTCAGAACACTAAAATTTTTAAAAATAAGAAGTGCATCTGCTCATACCTATAAATATGCGTCTGCGGGTATAATTTCTGGTTCTAGTAAGATAAGGTATAAGCTCGAAGACGTGTACCTGAAATTGCATGCCCGAAGATGTGTACTTCGAGCGCCTAATCCATTAAACACGCAGACGTGAAAACGACGACATTCCAGAGGACGGCGTTTATTGCTTTCTTTCTTTTTTAGATCACGTGTGTACTGACGCGCACTCGAATAAAAAGGAGCCATTCATTACAGGTGCCGCGCGACAGGACGCACGAATGGCAGTTATGTGACCACGAGATAAGCACTGAGCATAGGATCAATTTTTTCAGGGGCATTGCGAATACAGGGGATAACAGGTGTTATAAGGCTGCTTGCTGTGTGCTGAATGGATCGGCAGGCGCAGATGCACGCATGATTTAGGTCAGTGCCACGCGGGGACAATGGATAGAGAGAATGGCCTTGCTTCTTTTATGGCCGTCTTTATAGTTGTCGCTTTTTAAAGCGGCAGCAACGCACGAGATGACGTTCGTTACTTTGGTTTTATTTCTTCGGCGGACTTGTGACCGATACATATGGGTTAGTTTCCTTTGTTCCTGCGTGGAATTTTACTTTTCGTGAACAGCCACATATCTGTGGATGCGGATGTTAATGCGGCCACGTTATGGCTATGGCCTTCGACTACTGTCGGTACATCGTCTGAGGCTTAACGGGCGAAATTTTAAACCAAAAGAAGAGACATTTTCAGGAACGGACGCTGCGTCCCGTTCCTCCTTTTCTCTAAATTCTGTTTCCTTGTGCCTAGTACACATCGGAACGGTCTATCGCGGAGGCTACACTGGCCATGTGCCATTCATCATCGTCGTTGGCAGTTCCCTGCAGTTTCCTGTCACAGGTATGAGTATAAAGTATCCCACAAACGAGCATTACGGTTTCATTTTGATGTGGTTGTACCTTTTTTTTTTTTTTCAAGGGCGCCCGTAGCTCCTACACGTTCAACAACCCCGGTTCATCTTAAAATCAACATCAAAAATTTCGTATTGCCGTTTTGCGAGTGGTTTCTTGCACTTTTCATTAGAATCAGAAAATCAGAAAATCTTTATTTCATGAAGAAAATCAGATACAAAAAATAGGTGAGAAGTCATCTGGATCCATAGCCGACATGGCTAGTAATGGATCCATAACATAATATACACAAAAAACACAATCCAACACAATATTACAAATATAAAATACAATGTGCACGAGAAAAATATATTGGGCAAATTTAACACGGTGAAGCATAAAGCTCAGACATGAAATATTTTTTTAACGAAGGAGTACTATGTCTGTTTCGTTTTAATTCGACTGGTATATTATTTAATAGTTTGGCTCCCAAGAAGGAAATGGTACGGCGACCATATACATTGTGTATTTTTGGTAAATTTAAGTTGCATTGGTGGGCGTGTCTAGTTTCTAATTTGGGTTGTATGAAATTGAATGACCGGTTAGGTGTGTTTAGCATTTTTTGGGCAAGTAATGTTGTCTTGAAGTCTCTTGCTACAATAAATGGCATGATTTTAAGTTTTGAAAAGATCGGGGGTGATGGTGCAGTGGTAGGTGCGTACGTCAATATTCTAATCGCTCTCTTTTGGAGTTTCGCAATAATGTCACTATATGACGCATATGTGAATCCCCAAGATTCTATACAGTACGTAAGGTGAGAGTGGAAAATACTATGGTACAATAATCGTAGTGTTTTACTGTCAAAGTGTTTCCGTGCTTGAATTAATGTGTAGCAACCAAACGACAACTTTTTGCTAAGTGCTTCTATATGGGGTGCCCAGTTTAGCGACTTGTCAATTATTACTCCTAAATATTTATGTTGCTCAACCTTTCTAAGTGCGGTATTTCCCAAGAATAATTTGCAATCTACTGTTACGTTTTTTCGATTAGAGCAGAAGACTATAAAATTTGTTTTTGTAATGTTGAGAGCTAACTTATTACTGGTAAACCACTTCAATATATTACGTAATTCTAGGTTGGCTAAAGTTTCGGCTTCTTTTAAATTGCGATCAGAGATGAGTAAAGCTGTATCATCGGCGTAGATAGTGGTTTCGGCGTGTCTTAGCGAATTTGGAAAGTCATTGATAAATAGAGAAAATAATATGGGACCGAGTACAGACCCCTGGGGTACACCAGCTTTGACAGCTTTTAAGTCAGATTTGCTGTCAGCTATCTGCGCGAACTGTTTCCGGTTCGTCATGTAGCTGCGAAAAAAGTCTAATGCTGGCCCTCGAAACCCATAACGGTCGAGTTTTTGCAAAAGAAGGTTGTGGTCAACGGAATCGAAAGCCTTTCTAATATCAAGAAATATGCCTATTGTAACACGATTATTATTTAGGGCTTGGTTAATTACTTCTGTAACTTCACTAACTGCCGTTGTGGATGAGATCGGGCAGGAAAAGAAAATGACTTCCTACCGAGGCACGATGGAGGGAAACAACAAAACAAGGTTACGACATAGCTTCGGATTCCACGAAATGTGTTTCTGGATTAGGAAATATTCTCGAAAGCTAGACAGTACGCTCGACAATGTTGGAAGAAAACAGAAAACAGCTGCAACACGGCACACCAGCGCACCTTCTGCACGAAATACTCCCACAGTTGCCAACGCCCGTCTTGGCTCGGCCTGGTCGCGCGACTCGGAGGCTCGAGAGGAAAGCGAAGAGAGGGGCCGTCGTTCTCCTGGCTGGACAAGGCAAAACGTGGCCACGGCGAACAAGCGCGAGAGCTCGCGGAGCAAATCTCTCTACCGGGGCGGTGCGCGCCAACACACACGCGGCGAAGCACGATAAGGGACGACATAGGAACGCCCTCGCTTATCGGCTCTATCAACCGGCGCGTCCGCCTCACTCGGACGCGAAGGGAAACGTAAAGGACCCTTCCCTCGCCTGCGCCCGCTTTATTTTCGCGTGGACGACGCATCAATCGCTGTAGCAGCGCCACTACAGCAGGTCTGCTCGTCCGCGGTCTCCCCTATCTCAGGCTGTCCTGCGCTCTCTCCTTTATCGCACTGAGCGGAAACAAAGTGGAGTTACCTCGATGTACGCGCGACCCACCTTCCCTCCGCGGTCTTTACATAACGGTCCATTGGAGCCCAAGTATATTTCGCCCCCGTCGGTATATATGTCCACCCGGTGCCTTCCGTATCCGCTCGACGCACCGTTGAGGTAAAAAAAAAATACAAACAAAACGAAGCCCGCAGGCATCAAGGAGGCCGGAGTTCGAGCGAGCATTCGCGAGACGGGAAAAGCGGCAGGTAAAAAAAGTAAAGTGTAAGGGTTTCCCGGTGACACAAAGTAACGGCGGCGGCGGCGGTAAAGAACCGTGCGTGTGACATTGTACCGGAAAGCAGTGAATCGGGGTTAGAACACCGGGATTGCGCTATCGCTGGTCGGACGTGGGCGTCTGCTTGTGCTCCCAGGTTAAATGGCGGGTGGCTAGACAAGCAGTCGTCCACGAAGATGGCGCGGCAGGACTGCGCGGGCTAACTCGGGGTTTTATTTTACGGGCCCCACGCTGGCTTTCGAACACGAACGGTTTACTCCGCACGTTGGGTGAGCAAGACGAGCTTGTCTTCTTAGTTTTCTTTTTTAATGAAAAGGGAGAGAGAAGAACTATGCGCGTTATTACATGAGAGGGTATACCTGGTACTTTTGTTGGCATTCAACTGCGTATCTTTTAGCTGTCGTCATTAAGTTTTACAAGCGTGTTCCCGGTCATTTTTTCGGCGACTATGAGGAGCGGCACCTATCTGTCTGTACATTCAAAGAACACCATAGAAAGTACAAATATAATCGACTTTCCAGTTTTATATGCACATAACTTTTGTACACATGCTTTATATCAATCTATATGCAATGACTGTACCACATTTGCCCTTTATACAGTATAGTAGGCGCGGGTTGGTGCTTTCTTTGTTAAAGCAAAGCTTTTCTACCTATACAGCCAACGGTTTCGTCGTGGCGTGCGCCACAAGAAACTCCCAACCAGGATAAATAAAACTGGCACCGCCGGGGGTCGAACCCGGGCCCTAAGAGAAGTGGAGCGAGAGCCCGTCGTCTTAGCGACTAAGCTACGACCACATGTGGAGACGTGGAGACATACGCTGGTTTTGATTCAGCGGCTGCGGAGGGGGAGGGAGCTTTTCGGAGGAGACACATGAAACAAGAGTGAGGGGGAGGCATTGAGAAAGATGACGTCGTAGCCGCGAGTGCCGCCCTCCTCTCCACCCTTCGAATGACGCTACCCTCCGTTTTCTTTCCGCCGACGCGCGGCCGGACTAGAGCGACGGCTGCGTTCGGGACCCCGCCCCCGCGAATCCCAGGTAAACGGCTGGCAGAAACTCTCGTTTCACTTTTTGTAGAGCACGTATGTGAATTCAAGTGACGTCGCATGGGCAACTGCTGTGAGTGTCGTTTACAGCTCTGCTTTCCAACCACTTTCACAGCGTGGATTGGAGCCGTTTTTTTTTTTTTCATTTCTCTGTAGGTATTATTTTTTCCTGTCGCCGAAATAAATGACAGTCTACTGCAACATTTAGTTACTAGACACGAAAGAAACAACGCAAATAAAAAACGAAGGCAAAGAACACTACAAGCTAAGCGGAGTTCCAGCAGTCCCTGCTCTTGCTATACGAAGTTTCTTTGCTTCTGGTCCACATTCATCCTCTTGGTCCTCATTCACCCCCGGAACTATGTGCCATGAGACTCAGAGTGTTGTGGACGGACCCCCTCCTGCCACGAGATATCGTTCAGACCACTGTTCAACCCTGCTCCTTCTTGCCGTCCCGCTCCTTGTTCAATGACGTGAATAGGGGTTTGGAGCTGTTATTTTAGGGGCGAAGCACCTTAGGACCTCGCTTTGTCCGTGTCTTGCCCTTGGCCTCCATGTACACAGTGTTGCGCATGCGCGAGGAGCATTGGACTAGATTGGATTTGATTGGATTGGGTTGGATTGGATTGGATTAAATTGAATTGTATCGGATTGGATTTGGATTGAACTGTATTGGATCAAATTGAATTATATCAAATTGGATTGGATTGGATTGGATTGGATTGGATTGGAATTGTATATACTGTACATACGCGTTGTCACTCATTTACATGCGCGAATGGGTAATGCCACGGGTGATATACGGTAAGAACGATCCCCAGTGCTTCGCCCATTCGTCATGATTCACTTCGTGGAGATGCGTGAATTTTTTTCCCCCGCTGGCGACCGGTAAACGAAAAACTGCTGCCGAGATACCACTTCTAGATTCCCTGTAAAGTTAAACATGTACACGATGACTAATATCACTCGTTAATCGTTATTTATAAGTAAATAGCGCGTAAATAATGTAAGAGGGAAGCTAATAGACGGTTCACAGACTTTTACGTATACTGTCAGGCAGCCGGTCGTAAGCCGCAGTCGGTATGCAAGTCGAAAGAAATGCCAAGCCGAAATGCAATCGTTTTGAAAAAAAAAATGTTTAGTGCACCTGGTATCGACGTATTGAAAAATTAAATCTTACCGAGCGTAAGAAAAAACTGGGGTAGTATCTAACTGTTGGTATCAAAAATCGGCGCACGCGCATTTAAATAGATCCGTGATTATTTTAAATATCAGCTCTATTATAGTTGCTTGCTCTCCCCAACCGCTATGTGTCACAGGTTGGTCTGTTTACAGGCTCTTAGTTCACGGCTTGCAATATCAAAAGTTCGCGGACGGTTCCCTGCTCCCGAAAGCATCGGTGTATACGCGAAACAAAATGTATTACACTTCGACTGCTGTATAAACAGTTTACGGAAGATTCTCAGCTCCCTCCGCAAACATAAAACAATGTATTACACTCTGACATATTTTCACCGCGATCACCTGACTTGTTATAACGTGTGTTTCGATATGTTTGCTCAGAGTGCGGGACAATGCTGTACTCGTTGCCGCTAGCACGTTATGCACGCGCACCTGGAGTTTGTTTGTTCGTCCACTCGCTTGTGTACCTTTCGCAGCGGACGCAGCGCCGGTAGAACGTGTATATAGGTTGCAAAGAAGCCAGCCTGACGGACAGGCAGAAGTATGACCGAATATACAATGGAGATAAACACGTAAACAAGCTCTAGAATGGCAGGCGTGAATGGTGATGTGTTTGCAACTGAGAAGGTTGATGCTCTGTCGCTTTGTGAACCTCCCTTATCTGCTCAAATAAATGCTTCTACAACAACAACAACCTTGCCCTACATGACGGATACAGCGGTAAGGCTGTGTGAAGGCGCTTTAGTTGAAATGGTAGAGTTCGTCATCTTTCTGCCGGAATAAAAAGTGCAAATAGAAGAAGAGACACCTTTGATGGTCGCGCAGGAGGTGTGAAGAGTACATGTGTTCAGCCGGGCGAAGCCGTCAAGTATCGTTAGAAATAAAGCGGGCATGTATGATACGGCGACATGGGAGTCCAACTTAATGCGGAGACATCGTTGGACGCAGCGACTGAGAGCGCACGGGCGAGTAAAAAACAGTCGACCGAGCTGACTTGGCCACAGCACAAGAATAAAAATTTCAGGGACTACGACTGACTCGTGTGCTGTAGTTATTGCGTAACAACTGTTAATGCCATAACAATACTGTTATCCAAACATAAAGGTGGCCGTGTTGCTTCGAAAGGAGAAGCTACGGGGGTGGACTTGAACACCTTCCACTATGGGTGAGCTGTGCGAGTGTTTATAACTAGAAAACCGAGGCTGCTGCAGTCTGTCAACACCCTTTTGCCACACAAAAAACGGTGTACAGCTACAAATTAGGGAAATTAGGGTGTTGGAACCTAGGAAAAATGGTGTTAAAGACCTTTATACACCTTTGTTGCACCTATACTGCACGTTTTTTAGGCAACAAGGGTGTAAAAATGTTCAGTGTGTAGGCGACGAAAACCGCTGAACTGTGTAGGCGATGCCCCGAGCCACGCGACCGGGCGGTGCTGCAGCTTCTTCTTTTTTAAAGCAAGTAACAGTCATTCCGATCGTCAAAACATTCATGCTCCTTGTGTGCCCCCCCCCCCCTCACACACACACACACGCACAGGTCGCGACCTCCTCCCTTCACCAGAAGCTGTTTTCACCCCGTTGCTCGTCCCTACAATCTTCAGACGGGGGACCGCCTGCGGTTCCAGATGTCCCCAGCGGTTCCAGATGTCCCCAGTTAGTTTTCGCCCGCTCTTCAGGGCATTCGAATCAGCCGCAATTGCGCCCACGGGGGCGCATCCTACGCCAGCAGATACGGCTGGCCGGGGGCCTGTAGGACCATGCGGTGGTGTTCTCAATTGTGGCCGAGCAACCACGTGTGGTTGTTCGGCCATTGACCCCAACCGTAGCAGCTTCCTTTAACGCATGTGCATTCGGGTATAGGTCGATCGCCCTGATGTACTCGATGTGCTTGTACCCGTGCACCGCATTTAACGAGAGCCGTCGAACGGAAGTTGTGTCCAGCAAGGGTAAGAACCTTCGTGCGTGAGACCTGCACACGGATTTGTGTTGTTTTTCTTCGCGCGTGGGGTCAAGAGAGGGAAGCAATTAAGGTGCCAAGCATGTGGCTTTTTCCTACCGTTTCTGTTGCTCGCCAGTATACAAACCAGACACAACTTTGAATTTCTTTTTAACACTTATTTGTAACTCATCTAGACGGCAGCCTGATTGTTATGTCTGTGTTGCAAGTGGCAGATAACGCAACGCCGTCCACGCTCTTTGTTTCGAGGGTTCGCGGCTGAACGGAAGGAGCCCATCCTCCGAATCACAGCAACCTCAACACAAATTTGAAAATTTGCGCGGGCAAATCGTACTGGCCACGAAGAGAAGGGGGGACGTGCTTAGTAGAAAGGCTTGAAGCTCAGGGCTTGGCGCAGAGAAATATTTTTCTCTGTACCTAAAATTGATGTATGTAAGACTATGGAGGAGTATTTCCCAGCGCCACGTATCCGCGTCGTAATATTTTCCATCCCATGGGAAATAAAATAGCTGAATGGCCAGACACGATTTCGGTGTAGGCGATTCTATTCAGGGCGATTCTGTTCCGTAATATGAATGGGCGAATATTAGACATTCAGAATTCAAATTGACAGTTACCTTATTCGACCCGTAAGCGATCCGAGACCGTGGTAGTGCCCTCGTCGTATATTTAATTTCGCCCGTATATTCGGGTGTGTTGTATTGAAGGATGGATGGCTGGATGCTCCCATTTATTTGCAATGACGCTGGAGAATATTGGTAGGAGTCGTCTCCTGGTTATTCAAAACGAAGACTCGCTTTGTGAATGAAATAAAAAAGAACGGGGAATAAGAAAGAGATTTACAATGTAACACGTATACACGAACGCATGAGCGAGCTCTACAGAAGAAAAAGTAAAAAAAGAAGCACGATTTTATAAATGTCAACGGTGCTTTACAACAATTTGGGCTGAAACTTCCTGCTGGTGCATTTTTACGCATCCAGACCCGTGATTTATTTTCAGGCGATTCTTTCACGCCTGCGTTGCAGCGTTCCAGATGAATTCGCAGCAAGAAAATGCCAATAAATATTAATATATTTATTGGCATTTACTGCTACAGACGACACGTGCGCGAACCCCTGGCAGCAGTGGATTCGGTCATGTGGCGTCAAAGCAGCAGAATACGGGTAGCCACGCGGCTCCCGAACCAACAGCGCTGAACAGCGCCCTTTTTTATTTTTTAGGCTAAAAACTTAGACGACCCACCAAACATGAAAAGTGACCGTCGCCGTCGTCCACCAACATGAATGTCCCCGTAATGACTGCCACTGCAAAAAGAAAGTAAAAAATTAGCAGTGGCTTAGCTCGGGTATGCCAGGATATACGTAGCGTGAGCTAAGGTTCAGCTGGTTATTCTTAGCTTTCCTGGTTGTCTATGATTAGCTGATTATCATGCTTACTGCTGATAAAACGATTTCCATTCCATTCCATTTCGATCTAATCCAATCCAATCCAATCCAATCCAGTCCAGTCCAGTCCAGTCCAGTCCGGCGCGCCAGCTGTGCGCCGTGAGACGTCACTGCTCCCCGCGCATGCGGAGCACGGTTCTCCAGGAGCCACGCGAACCTGCTCGACCTCGGCCAGTGTAGCTCACGCTACAAAAGTAAATAAATTCAAACACATTCGAAGCCAGGTAGCCAGAGAACATTCCAGGTACGTTATCACTGTGTTAATTTGGCACCCTGGCAGAACGAAACAGGAATTAGCCTTGTGCGTGCCTTGTGTCAGGTGAATATGATGAACGCCGGGTGGAGCTCTGACTTTGGGCGAACTGACAGGAGAATCGCGGCCAATCTGCCTGCTGGGGTAATTGCGTCTCAAGACGAAGAAACGAAAGCGAATAAAGAGACACAGTCACCGTGTAGCAGCAAAAAAGTATTTGATAATCGCCTCCAAAGCACGTAAGTGGGCTTACGTTCAAAAAGGATATTTCGTTGTGTTTGGCGCCGCCGGAAACTCTTTCTCATTATGTTTTGTTTTGGCTTAGCTTTTATCTCACTCCTCGTCAAGGTGGTGTTTCAACCGAGGCGGGGTCTTTTTTAACGAGAAAGTGTTGTATTCCCGGATACAGAAAGGTTTCGCTGACGTCATGTCCATCAAGGAAGTGACGCCAGTACGACGGAGCAAGCGGCCTGTAAAGGGTGCACCCCTGCACACAGAGTCTGCTTGCGGGGAAGCGACCTTTAGTACTAAAAAGTACGTTATACTCAGGGTTGTTCGTTTTCGAGTTTTACATTTTAACACGAAAATGTTTTATCCCGGTATATACTAAGATTTCACTGACGTCATATCCGTCCCGGAAATGACGCCAGTACACCTTTGCCGAAGTGGCCCGGCAGCAGGACGTCGCTCGCCAAGCACACCCACAAGACGGCCACCTACCCGCAAATCATGCTCAGCTGCAGATTTCGCTGCATATTTCGCTTTCCTGTTTTACCGATTGCTATGACAGAGAAATCAACCGCAGCTTTTATGATTTCGTTTTGTCGTATTTGGCACCACTAGCGACAGCGCGAGGCAGATTTTTTTTCCGTTACTTTTTTTTTCTTTTTTGTCTCGCCACGTGGCAAGCCCAAGTCCATTTCTTTTTTCTTTATTTCAACTACGATATCATATACTCGAGTTTGTTCCCTGATCCAGGTAGCTGGACCAGGAAACAGTATTACCTTTCATCTCACGTACATACAGTTTAAAGTACGTTGCAGCGCTGCTCTTTGTCGTGTTTGCAAACATTCGTTTTGGCAGCGTACGTATGGCTGGTAGAGCTAAAAATTCCGCTTTCAAACAGTCTAGGGCCCTATCAGGCGAACCGTTTCAGTTCAAAGTGTTTCAAGTGATGCCCTTATATTTCGGATAAAGAGCATGTACTCCGCAAAAATCGGTATTCCGTCCCCCCCTTAAAAGTAGCAAGGACATCTTGACGACGACAGAATGTCATCCAGCTGGCAGTTTGAGGCACACCTGTTGTTTACATCGTAAATGTTTCTTCGCGACTCTACGCGGTCGCGGAAAAATGCAGACAACTGACATTTTCGCCACGAGCAATCAACGCACTTCAAGTCGCGACCTGTGCGATAAGGGTAAGCGGTGTATGTACCTTAACGGACAAACCAGCGATTCTGTCAAATGTCGGTTCGGCGAAAATGTCAGGTGAAACGCATCGCGGGCTTCGGGCTCGGCAGGCAACGTGTTTGAGGAGACTACGTGCTGTCTGGATCTTCGGTGGCTTGTTTGAAGTTCAAGTGGATAAAGGTGTGCTGTACAGTGAATGAGGTGACTGTTGTACCCAAAAAGGAGGCCTTTTTGCACGCAGAGCTAAAGACAGGCCTTTTTTCTTTCCTTGCTTTTCACCGACCCTTGCGCCTTAAATGTCAACTAATGGCCCTTTTCTTTGTCAGGTTTCCAAATTCTGACAAGTCGCTTGGTAACGGCCAAACAGCGACTGGAAAGCAACGGTTTTTATTGGTGACTATGTGTATACAATCCAAGCCGAATTTACAATGGTGAAGCGAAATAAGAAGAGCAAACGAAACTTTGCAATTGTCACATAAGCGCGTCAGAGTTCAACTTCGCGGCGGTCAAACACCATTTGCTTCATATGTGAGCCACGGCAAAGTTAAAACAGTTTGTGATTTGACGACACTGGTATAATGAAGCTTCGTTTGAACAAAAGTGGCTCGTCTCATCACAAACTGCGTTTATTATGATTTTTTTACAACTTTTTGAAAGCTATTTAAGCCATCGATACCAAATTGTAGCCCTGGATTGGGAAGGGCGGCGAGGCGTGCGTGGCGAGCTCTGCTTAAAAAGTGGAGTACCTCATCGTGGGGTGCCACTGTTTTTTTTCTCCGTGATTTTTAATTCATTTGTTAAGGACTTAACGTCAAATATGTCAAATTGCCTAGTTTTCCAAATACGCAGAAAACCCAGTTCTACATATTTAACTAAACGACAGTCTCACTTCTACAAGAAAACTTTTGTTGTGCCGTGAAGCAATGTAACGGCATGTTAGTTAACCAACAACAAAAAAGGACGTTTTTTTTAAACCAGTTAAGATGATGATGATGCAGATACCCATGTTTTTGCAGTATCACAATAGAGCAGCAACGGAGAATGTGTTGTTCCAGTAGAGTGCGAGCATTCATTTAAACATCTCGATGTACATTTTGATGTCATAGCCGCTTGTCATATATCTGCGGCCAACATCGGAGCAGTGCGCGGTTGTTATGCACAATCGAGTCACTGCTTCCAGCGCCGGTGAGAGAAATAATCGTGCATGCGCTGGCTTGCAGCAGACGGGGTATGGTGTCACTCTGCTATATTTGCACATTCGTCTGATCGAGGGAAAATACGTGCAGACGCTATGTTGAAAAAAAAAATGTCTTAAAATGTTCCTTGTGATGTCACCGCACCACAGAAAGAAAATTTGCCCCTATTTAACGGTCTTCCTTCCCTCGAAGGTTTGTTTTCAGAAACCATTGTTCTTCGGTATTTTTGGAAATCGGAATAGGTTGCTCCCCGAAGGTTACGCAAACTGCCGCGTTACCGTCGTCTCACATTCTACAACGAGAAGAGGATATGTAGCCGCAATCTGCCGTGAACTCCGAGTTAAAGTGAACTGGAATATGCGAGTGGTCATTTTTTCTCTGCCTGTCTGTAGGTTCGTGTGTGCGTGCATCTGTGAATGTGTGTCAGCTGGGTTATTTTCGTTCAGTGTAACCAATGTTATCGCTTTATTTCATTTCTTTGTGAGGTGTGTGCATCCTGCCTTACTTGCATATTTTTTTGCATTTTTTTTTCCTTTTTTGTTCCTGAACAACAGCATAAAAACCCTTCCGCTATCCGGCACTCTAACAGCCAACCGATTGATTGATTGATTGATTGATTGATTGATTGATTGATTGATTGATTGATTGATTGATTGATTGATTGATTGATTGATTGATTGATTGATTGATTGATTGATTGATTGATTGATTGATTGATTGATTGATTGATTGATTGATATTTTAACACCTCACTCCATCATGAGCTCAGTTCAGACGCTTGCAAAGTGGTGCTACGTTCTCATTCTCCCCAATGAAACTGTGTGGCACATTTCCTTCACTGTTCTATCGGGCGGAATTCATATTTCTTTAATAGTGGCTGGTCCGTTGTTTTTACCGCTTGCATATTATACTGTCCGTGTTAGGACTATTCGTTCTCCAATTTCTTATAGTATTGTTCTTCTGACGTCATGTGTTCTTGGCTGCAGTGAGTACGTGTCCTAATTTGTATTTAGGAATAACATATGCTTTGCTATTGTATCATCACAGATTGATGCCTTTCAATTTTGTGCAGAGTTGTCCTTGTTTAACGTATCGTGTTTTATTATTTTTTATTTTGTCAGCCAGTCTCTTGGCGCACTAACTAGCACTATCGATTTTAATCTAAAAGCATTCGTTAAACCGGTAGACCGAAATCCGGCATACCTGACACACAGACGGCACACAAAATGGCCTCCGGCTCAAATAATAAGGAACAGATCAAGGAATGCTCGTATTAACTGCAAATGTTTCAGGGAAGCTCCTGTTTTGCAGTAATCGGGTTGAAAGGGAATCGCGCAGATTTCGAGCTGGGTGGGATTCGAACCAGGGGCTTCCGGAATGCGAAGCGACACGCACGTCCAACGGCATAGCAGCTCAGAGAACCTGCAGCTGGCAATGCGTTGCGGCCATCGACTTAGCGACGTGTGTTGGAGACACGCCCTGAGACCTACACGAGTAATTTGAGCACGCTCATTACAGGAGTGGCAACGTGGGGAGTAGAAAAGTACGTCCCGTCAAACGTCCTCTTTGCTTGGCGACGCTAGCGCGTCTATTTGCGGAGTCGTAATAACCGAGAGAAACGAACGACGCAGAAAGAAAAGTGTGATGGCGATGATGACGATGATGATGAATATGATGGCAGGACACGTTCGGCAGTTGGACGCGAACGCTTTCGTAGTCGTTACATCACAAGGATGCCCGGGTGTCCTCGTACTATTATTAATTATTATTTTTATTAGTGCTCTTGCTACTACTATTTAAAATCGTTGGGATGCAGGGTCGCATTTTGGAAATGGTTTCCACATGTGGGTTTCCCAACACCATATTCTATCGCGCACTATCCGTAATCTTGGCCAATGCAAGATTACGGATAGTGCGCAATAGAATAGAATAGAATAGAATAGAATAGAATAGAATAGAAGACCAATGCAAAATCGGCAGGAGGAAATACGGGAAAATATTTAGTAGCTGAATAATTAAAGCAAACAGCTGTAAGGCCAAGGATGATGAGCGTTTCCCCTGAAAAAAAAATATACGTAGCGTGAGCTAAGGTTAACCTGGTTATTCTTAGGTTTCCTGGCTATCTAGGATTAGCTGATTATCATGCTTACTGCTGTTAAAACGATTTACAATCCAAAACAATCCAGTTTCATCCAATCCAATCCCATCCAATCCAACCCAATCCAATCCAGTCGCGGCGGCGGCGACGTCACTGCTCCTCGCGCATGCACAGCGCGGCTCTCCAGGAGTCACGCGAACCTGCTCAACCTCTGCCAGTGTAGCTCACGCTAGAATACCCGGCGGGAGCATATCTGGAACACCACATTGGCGGCGGTACGATTCTAACTTTAGCCCGCTGCGGAACCGCTTGAAGGTGTATGCGCTTCACGACGACGGCGGCACTTCCAGTCAACAACGATGTGGCCGCGCTGTCTGCGCGTCGCGACAGCGACCAGGAAATTGCGCATTTTAGCGGACATTCGCTGCTTTCACGTGCACACGTCGTCCGAAAAGCAAACCATTTTATTCTTCCGTTTCCTCCTCTTTCCCCGAGGATATCCGCGAGGGTGGCGGGTCTGAGAGCCACGATGGTGTTGTCTTGGCTGCGTGCAAATTACTAGGATATGATTCAGCGGCCAGTCGGGCACGGAGCCGCACAAAGAGAGCGCAAGTGCGGTATTTCACAAGTTTCCGCTTTCGTATACTTCCCCAATCGTCCGACGACTGCCTGCTCGTGCACGCACACGTCCTTTTTCCGGCGCGCCGCGTTACGCGTATCCTGGCAATAGGAAGACCGCCGACGGCCAGGTATATGTACGCTGTCGCGTGTCCGGGTTGCAACTCGCCGCAGAGCTGTTCCAATACACACTCTGTCGCATATTCGATCAGTCGTTTCCCTACCTGGATGGCGCGCTGTGCTTACACTCGAATCATCCACAGGCGGTCACATTTATCGTCCTGCACACCGTTACTCGCCTTGTGTTCAATTAGAATCGGTTCAGAGTTAGCTGCTGGGTTGAGGGGCGGTATTCTCGTAACTTTCCTTTTTGAAAACGTCCCTTTTGAGTCCCTTTCATCGTGACGTACTTCCGGTTAAGCAGTGGGCGTTGGCGCAGGGGGCGTTGGCACTAGGCAGTGGGCATTGGCAGTAGCTGGGGCGGTATGCCGCCCCAGCTTTCAACGTCAAGGAATAGGCACGGTCCGCCCGATCACGGAAAGTACTAGCAAGTTTTGGCTGACCCTTTTTGACGGTCCGCTCCGCTCAGGTAGCAAGCGGGAGCGCCATTGCGCATGCGTGGCGCGCTTGGCCGCGAACGGCATTGGCTCCGATAACGCTGAGCGGGCCGCCGGTGCAGGAGCGGACCGTCCAGAACGGTCAGCTAAAACTCTCTCTTATTATCCCCTTCCTACACTTCTTGACGGGGACCGCAGCCGGTTAAAGAGTAGCCCCTTCACCAATAAAGAAAATGTTCCGCAAGTTTTTGAATTATTCTAAAATAGCGATTGTGCAGAAAACTGCGAAATGCTTGAAGCTCTGAGGTTTAGTCTTCACGTCGAATTAGTCGAAATCGGATTATAACGGAGCGATTTCTCGCAGTCTCTGCATTCCAGAAGCAGGCGGCGGGACATACACGCGCCATTTTTTTTCCTTTCCTTCCTTGTTTGCGTATGGCTATTCAGCCCGTCATACGTGTCCGTGACGATTGGTAGCGCCACCTTACCGCCGGCGTCGATCAGGTATCGGTAACTACGAAGCGGGGTACTCCTGGGCCGGGCCATTTATCATCCGCGGAAACACTTCGGTTTATCAGCAACAGGTGGCGCCACGAGAACGCGCGGCACCCGCGCCCGCTTCGTCGACCGCCCAGGGCACGAATGAATTGTTCACGAACGGAGAATACCGTGTACGCGCGCAATAAACGCGTGGGGTTCTATTGCAAATTCTCAAAGTACCACAGTCATGCCTGCTCGCATTTACGGTTGTCGTTTCCATTAAGCGTCGAAGAGTCCGGCAATGCGCCGTGTGTTACTTCCTCGTCTGCATCCCGCCTCGCGCGCCAGTTTCTGATACGTGGTTGGAAATCCATCTCCTGCTCGTGACGGTGAATATGACCTCGACGCCTACATCACGCTTCCATGCAAACAAATAGGCACAAATGGCACGCATTCCCCGGGAGAACGTACACAGTTTCGCAAATGTGAGTTCAGGCTGTACTAGGTGTCGCCCGCAAAATAGGATGCTATTCGTCCGTTAAATGAACGCGGTGTGCGATCGCTGGAAAACCTTCAACTGAAACGTACGCAAACGAAGGACGGTCGAGAGAAACAAGGACACAATGCTGACGAACAACTAGTGTCAAGTCTCGATGGCGTTTATTGAGCAAGCGAGTCAGAATCGAGCCGCTGGCTGCGGCTAAAACATGGCTTCGGGACAACCAACTCGCCCTGGCGCCAGGGGCGTGAACGCGTGAACCCCGGGCTACATGAGCGCGTGAACGCCGAACGCAGCACACAACGCTATGTAGCACACCTCCCCGATCAGGAATCAACTCGCCCAATCCCAAGCAATACTGCAGTGGGTGAGGCTCCTATCGTTACGCCCACCGATGCGTCTAAGAATGATGGATAAGTATGATAAATTCCACAGCATTGTCATGACACGGCGTCGTAGCCCGAAACCAAAGCCTCGCAATCAATCGACTTCTGTCACTTAGATTGTTAGTTATGCTTTAGCTGCCCCTGTTTCACGTGTTGCTTCACGTTCCGCTCGCGATACAGAGCAAACCGCGAACACTTCGTGTTCCACCGCGCGATGAACTTTCAGGAATTGTTGCCCTCGTCATTTCACACCATATACGGAGCCTGCATGATTATTTATCGCGGGAACCACGGGTAACACAGCACAGTTAATTCCTGAAGGAAGTTATAGGCATTGTTAAAAGCCGTTCTTTCAACAGTATTTTTTCCCTTCGGCACGTAACAAGAGCCTGCCGTAACTATCCGATCCGGTTGCGGCAAGGAACATCATTCCCACCCCTAATCTTTCCGCCCTCATGAAAAGGAGATATTTCTTTTGATACAAACGTATACATCGACGTCCAAACATTTTCCCTTCCCGGTGCTGCATGCATGCTATAGTACTTACACCAACTCTATGAAAAGGCCTGCCCGCAAAGTCATAGACGTCGCGCTAGTCCCCACATCTCTGATTTGATTGATTGATTGATTGATTGATTGATTGATTGATTGATTGATTGATTGATTGATTGATTGATTGATTGATTGATTGATTGATTGATTGATTGATTGATTGATTGATTGATTGATTGATTGATTGATTGATTGATTGATTGATTGATTGATTGATTGATTGATTGATTGATTGATTGATTGATTGATTGATTGATTGATTGATTGATTGATTGATTGATTGATTGATTGATTGATTGATTGATTGATTGATTGATTGATTGATTGATTGATTGATTGATTGATTGATTGATTGATTGATTGATTGATTGATTGATTGATTGATTGATTGATTGATTGATTGATTGATTGATTGATTGATTGATTGATTGATTGATTGATTGATTGATTGATTGATTGATTGATTGATTGATTGATTGATTGTGGGAATTAAAGCGCCGACGCTATACACGTGATGAGGCGGGCCGTAGCGTTTCGGATTAATTTTGACCACCTGGGGATCTTTAACCTGCGCCAAAACCTCCAACAGACGGGCGTTTTCGCTTTTCGCCTCCATCAGGAAAGCGGCCGCCGCGGCCTGGAATCGAACCCGCGACCTCGTGCTCAGCAGCCCAACACCTGAGTCCCTACATGTCTAAACCTGGTGACTCGGTGCATGTCTCGGTGATCGATGAACAATGCTATAACTCCGCTTATTTGTACAATTTTAAACACCATCGGGCTGTGAAACCTGCACAACCACGTAGAGTGAGTAGATGCGCAGCCAGAAGACAGACGGAGGCTAAATGTTTAGAAAAAAAAAAAAGAATTGGAGGAGCTTAATAAAACAAAAGGCTGAAAAGCGGTTTTTTATATACTGCAATCACGTCAACGTTGATTAAAATGGACGCACACTACAGGCGCAGAACAGTTGGTCCAGTCAAACAAGGTAAATAATTGTCTCTTAGTTTCAGGAATTACTCAATGTTTAGCTCAAAATCCAGGTCTCTGGTCCCAGCTGTGCCTGTATAGCAGAAAACGAAGCATGCAATTGTGACTGGTCGCCTGCGGTATTCTTTCTTCTCTCCCTCCCTCCCCCCGCCAGGCGCTTTTGTCGTGGGTGTCCTTAGTTTTCAGCTACAACTCAGCGAAAACAAAGACGGCTAGAGAAAGTACGCAACGTCCACGATGTTCTTCGGCGAAGGGAGCGCATGGAGCGACGGTTGCATACCTTCAATTAATGACAAAGCAGCTTCCTCGCCGCGATTACAGTCACTAAATAGGTTCAAGAACAAAATCGCGTCGGTGTACACATGACATATGCTGCTGATTCGCCACTGCCGTCAGATTAATGATCTGAACCGGGCGTTGAAGATTACGCGCGACTTTTAATGAATGCTGTGTATGCGGCTAACGCGAGCCCGCATAGCTGACAACAATCGTTCTTGCGTATGCCGGCTGCGACGGCGACAGTTTCGTATCTCCGCACGCGCGCGCTATTTGGTCGGTCTCGTTTCCCGCCTTAAAGGGGCCCTAAACGAGGTTTTCATGTTCCGCCACCACTTTTTTCAACGGTGAGCCCTGTTTGAGCTGGGTTTCGCAGTGCTTGCGCTCGAACATCTCCTCTAGAATTGTCCCCACAACTCCTCCTTTCACGCCCCCCCCCCCCCTTTTACCAGACGGTGGGCACTGGGCTGAGGCGCTGGGCAGTTGCGACCTGAGTCTCCAACGGACAGACAAGGGGAGTACTGCTGCGGTCACTGGTACGCCAGTCACCGTGCACGCCTCTCTAAGGGGCCTTTTCGTGCATCTCAAAAAACAACCTGCGCGCAAATTAACGGGAACAAGAACACATGAAGACAGCACAAGGCCTTTAAATGCTCAATAGAACGTTTCTCTCTCTCTCTCGCTCTCTCTCTCTCGAGAGAGACAAACATTTTCGCTCTAGCTTGTACCTTCTTCCGTCCTCGTTTCTACGCTGTATTTTAGTGCGAATAATGTGCACCCAACTAGCCCAGCGTCAAGCCCTATAGTAGCTTAGGAATGTAAACAACGACACGCGTTTCTCACGAAACTCCCGCGAACCCCTGCTTACTTTTAGCGACATTACCGCACATTACCGCATACAGCGGCTAGAACTACCGCCCCCTCACACGTATCTTCCTTCACCCTTGGACAGATTATGGCGACAATTACAGACCCATTCCCTCCCCACCAGACACGTCCTCCGCCACATCTATCCGACATAGGTAACATCCCCACCCAAACTGCCCGGCATGTGGCGTTCGAGATACCACGCCACACGCCATTTGGGAATGCCTCTCTTTAGCCCCGCTCCGTTTACCCAACCCTCCCACTACCTGGCTGGAGGTGACCGGGAGCTCCTCACCAAACCTACAGCTCCTGACCACCACTAGGGCTCAAGATTACCGGCGCGCCTTCCCCACCTAAGGGGCACTCGCTAGGACTAAGCCTCGCGCCAGGAGTAAAAGTTTTCTCTCTCTCTCTCTCTCTCTCTCTCTCTCTCTCTCTCTCTCTCTCTCTCTCTCTCTCTCTCTCTCTCTCTCTCTCTCTCTCTCTCTCTCTCTCTCTCTTTGCGTAAACTCCGCAGTAAGGTGTGGCCGAAACTTCGAACATCATGACGCGGATTAGAATATCGAACCCCAACCTTCTTCATTGTAGAATGTATAAACAAAATCGCGAGCTAGACAGTGACCTATGGGGGAGGGGGGGGGGGGAAGCGGAAGCCAAAGGCATATTTATACAGGTGGCGCTGCACATGTTAGAGGGAGAAACCCTTACAAAAAGGAGGCTCCCAGCATTTGCTGCATTGTTAGGAAGAAAAATAAATCATATGGAAACTTCTACTCTGTAATACGACTTTGCAGCCCGGTGCTGCTGCCACGTGCGGGTCTGATCATTTTCCTGAACAGTGTAGATTATCGCTGGTTATTTGGGACCGAAGTGAGCCATCCGTGCTCTAACGGCGAGCACTGACTGTGGTAACTGGCTCCACCTGGTGGCGCTAAACGGATGAACTTCCATGTACACCCAAGCGAGGCCGCTGCTACTGCGCTAATAAAAGGTCGCATGCGTGACCTGCGTCGCCAGTGTGCCTACGCCCCTGACAGTGGCTGTTGTGTCTTCACTGTCGCGCGCTATGTCCGCGGGACCGGTCACAACACTGACAAAGTCGTATCGTTTTTACTGAGCAGGAAATGGTGTGACCCAGCCGGTAACTGCCACTCTTTGTGAGGACTCCTGGAAAAGACCCTGAAGGCAAAAAAAAAAAAAATATTCACGCATCTCCACGAAGTCAATCATGACGAGTGGGCGAAGCACTGGGGATCGTTCTTGCCGTAAATCACCCGTGGCATCGCCCACTCGCGCATGTAAATGAGTGACAACGCGTGTGTACAGTATATACAATTCCAATCCAATCCAATCCGATACAATTCAATTTAATCCAATCCAATCCCATCCCATCCAGTCCAGTGCTCCTCGCGCATGCGCAACACTGTGTACACGGACGCCAAGCGACAAGCCACGGGCAAAGCGAGGTCCTAAGGTGCTTCGCCCCTAATTCAAGTTCGGTTCCCTTAAAAGACTGCTTGGTAATATTAACGATGACCGTTGTAACGAACGAAAACTGCGAGCAGTTAACCTCACTGATGGCGCCCGTCCCGTCACAAAAATTTTGTGAACCCGTACGACCGCAACGGCAGCGATCGAATCCCTCACGAGTAAGGCGGGCGTTTCAACCATCGTTGTCGTTAGTTTTTGAATGAGGCCAGGTTGTATTTTGTCTTCGTGGTCCCTTCAAGGGTGCAGGGCTTGAAGCATCCAAGCACGTACGCACTCCGGGGACGCAGTGTGCGCGACGGCAACAAAGATTTGCCCCGCATGCACCGCGCATGCGCGACAGCTTCGCGGCGGCGCCGGTAAGCGTCTCTGAGGGAAGTCGATTGGGGCCGCGATGAGAGCTCGGGAAGCAGAAAAAACTCCCACCTCCCCTCGCGGGAACCCCTGTGTAGATGCGACGCATAAGAGGTTCACGTTGCAGCGTTGGACAGCGGAGGAACGGCGCTGGAACGATGGAGCGGAGCGGCGCAGGCACCGCGTTTTATAGCGCGCATAACGGTGAGGGGACGCGCCGGCGCCAGTGCGTCTGCCGCGGCTATGACGCAACACAATCCAACACAATCCACTTTAATCCAATCCAATCCAAATCCAAGCCAAGCCAAGCCAATCGAATCCAATCCAATGCCCCTCGCCAGAGAGTGTTCGCTATCGGAGAGGAGAGGGGGTGAGCGGCGGAGAGCGCAGCTGGCGCGGCGAGGAGAATGGGGGAGGGGTGGACGCCGACAACGCTGGGTGGATGCAGGGACAAGGCGAGTGAATGAGATGCGTTCGCATCTAAAAGCTAGCAACTGCAGCGTAAATCCAGTGTGAAAGAACGGAAGGTCTCTTCAACATGTCATTTTAGACTGCCGAGAACTGCTACAGAGCAGCGCCGTATTTTCTTTGCCCAGTGAATTTCTATTGTAAGAGCGCACCAGGGACGGAATGTCCGCAGCATGTCCGTCTCAAAGTTCCCATTTGGAGTGGTCCCTGATTGGTGACTCGTGATGGAAAGAACAGCGCAAAGACGAGAAACTAGAAAAAGAAGGGAGACAGGACACACGCTGACTAGCAACTGAATTTTTTAATCCACGGGAAAAGACATATATACACTTACGAAGATTAACATATAGCGCATTCATTTGCGTATACTGACAGCAAAAAAAAAAAAAAAAGAGAGAGAGAAAGAAACACAAGCCGCATGTGTGCGTGAACAGTCGCAATGCCCTGGCTAGAAAGTCAACCTCCCTATCAGCAAGACTGATAGAAGGTTTGCTAATGCATCATGAACAAGTACCTACTAGCCCAATCGACAGTCCTGCTGATTGGTGACGGCGGCCGACACACACGTGAAGCCAAAAAACATCAAAGAGGGGCGTCCACAACTCAGCCGGTATCCGCCCCTGAACCGCCCGCGAAATGTTCAGAGCTTGTCTCGACTAGCGAATAAGTGACCAGAAATTCCGAGAGGATGACGCGATCGGCGCTTTTCGCTTACTTCGCGTGCCTAAGTGAACAATCAGCGTCGTTGCCGTCGTGTACGTAGTCCGCGCTGCGTGACGTATACTTTCCTGCGGCGAAGATATGCGCGCGGCGACGGCATCGGCCGGCTGCATGCGAAGCACATTTCACTGCGAGCCTCGTTCCCGTGCAAACACACAGCATCTCCACACTCTGCAGCGTAAATTTCTTGTATGACTACCGTACATTCGTATCGGCTTTCGTTCATTCTTGTCTTCTCCTCGACACAAAAGTGAAGCGGCTTTGGCAAGAAAGGTCAAAATGCCATGCGTTGACATTCGGCACGCCTTTCTTTTTTTTTTCTCCCTTCAGGCGCACTTATTTCTGCCTCGCTTCAAGATCGAAAGCTCTGATTAAAGAGAACAAATAACAGGCTGATTCCAGGTATACACGTGCGCGAACTTTGCGCTCCTGTGCATGTGTTCCTTCGGCAGCTATACTAAAAAAAAACTATTATTTTTTCCCCTTGTTCCCAACTTTTAAAATTTATGGTCGTGTTATTATTAAGCGCTACTTAAAGGTTATGACAGTATGTTCTTAAAATATCCACTGCGATCGCTATGACGTACATCCTAATGGAAAAATGACAGCGTGCGTGACATTTGCAACCCCTCCAGCGTCGCTGCGATTTGTTGGCAGTAGGTTCGAAGCACGGTGGAAGCAAACCTTTTCAGCTTTCTTTCTTTTATCAGTTCTTGTCTAAGCAATCATCCTTTAGAGAGAAAAATACTATAAATAAATAAATAAATAAATAAATAAATAAATAAATAAATAAATAAATAAATAAATAAATAAATAAATAAATACATACATAAATAAATAAATAAATAAATAAATAAATAAATAAATAAATAAATAAATAAATAAATAAATAAATAAATAAATACGTCATGACAGAAAAACATGTGTGTGTGATCTGTGATGCGCAATTGCAAGAACATTAGGCAAGACGCAATGCGATTTCGAAGCGTCAGCAGCGTGGGCTTGCAAGGTGGGCAGACGACAAACTGACCGCCGCTAGCGTCACTCGGTTTGTCGTGTGCTCGCCGATCCTTTTCAAGTCTGGCGTCCCCAGTAGCTTGGTCATCATTCGTTTTATAAAATCGAGTCCGAATATGCCTTGGCATACCTTCCTTCCGGTTGAAAAGTGAAGCCGTAAACCTCCTGTGACATCTGTATTCGCCTCACCTTCAGATCGCGCTCATTTGCCTGTTTCTGCTTCGGCGCGTCCTTTCGTGATGCCTGCGTCAACTCACTCACCTCGGGCCAAGCTGCGCTCGCACGTGTGGTCCCGGTCCTAACTGCGTGCCGGCCCAGCAAAAGCTAATCGGCCACGCCGTTTCCCAGCCCCCCCGCCTGCGACCACCTTTGACTAATAAGGGACACTCTCTAGTGCACACAGGGGCGATCGTCTGGTCGCGTGCCGCGAATAAACTCCAGACCTTCGCCGCTTCAGATGGTTAGAGAAACCATCTCAGGCGCACGACCTTCCAGGCCGCCGGCTAGTTCAAGTACCTTCCTGCCCAGCAGCTTCACTCGTTCATCGGGGCTTCCGGTTCGTTCAGATGGGCCGCCCGTGGGCGCGCAGCGCTTGTTTGTGGCCGCGTCGCTTATCGCCACCGCTTCCCGCCGTGAAATCGACGAACGGTGAAGAAAGCGCCCCGTTCCTTGCCTGCAGAGGTCTTCGGCAGCCCGCTCGGCGACCTTGAACAACAGGGCGGGACGCCCCGTCTCTTCCGGTGCGGCCGCTCTTAGCCACGGGGGTCGATAGAGCAGGCCGTGTTGCTGGATCCGCCGGGCAGGTCTTCGGCGCTCAGATAGCGGACAGCAGCTCATCCCCCCCCCCCCCCCCTTTTTGTTTGTGCGGACACTCCTTTGCAAAGCCGCAAGCCGTACTGTTGTCTCCCTGTGATAAGCAGCTGGCAAATAGGAGGAAAAACACGCTTCATCCGTGCCAATGAAAAGCTACACCCCACTCGTGCCTTGCTTATTACTTACGACGATAGGGCACGTCGTCGGCTCCTAAGCAAGTACGACGCTGATACTGAACCGCAAGAAGAGTGCGGCTTGAATGCCGGCAAGAGCGCGTTAACGAAGAAACTGCTTCAAACCTAAGGGCATGAAGGCGCAAAATTGATAGCTTTATTTATTGTTGCTGTTGTTATGCGGTTGGAACGCACTGCAACCACATCAAGGCAAAATCTCGACAGACCGTATAGGTACAGCCGCCCATTTTTTTTACATCGCGGGAGCGTTGACCGGTGGGTGGATGAGCCCCTTATCACTGCCTCTGTACTTTAACAGCGGCGGTTAAACTACTGCTATGTGATTATGATGCACCTCCAAGAACAACATTTTGTTGCGCTAGGCTTTAACGCTTACAACTGAAAGGATAAAACAGCAGCAGCAGCAGCAGCAACAAAAAAAAGCATGGGCATGTAACATGTGTGCATATCTGTGTATTGACTTGTGGCACATCGATACATACTAGTACGGCATTGGCATAGCCAGTTTGGGGCAATCTTCGTGTGTATACGTGTCACGAACGCGTAAGCACGGGTCTGGAGCAACGACACGTACACTTGGTGTTTTAGTCTCGCCGAAACCTACAAACCGTGATGAATTTTCCTTCTGCTTTATTATTCGCTCTCCCTCTCTGTTCCTATGCTGTAGCATATACCCCAGATCTGCAGCAGGAAACCCCCGTATATAGTATCAGGAAAAGGACTTCCTTCAGAAAAAGTTTGTATATATATACAGTGTGTTGCGACAATAACTGGAACACTTTAAAAATTTTTCCTGAGCGATCCGCCGCTCTGTTCGCGCTCAAACTTCACACAAAGGTCGCATTTTGTGGTCTATTTTGTTTGACACCGGGACAACAACGGTAGTTACCTGTTTATTCTGAAAATAAATAAAAACGATTTTCGCCTATGGGAAAATGGCGGCGATTTGGACGTGCGAGCCCGAAAACCGGGTTTTCTGATCGTCTGCTAGCTCATTTCTAGGTGCATTTTCTGATCGTCTGCTGCACCATTTGGCTCCGTACGTGAATCCCAAACATGCGTTTCACTCTGCAGGTGGTTCCGTCGTTCCAACATCAACTTGCGCTGGCTCGCACGTCCAAATCAGCGGCCATTTTCCCACGTTTTTATTTATTTTCAGAATAAACAGGTAAGTACCGTTGTTGTCCCGGTGTCAAACAAAATAGACCACAAAATGCGACCTTTGTGTGAAGTTTGAGCGCGAACAGAGCGGCGGATCGCTCAGGAAAAATTTTTAAAGTGTTCCAGTTATCGCCGCAACACCCTGTATATATAAGGAAGAAAACTTCCAACAAGGTAGCGACCACGATTGTTGCCAACGTTTCAGCAAAGAGACTTGCCTTGACGAAGGCAAGTCTCGAAGGCAATCATGGTCGCTACTTTGTTCGAAGTTTTCTTTTCTTGCGTTCTCTACCATCTGCCTAGTTTTATTGCTCCCTATATACATACATATATATACTGCTGATATCCACTATTGCAGGAGGGCACGATACATAAAATGTTGTGTAATTTTGGCCAACTGTTCGAAACAAAATCATAGAGAACCAGGCAGTAAAGCGGTAAGCAAGCTCATCATCCCAGGGATGATAGTTTTTTTTTTCTAAATTTGTATTATATAATTTTGTTTTTATTTCAGAGTGCCGAGTGCAGAAGTGTTATGAGTTTCCCCTCCCAATCAAATTGACCTATGCTTGGTCACCACAATTCCATAACTGGCAAAAGGTTATTGTTTTATTCAGACCTAGGCTCATTAGCGCACAACGTGACACACACGCACATAAAAAAAAGTTCTTGCTACCCCATTGACAGCTGTGGTTGACGCGTGCGGGGCACCCAACGCATCATGCGCCGCATGTGGAAACGCCTTTTTCTCTGAACCACTAAATATCCCAAGTTGGAAGGCGAAAGGTCGACAGCGAACGTCTACGTGATTCGACAAAAACGTTTTATCGAGCCCTCAACCAACTTGCTTTTCGTAGCACATTTGTTGTTTATCTATCTTTTAAGTGTCACAATTTTTATATGCGCGCGTTAGATTCCATCTTCCTAGCTTTGGAAGGTGCTCGGCCGTCGGAAGTTCATTTTGAAGTTCTTAGCCGGAAAGTGTCGACGTAGACAACTGAGCGCCAGTAGATGGTACATAGGCGCCACATCGAATGACGTTTGGTCGAAGGCTGGCCGTGTATATCGAGTCATCTACGTCCGTTTTGTCGAATATGTGGCTTTGCTCGGAAACGGAAAAAATGGTGCCGGAAAAAATGGTCCCGGAAAAAATGGTCCCGGAGAAAATGGTTCCGGAAAAAATGGTCCCAGTGACCATCTAGGAAAAAATGGTCCCATGCTCCAGTCGACGTTTTTCCCTTCAAGTTAGTCAGATCTGAACTTTTTTGCGGCTTTGCTTTTGTGCGTTTGCGTTTTAGTTAAAGGGTTGAGAAAGAGATGGAATGCTTTAATATTTCTACAAGGGGCAGAAATTAACCCCTGTGGAGGCTAAAATCTGGATGGATGGGTGGGCGATGTATGTACAGATGGATGGATGGATGGATGGATGGATGGATGGATGGATGGATGGATGGATGGATGGATGGATGGATGGATGGATGGATGGATGGATGGATGGATGGTAGGGCTGATCATCGATTAAACATTTAGTGCAAGTAATTGGATTAAAACCGCACAAACAACTGCGAGGCCTGGAACCGCCGCTTTAGAAGCTTAGTCGGACACAACTATCTCAGTGTATGGAAGGTGATTAAAGCTCTACGCTGCGAGGTTTCATCAGAATCGGTGTAAATTGAAATGGGGATTTACGCGCTGATGCTCCGCCTTGGTTTAGCCTTCGTTTCTGCGCAGTGCGGCCCAAACCCAACTCTCGAACGTAAAGTCATATCGAAATTAAAATATTAAATCTAAAGCTTTAAGTTAATGTCTGGGACATCCCGTGCACCGAAATGATCGCACCGAGACATCGTGCACCGAAACGTCCGTGCGCTGAAAAGTCCGTGCACCGAAATGTGCATGCACGTAAATATCCGTGCACCGAAATGTCCGGCCACCGAAATATAAATGTGAATACAATTAAAATATACAATCTTTAACTCCAAAGCATGAATAAACAAAAGAAAAAAGCATTCAAGAGAAACAACTAGCAACAAAGAGTGTAAAGAAAAGTTAAGGAAAAAAACATGTAAAAAATTGCAGGGGTGCTTACAACTCTGAGAATGTGAAGGCGAAATTTTCTGTTGATGTGCCTTGAACTTTCGTACGAACTTTACGAAAGTTCGTACGAAAGCCCCCGTCCACTCCTGATAAGCCCCCTGGGCAGCCCCCTCTGACGCTCGTTCCTTTCACTACACATACCAGGATCCTGTTTTTCGTGTCGGTACCTTCACCTGTCGAGGCTGCGTGGAAGCGGTTTACCCTCCTCACAACGTGCGGGTTCAAAACAGAGATGTGCTGAGATTTATGCATGCTATATGTGGTTGAGACGTCATCAATGCGAAACATCTGTGGATTAAGCTAGCGTAACGGCAAATTAGAAAATAAATATGGGAGAGGCCATGAAAGCAACCCAACCTGAATTTCGGTAAAAGAAACGTTCTTGGTGCGATTAACCGGATTTACTCGAACAGGACTACTTTTTTCTGCCTTGGCTTCGGGGCCAATTTTTCCGGGACCATTTTTTCCTACCTTGGATTTGGGACCATTTCTTCCGGGACCATTTTTTCCGGGACCATTTTTTCCTACACCCGTGAATCTCCCTGCAAGTCGCGCTCGGAAGTAACGCGTGCCCGCTCCTCAAAGTTCAACATACGGCAGTCGTTCATAGGAGTCCCCCTTTCCCCTCCATTTCCTTTCTTTTTATTGAATAGAATAAGCAAGGGTAGTCGATTGCTGCAACCACGTGGTTTTGTATCTGCCTCTCACTCATTTGTCTTGCCCGCTGATTAGCCACTGACGCCGGCGCCTCTTTTTGACGTCGCAAACGAAGTACACACTTTTATATCAGCGTATCCATTCACAGGTTCCGCTTCAATAGTCTTCGGCGTGACTAACAATGTGATGTATTACGCTCGTAGGCGGCCGCTGCAAAAAGTACGCACGCTCCCGTAGTAAACAATTAAGTTGAAAACAATGCACACAACAAAAGCAGGGTTCTCATTTTCACACTCGCACACCCGCCTCGGAGGCTCAGTGGCGAAGGCAGCTGAGCCCAAGGACCAGACGGGTTCGATTCCCGGCTACGGTGGCTGCCATTAAGATGGAGGCGAATAGCGATTGATTGATTGATTGATTGTGGGGTTTAACGCGCCGACGCAACGCAGGCGATGAGGCGCGCCGTAGTGGAGGGCTCCGGATTAATTTTGACCACTTGGGGATCTTTAACGTGCGCCGAAATCTCGTACACACGGGCGTTTTTGCTTTTCGCCTCCCATCAGAAAAGCGGCCGCCGCGGCCGGGAATCGAACCCGCGTCCTCGTGCTCAGCAGCGCAACGCATTAGCCACTGAGCCACCGCGGCGGGTGGGTGGTGTAAATCAATCCGGAGCCCTCCACTACGGCTCGACTGATAGCCCAGGTATAGCTTCGGCGGGTTAACTCCCACAACCAATCAATTTCCATACCCGTCCTAAGTGGACGTGTAGTGCTTTGGGTTCTGGGGACGAAGGAGTGCGCACTACCCCGTGAGGAGACAGCGCGTACATAGTATACATGTGGGGAGCGCAGATAAAAGCCGACTTCCCGTCGGCCGGCGATTCCGTCTGCGCGGATCGTTAGGGGCAGCCGTCGTCGTTTTACGCCAAGCTCGATATGACACGCACGGCGTTTCGTTTCACGCCAGAGATGGGAGGAAACGCGCGCACCGTTATCGTCTCCGGCGACGGTTGTTACCGGCGTCGCACACCGCGGCGGCAGGAAGCTTGCCGCTAATTAGGTCTCCCACCGTGGGCGCACGTGTGGAGCGGAGACTGCGCCACCGGCAGCGCTCCAACGAGCGTTTCTTGATACGACGCCGCAGCCTTCGTCATCGAAGGGCACCGCGACGGCGAGGACGGGGTCCAACCGAAGGTGTTAAAGGGACACTGAAGCAGTAATTAAATTACTTTCTGTTGCAATGAGATGAGTTACTTTTAAGTGTTGGTAATTCAGTAATGTAATAAATTACTTCAGGCCAGTAATTTCATGGAAATTACTCATTACTTCCCCAATCACTTTTGACTTTACGACATGAAAAGTTGACCCAGAAAAGTTTAACAAGTAGAGTTCCAATGCACAGAGAGTCCCTGGACATTGGAACTGTACGAATGCGAAGGAAACAACACTTCGATGAGAGCTCTGCCTGCTTTCCCGCGCCTCTTCGTTCCCTTTTCATGCGTTGCAAAGTAATTTCTAAGTAACTTCATTACTTTTAAAAAGTAATAGTAATTTAATTTAATTACATTTTAGAAAATTGTATTAAAGTAACGAGTAATGTAATTTAATTACTTTTTAGAAGTAATTTTGCCATCTCTGCACAGAAGCCCGGAAACTTGCCAGTTTCATTTGTGGTTGCATTGTAATGACTGTGAGTCATTACTTGACTACGTAGGGGAAGTTTAGAGCCGTATGCGCCCTTCGCGGCGCCATCTCACCAACTACCAGAGTGACGGTTCACCCTGGTTTACGACGTATTTTCGTGCTATCTGAGCGTTTTCGCCCATTTCATGGTCCATATGGGTTTTTCGTTCATTCATACATAGGTGCGATTAGACGTGCTAGCCATGCTCTCAGTTAGGCCCCGCGGACTTGCCAGCGTGTCGCCTGCGGCGCGGGGAAAACGCAACTTTCCAGCTCAGTTTTTCCTGGTTAAAAAAATGCGGGCCGAAAAATTCCGAACATGCCCTGCGCATTGTCGACTTCAGTCTGGCAAGGTGGTTAATTAGGCAACGTTTAAGAGCCACTTCAGTGTCCCTTAAGATCTGTCGAAGGAACGGTGCGTGGTAACTCACGACTCTATGAAAATGCGATAAGCACCTCCCGCAAAAACGTACGCATGACACTGGCACAAGCGCCATTCGGAAGAAGCGGGCGCTGCAGCCCACACCTCTGCAGTATTCGGCGCTTTCTTGACCGCCGTGCCAGCCCGGAGGTTGCAGCAAGTGAACGGAACGAGGCTTTAGCAGCGGAACTGTTGTTACTGGCCGCAAGTTCGGGGTTCGTGCGCGCCGAAATCTGCCCGCAAGGAACGTTATCCCGTAGGCGTCGCGCAGCTGTCGCATTACCTACGCTACAACGTAAAGACCCGTGATAGCGGCCGCCGCGACACTCGAGGGCATGCGCTCAGTATCGTAGGAGAGCCCTTGGCGCTGGAGCTCGCATCGTCGTGCTCAGTATAGTACCAAAGACCTCGCGCGCAACGTCTTCGCAGTTCTCGGCATGGCCCAGCCGCGGATAGTTCGCCAGGACGTGGAAGTGGCCGTGAACCGAAAGGCAGGGCGTGCTGTACTGGAAGTACCTATGTATCCGCCAGTGCTCACCTAAACAGCTTCGCGATTCAAGTCTTGCGCATGAGTGGAAGCTTCCCTAGATTTTTTGTAAAGGGTTTCGCCACGTACGTACGCACGTACGTATACGGGCGTAACCTTCGCCGGAGCAAAACAAATATTTCACATTCAATTGTAAAGGAGCTGCTGGCTTTATGTGGCATACTCGGTTGCGCTAGGACGCGACAGTGGTGTCGAGGTCCGCGCGATTGCCACGTGAACTCTTACAGAAGCTAAAAATCACCACAGACGGTCACTCCGAGGCAATGCGACCGGCAACGATAGTTCTCGACCTACGGTTATGCGATCAAGATGATAACCCGAGGACAATATTTTGTGACGTGCGGCATAAAGTTGTCAAACTAAAATGGGGAGGGAAAAAATTCACGCATATCCACGAAGTGAATCATGACGAGTGGGCGAAGCATTGGGGGTCGTTATCACCGTAAATCACCCGTGAGAGTGCTTAATGCTGCTAAAACTATTTCCACTCCAATCCAATGCAATTCAATTTAATCCAATCCAATCCATCTCAATTCAATCCTATCCAATCCAAATCCAATTTATACCAATCCAATCCAATGCTGTTCACGCATGCGCAGCACGGCTCTTCAGGAGCACACACACACACGCTCCCTCTCTCCCTCTCTCTCTCTCTCTCTCTCTCTCTCTCTCTCTCTCTCTCTCTCTCTCTCTCTCTCTCTCTCTCTCTCTCTCTTTCTCTCTCTTTCTCTCTCTAACCTTTTGTGAACATTTTATTTTGTTCTTGTTAACTTTTTGTGAACGTTTTGTTCACAGATGTTTCGATTTACACGGGGCTGTGCCGTGAGCACGGACGCCGGACAAGTGTCGGCCTTAAGGTGCTTCGCCTCATAGAGTTTCTTAATAAGTATACTAGAGGGGAAACTGCGTCTTGTAAGCCGTGTCGTCGTGGGGGTTCATGGGAAGACCCCCCTTTTTGGCTTGGGCTTGGCATGACAATTGGGTTTTTAAGCGGTTTTTGGGATTTGCTTTCTTCACTGTGCATTAACACGTTTACGAGCTACAAGGAAGCCGAAACCTCCCTGTTCTGTGGTAGCCGTGTTCGGTGAAACAGCAGGCAGTGCGTGATCGCACCTGACGTTGCTCATGCCGCAGTCGAAGGACGCATGACTGAGCTGGTAATATGCCGCCGCGAAATTTGTAGCCGACGAAAAGAAGAAACAAAACGTATACTTCGACGAAGACAAGATACAAACACGGGAATACGACAGATACGGGCGCTTGTATGCTTCCTATCTGGTCATCGTACACGACTGTTTAACGCCACGTTTTGTTTTTTCTTGTTAAACTAATTGGCGGTCGGTGCACCGGTTCACCACGAAGGCAACGTTTTAATAGGCACGCTCAGAAAACTTTCCAACCTCTTCCAGCAACTTATTATTTGCAATAATGGTAAAATTAATAAAATCAGAGTTTCTAATGAGTCCCCCCCCCCCCCTCCAAATATTAACTTTGTTCGTAACTACAACCTTAGCCTGCGGAATAGCAGGCACAACCGTACCGGCAAAAATGCGCTTTACTTCCTTTTTCCGTAGTATTAAAACAGCCTGTTTTTATTTTCCACTTACATAATTGCACACTATTCTTCGCGTTTTTGTGGCACTTTGTTTAAATTTGCGGTCACTAAAACGTTTCAATCCAAGCCAATGATGAAACTAAGGCGAGCGCAATGTATAATGGCGGTCCATGACGACACGGACGGCCTTGATGTGAGCCGCCTAGACGCTAGCGCCAGATTCCCCTCTAGTGTATATTGTAAGAAACTCTATGGCTTCGCCCCTAAACGAACCATCCTGAGCAAAGGCATGGGTCATGTGTGAATATGTGGGTAGTGGCCAGTAGTACTAGGCGCCTGTCCAGATGTACGCTCCCCACGTGAACACGTGTTGTCATGTGCCTATGCCATGGGCACACGGGCAGGAAGCTAGCAAGGCTCACAGCATCCCTAAACACATGCACACGAACAGCGCATAGCACGTGCACTCTCTTCACTTCTTCGTGGGACCACATCTCTTTGCCGCACTCGTGGAAGCCATGTACGCGGCGTGTTCAGCGCGGATGCTGCTGCTGCAGGCACACTTGTGCGATTCTGATACGGCGGCGCCATTCAACCTTCGCCAGGAGATTAGGGGCGCAAGAAAAAGCAGGGGCCGGCCACTCGGCGCGGCCATTAGACTAATGCCCAAGTTTGCCGCGAGCGCACCAGGCCCCGACCGGCGGCGCCCGCAGAGCCCGAACTCCGCAGGACGTCCCGGAGGTTCGCCCGCGCGCCGGGCGGCGCAGCGGGGGAGCCGGCCGGCGCCGCCGAGATGCTGCTGCTCGGCAACACCTCGAAGACGCAGAGAAGGCCTTTCTCGTCATACTTTCTCGTCTTGTTAAGGAAAGCTGCCACTGCCAACGGGCGTCAGCTTCCTAGGGTGCTTTCTTAACTCGGACAAAAGGCAGCAGCGCTCACTTTTGGGCGGTGCTGTCGCGGGACTCTCTGAGGAGGCATTGCTGTCAAGTACGCGTGTCTACGTCCACAGCTCCGGTGAAACAGAGCCAAGGAGAGCGAGTGGGAGAGATAAAGAAACGAAGGCGGCAAACGATAATGCGGCGGGGCCTCCATCAAAGTCGGCGTAGCTGTATCTGGATCCGTGCTGGTGTAGACGCGGGGCTAACTCTGCGAGCACGCTGATACGTGTGCACCGGCGCCATTAGCTTCTAAACTGCGGCTTTATCGCAGAGGCTGACTGCGCAGTTAATTATATGCACGTGTACGAAGCGTCAGGCCGCACGTATACAAAACGATCGATGACTGCGCGTGAGAGCAGAAAAAGTGCGAACAAAAGTTTTTACAACGCCTTCATTCCCTAAAAGATTTGCCCTGTTGCGTGCTGCGTTTACGAAGGGACGAGTCAATTATTCAATGCCAGGAACTCGCCCGGGGACCTTGGCTCTGTGGGGAACACCTCTCAGCCGCAGAGAAGGCCTCTACTCATACTGGCTAGTCACGTCAGTGACAGCTGCCACTGGCAACAAGTGATTGTTGAACGTGACAGCCGGTTGGCTTTGCATTTGGCGTTACGTTAATATGGAATCATCTTCCGATGTAAGATGATAAGATGGCATCAACTTAGCGGGGACTATTTAATTCAAGCAAACGTAACTCCGCTGTTAAAAACGAACGTTCAATTAGGAAATGCTGCCTCACCGTTAATCTGCAGTTGGCAACATTGTCTGTAGATTTAAACAGAGACAGCTAGGCAACTCAAACCTCTGTACCTTAAAACGATGCGGTGCGGTAACTGTACATTCACCGCATCACTGCTCGTATGTGCGTGCGTGCGCATTCTTCCTCCGCGAGGCGCTACCGAATCAGCGGTCACGTTTGGACAGGTTTGTGGGCAGATAATGATGTAATTAAACTACGAATTTAGTCGATTAATCCTCCTCTTCTATTGATTGATTGTAGGGTTTAACGCGCCGACGCAACGCAGGCGATGAGGCACGCCGCAGTGGACGGCTCCGGATTAATTTTGACCACCTGGGGATCTTTAACGTGCACCGAAATCTCGTACACATGGGTGTTTTTGCTTTTCGCTTCCATCAGAAAAGCGGCCGCCGCGGCCCGGAATCGAACCCACGAACTCGTGTTCAGCAGCGCAACGCCTTAGCCACTGAGCCTCCGCGGCGGGTAAACTTCCTATTTCACTCTTTACCCCCAGTTTACCCCCAGAAAACGCCTGCCTCTTCCGTATGTTCCTCCGTACACGTGCATGCAGTGCACGTGCATTCCCCCCATTCCTGAATGCGAGTGGCACGTGGCTCCGTCGAATTTCATTGAACCGTCTCGGCTGTTGTCGCCAGTTAGTGATAATCCTGTCCAGGAGAAGGCTTTCCTTATCGCTTTCTCGAAAACAGAAGAAGAGCAATCGATCGCTCATTGGGGCGCCTCCGCAACGTCGTGCATGATGAAGTCGAGTTTGATAGCGTCGTTAACGAACCGCCAGATCTTAATTGTCCCGTACGTCGTCCGCGAGCTCTATCTCGCGCGGAAGGAGGCCGGGGGCGTCGTGAAAGGCGGGACGTCCGAGAAGTAAGAGCGGAGTTATCAGCGATAAAAGCTTCTAGGAAGATGCGCAGGGAAGAAGAGAGAAGCGGCCCTGCATTTTTAGCGCCTATGGCGCGCATATTTTCTTTCTACTTAATTTTCTTTCTCCCTCTTAGTTTGCATGAGCCGAGGCTGCCGTTGCAGATATATGCGCGTGCGGACTACAGAAGAGGAGAGCGCGAGAGGCGTCCTGGAAGACTTTAAGCAGAGCTGCCAATTAAGGCCCAGATAACTGGGAAGGAGGCGCGAAGTGGCCGCGCACCCTCTCGTAGACAGATAGGCGACTCAACTGCGCTCGGCTGATGGAAATGGATCACCGGCCTTCTTTTCCTGCCTGCGTACGCAACTCAGGAGCCTGCGCGGTGTCACGCCGAAGGAGAAGTGATAAGGCATATCGCGCTGAGCGACCGTGGATCCGGAGCGCCGTGGCGGGGAGCATGTTTCGCCCGAAAGTACGCAGTGTAAGTCTCGCGGCCGGCCAAGCGAAAATATCGGTTTTTGATTCCCAGCCTTTTTTCAAACTGAGTTCATTAGAAATAGGAATTGGCACCCCTCTTTCCTCAGAGCACGCTCCTGAGCTGCTGAGTTGACGAACGATTGCGAGTGCAATGAGGGTTGGCGTTTCCAAGAGGAAATGAAAATAAGTGCTGTCTTAACAACATGTGCTACTTTCACCTGAAGGGTACGTTAGTAAGGTGTGCGTTAGGAAACGCGGTGGCTGCGTGTCGGAAAAGGAAATAGATGCCTGTAACCGTCTGGCACCCGGCACTTCAGCTGGCCGGAGAGGTGTATGATACTAATCTCTACTATCTTAGCCTAACACCCGTAGGAGTGCGTGCAATTGCTGAAGGCAATCAACCAATCAGTCAGCCAACCGGTGAATAAGCCAGTTACTCAACGGGGCTGTTCGTTTTATATACTATATATACGCAAACAACATGCGATTGCTACATGCGCGGTAACAGTGGCTATACATGCCGCCATCAGGCACTTCTATAAGAGGTATAACCGATCATTGATCTACCTTTGAGGAATTATTTACATCGTACGAGGGGTGGCATTGTGCTTCGTTGTGTTTCGGCTAAAACTCCATGCCGCTATGCCAAAACTCCAGCCTTAGCATAGCGGCTAGCTTACGCTACACTACGGTCGGCCGGTGCCAAGAGCCTACTGGGCAGGTGCGCATTCGCTCCGCGGTGACGAACGACCCGCCTCGCCGAGCCCGCGCATTCGTTCCGTTCAGGGGTGGCCCCCCTGGCCACCCCTGCTTTATATTGCTTCATATTGAATTGCGCTACGTATACAGACAAATAGGACTAACGGGACTGGGACGAGGCGCAAGACGCGGACGCACGTGAAGTATTTTCTCGGTATTTTTACGAGCGACACGCGCAAGCATGGACGACGCTGGGCGCTCCTCGTGAAACGCGTGCTCACGTGTGCGGTAAAAGGCGATAGCAACTATAACCCGGGTTTTCTTGATGACGCCGCACACACGTTACGGCCAGAAACAACAGCTCCGCCGCTAAAATTCTCTACTGAAGCAAAAGTCTTCCGGCGGGCTGCCCACCTCGGGCTTTTCTCTTTCCCAGCGCGCGCTGAGTCGCCCTTTCTCAGAGCCCTTCTACAACCCTTCTTCGCCTTCACCGCTGTTTCCCTTGTTCCGCCTGTTATCCCACGCTCGACTCACTCCAACCACAACTTCAACAAGCTTTGTACCGCCGATTTTCTATACCTCGCGGCACGCGTATACTTAAAACATAGAGATCGTTTGACCTGAAAATTCCGAAAAGAACTGTCAGGCCAGCTCAGACTTCTGGAGAATCGATGCGTCTTCGAACGGGAATATCATGCACTCGGAGTATCCCTGTAAACGGAGCACGCGGGCACAGGTGCGCTTCCTGCACGCCCGAAACAATCCAACTTGCTTTGCACGTTATTTACAAACAGCGTTACACAGACAATAACCCGTAAAGAATGCGAAGGAACAGAAAACAGGTGTAAAAAAAGTATAAAGCAGAAGGTATACAGCTGAAGGGGACAAAAGTAAAAAAAAAAAAGCAGCTTCGCCTTCCCCCGTCTCCATTGTCTGAGGCTGCATCGGAGACACTGCATTTCCCTCCTCTCCGTTGTTATTCTATTTCTTTGTTCTGCCCCGCGAACCGGCCGCGACAACTTCAGAATGCGCGTGGCAAAAGGACGAAAGAAAACGAGAAATGCGGCGTACTAATCTGCATCGCAGTAAGGGCCCACCAATATTCATAACGGCGTCATTAATGACTACTTCCAGCATGAAATCGTAATTACGACACCTCCCAAGTTTCAAAACGGCGAGCTGTCACTGCGAGCCCGTATAGCGGCTGCGGTTAATGAGCTAAGCGTGTCGCGTCGGCTTTCGGGTTTTCACCTGCCAGAAGAAATAAACCTCCAGACCGAGCCCGCAACAACCGTCTTTGTGAAGACAATAAATGTCTTTACACGCACACACAAAAAGAGAACCAGAACAAAAATATCGGTCGAGTAGTAAGAGCCACGCACAAAACCAGAGAGGAACAGCCGCCTCGCCCTGACGGCACCTTAGCACACGGACGCATTTCTGGGCGCGCGTTTTTTTAAAAGTCCGGCTGCACTTGCAGGAGCAGAGGGTGATATGCAGTGAACGTATTTATGCGGGGAGATATCGGCAGGACGCGGCAAACGCTTGGGGGACAGTTCCTTTCATTACACAAACGAGATCCGCAGCCACAAAGGAAAAGCGGGAGGGGAGCACCGGCCCCTGCAGGGTTCCCTACCGTCGGCCGCAAGCACCTTTACTCGCAGGCTGCGCGTCCTTTCCTCTTTTTTTTTCTTTGGCGACGATGAATCATTATTTGTGGGTCGTTAAAAAAAGTGTCTCTCCCGCGCGCTCTCCCACAGTCTCATTGTTTTTGTTTTCAGTCTTTACTCTCGTTAATACTGATAATAAAACACAATGGGACTTTTTTATGTGCACCTCCAGACACCAGCCTTCCCCTATATATTTTCTTTTTGCTGAATTTTAAAATCTTCTTAAGCCGAGGTACACGGCACAGCTACGGGATGCGTTGCACACGCGCCGAACTACGTGCACGTGATAGGATGAAATGCGCAAAGTTAGGACAGGACGAACAGAAGGAGGACACCACACAGCGCAGACTAACAGACTCGTTGGACTCAATAGTTTTAGTCGTTTCCCAATCCCCTCGTATGTCACTCAATTGTCGCCTCTCTATCGCTCTTTGTGTGCGGAGCTGGCCGGTCTATAAGCGCAATATTTTTTTTTTGAGACATGTAATTACATGGCTGAGGAAGACGGAAAAAAAGCCGCAGCTTAAAGGCTTTTGTTTCTGTGCTGCGTCTGTGAGTACCTCCTTTCATTGAAAAGCGCTTTGAATTGGCTACATCTGGCCACTGTAGGAGGCCTCAGCACAAATGAACGAGCCGCTCAAAATAGAAAACAATCTTAAAAAGAAGTTTCTCCGTGAAGTGCGCAGAACCAGAACAGTATCGCGTAAATAGCAAGTTCTAAAATAACGAAAATGTACTTAGGCCGTACAAGAATATTTTAACTACCATTTAAGGTGACCTCTGCCAAGTTAAGCAACAGAGTTGTTCCGGTAAATGGCGGTAGGTAGCGCGGCAAGCTACCTTATCTACTTGCCATAACTATCAGCAGCCGTTACGCGTGCTATACTCGAGTACAACTTGAGAATGGCAACGGAAGTTGCCGCTGTGCCTCATCACCGCAACCGGATGTTACTCCGCGCGGCGCAAGTAGCGCGTTACTGGGAATATTTTGAACATGGCACGAGCCGTTTCCGTTATTTTTCGGACTTAATATAGTTATACATTACTGCAGGGATGACAAACAAACTACGCAAGGAAAGGCAGACGATATCACGCATTAATAGCAATCTCCTTTCAAAACGCGCGCGCCTGTTACGTCCGGGTCCGTCGCTTAGGCCGAGTGATACCGTACATGATCTACTTCCGTTCTTAACTTGTTCCCGAGTATAGTGAGTCGACGAACCGCGAATATCACACCATTGGTGCCTTTGTGCATTATTAGCCAACGGTAACGTCGCGCACTGAACGCACGGATACCCTGAAACCACCCCCATTAACTCACCGCATCCCTTCTAAGCCAGTCATACACATTATGACAACCAATGCCGAGTTAAGCATCTCGAGTCACGGCATGGGGTTTAAAAAGGAGTCCGAGTAGTCGGCACAGCGGTTGCTGCCCCTCGCAAGTGTAGAATACGCTTGTATAATCGCAATCGTGAAGGTGGCGGGTAATACGACCGCAGAGTTGGGAATGCATGCAGTAATCCCAAGGTCATGGGGTAAAAGAAACCCGAAGCAGCTAACGCGGGTGGAAGACATGTTAGCTGAACTCAAGAGAAAAGTTGAGTTGGGAGAGACACGTTGCGCGGAAAACTGTATGTATGTATGTATGTATGTATGTATGTATGTATGTATGTATGTATGTATGTATGTATGTATGTATGTATGTATGTATGTATGTATGTATGTATGTATGTATGTATGTATGTATGTATGTATGTATGTATGTATGTATGTATGTATGTATGTATGTATGTATGTATGTATGTATGTATGTATGTATGTATGTATGTATGTATGTATGTATGTATGTATGTATGTATGTATGTATGTATGCATGTATGTATGTATGTAAGCATGCATGCATGCATGCATGTATGTGAGTGAGTGACCGTGTGTGTGTGTGTTTGTGTGTGTGTGCGTGTGCGTGTGTGTGTGTGGTGGTACAGAGCCACGGATAGATGTTTAAGGCGAGCTTCAGCGCGTCATGACAGCGTGAAATGCTGTCGTATTTTCTTATTTATACAAGTGCCTCGAAGGAATTAAAACCCCTGCTCAACCTTGCTCATGAAGCCTTCACAGTTTCTCGTATGTCGGTAAGCTGTATTAATGACTGAAGTTTCAGGGGTAGCATACATGAATATTAACGGAGCTGAAGACGATTCCAGAGCGAGCTCTGCCGGGCGGTACGGGATGTGGCTTTCGCTCTGACCCTACTCTATACACCCGGCCGTATAGACGACGCAAACACCGTAAACCGACTAAACAGTGTAGCCGTTGTCTTCGCATTTACGACCGCCGTCATTCGAGGGAGTTGAGAAAGTTTTATTATTATATATGGAAGCGTGAAACACTGGGTCGAAATAAAAATGGGTGAGCTCCGGCGAATGCTGAGACTGGGTGGATACAATCTTAAAGGCACGCGCGTAATACCAGCATAGCGTAAACCCGTTCCGTCGTTTATTAAGCGCCTCTGCCGCGAAGGCCCCGGTCGCGTCCCGGTGATCTATCTGGAATGAAGCGCCTCGTTCCCTCAAAACAACCGCGTGACTGCCGTTTTGGGCCATATAACAACCCTACGCTTCCATACCGCGCGTTTTGAAAACATTACTTCCCCGAATGCCGAGCTCTTTCCTTCGGGGCGGGGCAGCGAATAGTTGCGGGAGGGTACGAACAGACTAACAATAAAAGAAAAAAAAAGGAAGCAAAAAGGAAACGCGGGGAAAGAGAAGAGATTGTGGCGAAAGCCTCGGCGCGGTTCGCAATGACAGGGAAGACTTGACGTCTTCGACGTCACTTTCAATGCTGCGACGTCGCGCTGTCGCGGCGCACAAAACTAAGAGGGGCAGTTTTTGAGTTTAGAGAAGCGCAGCAGGCTGTTTTGGAGGATGATGATGAGGCCGCGGGGAGAATACGGAGAGGCGACGGGAAGTGTGCGAGGAAAGTTAAGTGATGAGAGGGAGGCCGGGGTACGAAGGGGAAATCGGGACTGCGGGTGGGAAAAGGGGACGACGCTATCATGGGCGGAGCTTTAGATGCTGCCCCATGGTTTTAAAGATGCGCAGGGCCGGCAGCCGTCCCTTGCTTCGCAGCGAGCCGCCGAACGAAGCCCGGGCCCGAAACAGGCGAGGGTTTGTTTGAAGGCGAGTGAATGGCGGGATTGGAAAGCAAGTGGACACGTATGCTAATGGTTCCCGGAGGCGGGAACCGTCCCGGCGGGACAACACGATGAAAAGCGGAGGGCGAAGGGGTTTGCGGAAGAAGAAAGTGCCCCGCTGCGCCGTCCCGCCCGCGCCCAAAGCGGCCGGACGACCGCCGCTGCCGCGCCAGCAACGCCGAGAAGAGAAAAAGCATGGCAAGCGCGCGCCCCGCGCTGCGCTCGTGACGTCAGGCGCGGGAGGCGCATCAAGCGCTCCAAACTCGTCCTCAAGCTGTTGCCCGTGCAGCGGCGCTCGCGTCAGTGTGGAGCCTACCCGCTGGACAGTGACGACCTCCCGGCGTCGCGCTCCGGCGCCCAGAAGCTACGTCTCGTGCAACGTTCTTTACTCGCAGTGCGTAATCACATCGGCGACGCGCAGTGAACGCGGTGCCTGCACTGGTGCCCACCCTGTACCAAAATCCAGAATTTCTCCGGTTGAGAATTTAAACCCCAATAAATATTTTTAAAAATTCAGGGGAGGCTTGCACTCGTGAGCAAGACTTGAATGGCAGCGCTGTGGTAGGTGAGCATTGCCGGACATATAGTGAAGTTTCAGTATCATTGTTTATTTGCGCAGTAGCGGAGTTAGTAATCGTCGTCATATGCATCGAATAGGCCGTCGTGTTCTTCGCGGCGAGTGGTGGATGCAAAGTCATCCCCATCATTGTAGACCTCCACCAGCTCTTCGTCGTCGACTCGAGGCAACGGTGGCTGGGTCGGCAAGTCGTCTCGGGAAGGAGTGGCACACTCGTAGCCATTATCCACAATGGCTTCTAGGGAATGCGGCGGCCTTGGTGACCTCTCCCAACTGGGTGTCTTTTTATCTTTACTCATTAGCGCTGGAGTTTTCTTTTACATGGACGGCAGCGCTTGACGACAGCGCTGCAGCTTTTTTTTTTCCAAAACCACTGCGCGAGCCGGGGACTCGGCGGTCGCAGCGAGGGACGCGCTCACGAGCGCTCGGCCTTTTCTTGCTATTTTTTTCCTGCAACGGCCAGCCAGTAACACCAGCTTCGCTGCTAATATAAAACAACGCATCGGAAAACAGCACGGGCAGTAGGCGAGCACTAGTCGATGAGCGTACCTCTTGGTTCAGACGCAATCTTTGGTCGGCCTCCGAAATGTGACTATCCTGCAAATAATGAAAACGGATCTACCCCGGCGAATAAGTATGCAAAGATATCGAATTTCGCTTTCAAATTTTACCGCTTCTTCGGTGGCATTAACTGTAAGGGTGAATCGGACACGCCAACCGGGTCAAGCGCAACCTCCAACGCAAGCGCATCAGCCGTGAAGCCTCATTACGACCCACACAAGCTACTGTACAGCGTTCGATGCTTGGAGCTATTTATGTTTCGGTTAACGGGAGTAACCAGAAAAGCCAAGAGGAAGGCGAGGAGCCGTCAGCCGCGGTCCCCGCAGGCTGCAAAAGAAGCGCGCTCCACGCGATTGCCGTTCACGCGACGGTGACGAGGATGCGTGGAGGACGAGCTCTGGCCCATGCCTCCGTGCGCGCTTCACCGGCGACGTGAAAACCCGCGCGTGGATAGATATACCCAGCGGAGGTGCGGGCACCGCGCGCCGAGGCGAGAACCTAATTAAAGCCGCAGGAGCAGAAGCGAGCTCGCCTCAATCACGAGCTGATCCCCCGTCGCGGTGGGCCGTCGGTATGTCTCTGTCTGTACGCGTGTATATTTAGGTGCGAGGGTGGCCACGCCAACCGGACCAGCGAAGTCCCCTGGGCATCGCTGATACCAGCGCGATGAACCGATGAGGGAGGGCTGTCTCTCTTCGTGCAAGGTGGGCGTAAATACAGGGCCTCCGAAAGGAGACCAAAGTTTAGCAGCATACGCTCGGTGGTGAGAAGTGTCCAGTGCCCGACGTTGGCACGTTCGGAAGATCAATGAGTCAGCTCCTTCGCAAAAGTTGTGCGACTGAACTGCCGAAGGAAACGAACATCCGCTCAACTTAGACCTGGCTAGATGACGACTTGGGCAATCGATATGGCGCAGCTATCTCACATAGCGAGCATGCAGCAACTCCAGTCGCCTATCGGTAATTCCAAGTCGGTTAATTCGAATTTTCGTTTAATTGCAAGTGATGTGCTGGTCCCGGCAATTTTATATGCAGTCTAATGAAAGAAATCGTTCGACAATTCGAAGCTAAAGCACATTATATCGGTTAATTGGAAATTATTTCGAATTAAAAAACGTCAAGGTGACCGTCCTGAATCGATAAATATCAAAAATTTCAAGCGCGAGAACAGCGCCGCGTTCTGAGCTGATGTCGGCGCCATCACAATTATAGCAGCGTACAGTAGATAAAGCGGCAGGCCAGTGGAAACTTTTGCCAGAGTATGCATCTCCCTTTTTTTGAAGTTCTCACCTTATTTTTTTTTTTTTTTTTTGTAGCGCACTGCGCCGTGCGAGCAGCTTCGATATTAGCTTCGATTTTAGGGATAAGTCTCAACTATCATGGAAGCCCGTGTCGTGCGCTCGACTTGGGGACGCAAGTCGAGATTCTGAACGAAATCAAGAATATAGACGTGGTACGGACAAGTAACAATGGCGCGCTTTTCTTATTTGAAGTTTGGTGAATGCGAAGCTTTCTGCGGTCCCCGTGTACTTCGTATTAACGGGAGTCGACTGTACCTAAAACCGGGAGATGGGTGAAAAAAAGGGGGGCAGGGGGGAGGGAGAGCAGAAAATTTGGAAGCATTTCAAGCTTTAATTTCTATTTTATACAACTAGAGCACTATTTATTGAACCTAAATGCATCTCAAAACTAGGGTTAAACCGCATGTGTGCCCTTTTTGAGGTGTTCGCTGCTCACGTGAGTGCACCAGCTGTATTTGCCTGTGAGCATAACTATTTTAATCTGCCTTCAGGAGAAGAAGAAAAATCTTAATTGTCGTTTTCCGCATTTCTCCTGGTTTAAGCAATCTCTCACATAGAGCCACTGAAAGCTGTTATAATATTGTTATTGTTTGTGTTGTCATTACTTTGTAGCAATTTACAGACGTGACCAGGCAAAAGAAAAAAACTGCGGTCGATTCCTCTCTCATAGGAATCGGTAAAACGCGAAAGTGAAATGTGCAACGAAATCTGCAGCTGAGCATGATTTGCGGGTCGGCGGCTGTCCCGTACGCGTGCTTGGCGAGCGACGTCCTGCTGGCGGGTCGCTTCGGCAAAGCTGAACTGGCGTTATTTCCGTGACGGAAATGACGTCAGTGAAATCTTGGGGTATCGCGGCATAAAACACTTTCGTGTTAAAATATAAAACCCGAAAACGAACAACCCGAAGTGTAACGTACTATTAAGTACTAAAGGTTGCTTACCCGCAAGAAGACCCTGTGTGCAGGGGTGCACCCTTTACAGGCCGCTTACTTCGTTGTACTGGCGTCACTTCTGTGACGGATATGACGTCAGTCAAATCTTTGTGCGTCCGGGAATAAAACACTTTCGTGTTAAAAGACAAAAACAAAATGCTGGGGGTTTAAGCTGGTCATTAATTTATCGCGTGTCCTTGTTGGAACACAAGTGCGACGAGTGCGGCGAAGCAGGCGAGTATACAGCAGCAGCAGCCCCGCGTGACGTGGATGAGAGGGGCGCGGGAATAATCGAAAGAACGAAACCATCCGATGGTATTCAGGAGAGAACAGACGCGCCGTCTAAGGAGACGGGACCCGTCAGTCGCCGGGGCCGCAAGTGGGAAACAAAGCGGCCGAAGGAAGCCGCCAAGTGACCGCGCGTCGTCGCCACCGCCACAGGCAACCAACGTCAGCGAGCTGCTGGCGGGTCCTTCCTCCTGGAGTGACATCAATATCTCTCAATACGCCGTTCACGTCACTGGCTGCGCGCATGGACGACCAGACACTCTACTCGTATGCTGCGGGCGCGTACCCAGTGCGAACGCAGTGAACATTTCTCTCCCACTACCGTTTCTTCTCGCCGCGTTATACCCAACGTGTGCGCTCTCGTTCTCGCTCTTAATTCTTCGCCGTGCAGTGCTAGGAGCGCGCTGTTCGAGAGCGTACTGATGCCGTGCTACGCGGTGCAGGCGTTCAGTTCCGTGCAGTGAACTGGGAACCCTGCAAGACACGTTTCGTGCACGGCGTCCTCGGCTATAGCTAACCTTTCGTTTTGCCCATTTCTCAACAAAGATCGTTACTTTCCCGCGCAAGGTAATCTGAACGGACTTGCGAAAATTTCTGCGCGCGGAAAAAGGCTAACAAAACCTTCCTTTCCAAACCCAGGTTTCCTCAACGACAGATCAGAGAGGGCAGGGAATCACTCTCTCTCTCTCTCTCTCTCTCCTTCGAACGTGGCCACGCGGCCACTGTCCTTTCACGACCCGTATCCGTGCCTCCCGTTTCTCACAGCCTCCCGTTGATCTACTAGACATTGTGGTTCATCCTTGTTCTCTGACGCTTCACAACCCACTCTTTAACTGTTCTTACCTGTTATGCGTCATCGGTGATTATAGCGACGGTGATTTCGAGTGGTGATACGCATCAGTTAGCAAACGTGATATTTACAATTTAGGTTTTACGCGCTAAAATTACTGCGCGGCCTCATGAACGCGTATTCGAGGGAGGGGAGCCTCCGGAGAAGGTAAATTTCCACCGGTGTGCAAGGCAAACTTGTGGTTGGCTACGCATCGAATTGAGAGCTCGCGGAAGTTCGCCTTATGTGCAAACACCGACGTGTGGGTACCACTGCTGTCAATACAGGAGTAGAAAACGGATGGGGCCAAGCATCTGGATTCCTGCGGCCACTGCGTAGCCACAGAACAACGTGCTTCCCTTAGAACGCCTGTAGGCACGTACTCGGACGAAATGCGGTGCACAAGAGGCGTCGCTTCACCGTCTGAGTACAAAGTAACACCGCTGTCTTCGCAGCCAGGAGGCAGTGGGCGTCAGCGGTGCTGAACCGAATTATCCCGGCGGCGGCAGCGAAACGAGCATAGTTCGGCAGGCCCCTCGTAAGCGCGGCCGGCCGTCGAGGCCCCACTCCTCGGCCGGCGGCAGAAAAGGGGCTGCTCTCACCGTGCTCACGGCCGCCGCTGTGGCTGACACCTGAGCCCCACCCCGGACGACGGGAAGGCGGTCAGGAACGCGCCAAATCAATTGGGTCCAGGGAGCCGTCCCACCTGTCCGCCGCACTCGCCGCTCCAGCCGTGCTAGCTCCCACTCCGAGCCTCCTCCGTGTCCCCTCTAGCGAACCTTTGCAGCGAGTTGAGTCCCGTAGTCACGCCGGGAGCAGACAAACGCAGCCTGTCCGCGCCCGATTGCCCGCTTGGAGGGAGATGGATTCGTTTTCTGCAGGCAGCGATGAGTTGGCTCTCGTTCGCTCGCGCTGTGCCTGCACCGCTGCCCTCCCAGGTTCCCCCGTGCGGTAAAAGGGTTTGAAGTGCGCGCCTCGATGATCCTTTTGCGCTACGCAACGCCGCCGCCCTCCTTTCTACAGAGGCCTGCACAGCTGTTTCCTGCCTTGGCGTTCTTTGTGCGAAGTGTCAGCCCCCATTGACGGTTCTTTGACATTTTGAGAGGAGTGGATGCATTTTAAGAAGTTTTCGCTTATCTTATTTTCGCACTGGACACAGTTGCTTTTTACAGCAAAGCTGTATACCTCAACCAGCTAAAGGTTTCATCTCCATGGGCAGAAACGGCCGACCGCGTGCGTCAGGCTAATCAGGCATGCAGCATAGAGCTCAGAATTGATTCAAGGAAACCCCAAAACAAGCTTCGAAACCGCATTATGGCGAACCCACGCCTTTCGATCGAAAGGCGTGGGTTCGGTCCCCACTCTGGGCACGTGTTTTTCTCTCTTTCTTTCTCACGTAATTAATAAAAAATAATAATCGAACGTCACTAACGGTAAAAAAATAGTCCAACCATTCCCCTATGCCTTCTTTGGCGTTGTAGACTGCCGGCATTTCTTTCTGTATTTTCTAACGAGCCCCCGCCCCCCTCATTTCCAAACCATATATATATATATATATATATATATATATATATATATATATATATATATATATATATATATATATATATATATATATATATATATATATATATATATATATATATATATATGGCAGTAAACACCGCACAACTCTCTTCCCACCAAAGTGACTGTACTTGAGCATCTAGAATGGAGACACGGCGATAGATGGGTAATTTTTTTCCGTGTTGAAGCATGCACGGCTCGTCTATAAAAAAAAAAAAAAAAAAGGGGGCCGGTCGCACAGCGGTGGGAAGAGATGCGAGCGTGTCGAGGACCAACGTTAGGCCGGTAACGACCTTTCCCTGGACTTTGAAGGACGCGTTGCCTAAACACTAGTGAAACGTCAACAAATCATGCCTCACCAGTATGAACCGAGTCTGTGCGGTCAAATCACGAGTGAATGCGGCACACACCGCGGAGCAAGCCTAGGCTTTAGCATCCTCACACGCGCGGATACTCCTTCCGCATTTTTTTTTTGTTGTTGTTGAGTGCACCTACAAGTATCCGCGAGCGGGCGGCATGTTCCACTCATCATCGAGCACGGAAGTTAAGTCGGACACCTTGCAACTGTCTGTAGGGTTGTCACCACAAGATTCCGTTTCTTGATCTGCATATGCCGTCTAAAGTGCCCTAAGTGTCCGTAAATGTCCATAAACGACAATGGTTGCGGGCATCGTCCCAAATGAACAGTGAATGGTTCAAATGTATGCAGGCAGCAGGGAAGTTCATTGAACCCCCAAAATCGGCACCGCTCTGTCAAGATTAATTTTATTTTTCATGGTGGGTACACAAATAACGTCACAGGAATCAACACGCTCTGTACAACTAACTCAAAGAGGCAATACCAAAGGACTTCTCGGACGCTCAAATTCTGCCTCCTAAATTACACGTACAAAATGATACTGGTGTACCGGCATTCCTAGTCAGTACAGCCAGAGGTCACCTGAGCTTGCTTATGGCGGTTATATCACAGCTTAAACGTACCTAAAGCATACAAAACCACCCGAACTGAAATAAATAACAGCCAAAACGGACCGGCAATGGTTGAAAACCATGGTGTAGAAAAATATTCAGCAGAATTAGCCGAAACCGATCCAAAAGAGGAAAACCCGCAAAAACGTACAAGAAGCAGTAGCTGAAACTGACCAAAAGGCAACGAAAATACCCGAACTTCCATTCATAATGCATCAAGATGTCACAAATGAATTATATACGTGATAACAAATGTTAATATTCAAATATGAAAAACCCTTGCAAATAAAAAAACAGCGGCGACGGGATTTGAACCCGGGTTAGGGCGTTTGCTTCGCAAGAGCGGAACTACTTCACTGCGAGACCAATCGGTTCTGAGTGATTAAATTGAGGGCCACATGCGCGTGGACATAGCTTCAAACATGCCCCTAGATGGCACCATGCGTCTCTTGGCTGTGCTGACTAGGAAACGCCTATATGCGTACCGGCGTCATTAAAAAGCCCACACAAAGACCTTAGCAGCAAAAAAAAAAAAAAAGGGAAGCTGATAATGTACGACTAGGACGTCGTAACTCGGATCTCCCCTCTATGAAAACGTATTCCAGCTTTTGCGTGATGGGGAACGGAGGGACAGGAAAGGGCGCGGGGAAAATAGTGGCTTTCGGAAACACGGAAACTTTAAGGAGTTTTCGCCTGGTACGTAACCCGGCGGTCGCAAAGTCGAGGATGTTATAGAGAAGTACAGGGCCCACTCATCACCGTTTCACGGCGTCTAACGTGCACCCGCGTGGCACAAAAGTGCGCGTACAACGAATGGCCACCATGACCATTCGTCGTCGTGCGCGAGACCACCGCTCTACGAACGAACGCACCAACTCCGGCGAACGTCGTCGACGGTCCCGCTCTCGGTGGAATACGAGGCGCCCGCAGAGAGCGCGCGCTCGGTAAAGAAGTAAGCCGTGTCTCGGGCAATGCCTCAGGGACGACGAACGAGCAGGGGAGGGACACGGGGGCACAAAGGGTGACGACGCCTGCACTCACCGTACAGTCAAGGAGCGGCCAGCCGTGGCGGTATTTCGGGGCGAGGGGGGGACGCTCTCGTGTTTCGGTGAGCCGCGGCTGAAGAAAACGCTCGCCGGCGCTTTCGCGGGCAATGAAGATGGACGGACGTCGCGACGGCTTACATCATCAGCCGCTGCTTTCCCTACGCGCAGACTGCTCGTGGACCGAGTTCCCCACCCCCTCCCCTCCTCCCCTGGCACCGTCCGGACGGCACGTGGAAACTTCAATGTCCCGGTTGGGAATAGGGGAACAGGGAGAGCAAGGTGCCCCTCCCTTCGCTCCCGCGTTGCTCTTCCCGCTTCTTGAAGGATGGGGGCCGCTTCCTAACGGTCCGGGAACCCAAAGCAGGGCCGGAACTTAGCCAACAGCCCTTGCTTTCTTTGCGCGCTCGTCCTTGGCTACCGTGAGTTTGCATGATGCACGGCGCGCCCGGATCTCTCCACGCTCTCCGAGGCAGGAGCGATTTAGCCGTCTTATTTGCCTCTTGCTCTTGTCTCTTTGTCTATGGCCTGCTGGTGTCTTTATTCGGCGCCCGTTTATTTTTTCGTGTCGCTGCACCCCGCTTCCTTCGAAAGTCTCTTCTTGATGGCCGCACTCCGTTCTGCACCCGATTTGTCCCGGGCGCACGAGGAAGCGTTCGAGGGGGGCAAGGAACATTCATCAAGTGCCGAGTGCTTTCCCTGTGCTGCGCCATACCAAAGCGACCTCGAATGCAGCCGTGCAAGCCAGGAACGTCACCGCCGTTCGTCCCCCGTTCTTTTATTTTTGTTTGTTTGTTTGGTGCTCATTTCGAAGGTAAACAAGCAGGCCCGTGCGGAGATTTGCCAAGATTTGCACAGTGGACAGAAAACTGCAAGGTGTTGCCCTATGGCGGACAGCTGAGGGAGGATATCGCTCGGTGAGCGCGAGACCAGTCGCGCCCTCCCCAGTCCCCCCATCCTTCTTTTTTTTTTTTTTTGCGGTGTGTTTTTGAGTGATCGAAGAGTCCGGGGCCGTATAGGAAACAAATCAGTCACTCAGTCGCGCACGTCCGAAAGTTGGGGACACGCGCTTACGCTTTAGGACCATGCTTGTTGATGACGATGAAACTGCCGGGTTTTGGACAGTGAACTTGCCGGTGCGAGGATATAGGGAGATAGATAGGAAGCGAGAGTGGGTACACGCTTTCATCTCGTTTAAGCGTATGCAGCTAGCGGAGGGAGGACACAAAAACCGCGCCGTCATTCGGAGTTTAGTTTCGCTGAAATTTCGCACTTTCTTCTTCGCAATCTATATATGCTATAGATAGCTGATGTGTCTCTGCAACGCGTATGGCACTTCGTATGGTAGGCGTTACTTTGAACTTTTCCGTCCACGATCTCCGGTCCAGACTTGGAACACTCAGGCACTTTCCCTGCGAGATTCAAACTAATCGTTTGGTGTTGGTCCGCTGCATGCCAAGGCAAAACGGGGGCGTGAAATCTCACGGCAGTACTAACTTTGCGCCGAACAGTTTCATTTCCGCGCAGAAATATGTGGCACCCACCTCAAATGCACCGTACGGCTACAAATAAAAGCTGTACAGCTTTCCCAGAAACTTCGCAGTTGAAGAAAAAGCACTGTTTAGAGAGGTACGCAGCTGTAAAATATAGTCGGCTCAAAGTTCGAATCGCGCACATTGTGAACCCGCTTATGAACCCGCTGCTTCATAAGGACGTTCTACTGCTCCTGTCAATAAGGACTGTGTTTCTTGCGTAATTTTTCTTTTTCGCAACAACGCTGCGAAGCCGCAATGATGCATGCATGAATGGAAATTCGGGACGTAGTAACAAAACAAGCTGGAGGCGTGCAAGAGGCCACCGAAGTTAAACGCTTTACTGATGTGCTATCTTGCTTAATTGAAGTACCAGACGCTCCAATAAAGTACCGTGCACACTCAATAAAATCAAATTTCAAGGAACAGGTAAAAAAAAAAAAACTTAAGAAAGCTGGTTTTCCCAAATAGCGCTTTTAAGTCAGCATGCAACAAGCTTGTGAAAATGATAAAAGTCCGTGATAAGTTCGGCACTTAGAAAGAAGCAGAGCAACAAAAAAAGTATGCTGTCTTTCCTTACATTAACACTCATAGATTAAAAAAGGTAGCTTCCAGACACGGGGTTCGAGTTGCCATGTCGGCACCGAATAAACAAGGTGGAGTATGTGCCTCAGTAGATAGAACAAAGCAATACACAGATTGATTGATTGATTGATTGATTGTAGGATTTAACGCGCCAATGCAACGCAGGCGATGAGGTGCGCTGTAGTGGAGGGCTCCGGATTAATTTTTAACTCCTGGGGATCTTTAACGTGCGCCGAAATGTCGAACACACGGGCGTTTTTGCTTTTTGCCTCCATCAGAAAAGCGGCCCCCGCGACCGGGTATCGAACCTGCGTCCTCATGCCCAGCAGCAAAACGCCTTAGCCACTGAGCCACCGCGGCAGGTAAGCATTGCACAGAATCCAGTAGTTCCGACAAATGCTCGGTCAAACACAATTGTATAAGTATGTCCCGCGCTGCGCTTGTGTTGTCTACAAAATATAGTTGTCTTGTGGGTGGGTTTATGTATACGCTGGACGGGCCGGTGTTTGAATGTACGTTTAAGAGAGCACTACAATTCCTTGAAGGGAACACCCACATCCCATTTGTCGGATCACTGTCGTTCTCGCTTCATGCGCTCATGTCTGCCCCTATAGTTAGAATGGTCGTACTTTTCGAACATCCTAATCAGCTCCAACGAGAAATAATAGAAGCTTTATACATACACAGTCTTGGTGACGAGTGCATTAGGTCAGGCCTCTGTTTTGTTACGCAATAAGAAGTGGCCTTCCTTGATTTTTGTTGAATATTGGAGCAAGCGTATTCCGCCTTCTTATCGATATTTAGGTTTCACGTGGTACGGATGAGAGCGCAGGTGCATTTTGGTGTTTTTTTTATGTATAAATGTTAATTTTGCTTTCAATAAATCCGCGTGGTGAGTCAGCACTCATCCTGTCTTGTTCTTTATCTTGTGTTTTTCGTCCTGTATTCACCATGTCGCAATACCAACTCGCCCAACTTTCCGGCCCGCTAAGAAAGTTAGTGAAGAGAAACTGGCCGCGGACATGATTCTATGCGCCCTGCGCGAGCTTGTCTTGGATGCCGGACAAAAGGGAACATTAGTGTGGGTGGGATGCCGATATGGTCGAAAGAGCAGCTGGAAACCCAGACGCACGAGCGGACGCACTGACACACTGGACTTTTTACATCAGCCTGGGAAACAAACGTTCAGTATTATCGGGGACAGAGGTCAGCGGGACATGCGAGTGCCGATTGCATTGCTTGGCTGCGCCGTATACATCGACAGCTTGCTGGTTGGGGGACCCGCGCATGCGCATGCCCGTTCAACTAAGCTCGTTGTACCGTATACAGGCCGCCTTGTGTTAACCTTGCAGCCCGCGCGGAATTGCGCGGCTAAGAAAACACGTGGAAACAGCTAGACGGACGGCGCAGCCACTCGGTTGCATGAAAAGTGGTATGATTATGAAAAGAAAAAAATTAGAAACCACGTAGAGAAGAGAAAGTGAAATATATTTTCATCGCACACGCAAATGCGGCACGAAATCGCGCTGAGAGGATGGCGGGCGTATTGAAGAAGAGGCGAGGCCTATTCAGAAGAATAGGCGGAAGCGGTCCGCAGTTTTGTCTCCTGTTTCGGACCATTACTCGACCTCGTCGCCGAAAAGAACCCGGCGGCGGCCAACCATCGAACCCACGCACACGAACGCACAGTGATCATGGCGTTTTGAATCCCCCGCGCTCTTCCCGAAGAACCATTGCCATGAGCGGGCCCTCGAGATATGCATATTTCGCCGTTTCCAAGCGTCCCACACGTCGCAGCACAAAGACGCCGCTCCTTCTTTTTCTTTTTTTTCCCCCGTTCTCTTCACTGCGCTCCTCACAGAATTCGGGACGAACAAAGGGCGGGCGAACTAAATCCGATTTGCCCGCCAAAATCTTCGTCGGATGCGCGCACAGGCGGCGGCAAGAATATTTTCACTGTCTCCGCTTCCGTATGTTTCTTTTTCCCGCCACAAGAGCGGCGAACAGTACAGTCTTCCGAAAATTCGCCCCCATGTATTACGTGCCGTTTCTTTTGTCCGCCTCGGATTCCGATTCGGGACGATATGCGCATCTCGCGTGTTCGCGTGCTGCCGCTGCACGCGTTTCGTGGTGTCTCGAGCCGAGATCTATTCTCCGCTCCGGCGTCCCCTCTGCGCCAATCGCGCGGCCTTGTGAAGCGGCAGAAAATCTGAGAGTTTAACTTTTGACTTCGCCGCCATACTTTGCGGAGAGACGGGAGCGCTAGCTCGCACGACGCCCGCGTTCCACCCTTGCGGTTCGCTTCACAGGACCTCCTCGATGAACGGACAAGCGCGTAGCTTCAGCGTTTTTGAGGCGGGAGAATTCAAAAAGGAGAAACTGCATGGGTAGTGGGAGTGAGGAAAAGGAAGCCATCGCTCAAGACAAGGAACGATGTGAGTCCATGCATAAGATATGCATGCGGTTCTTCCCACTTGTCCCCTTTTTTGGGGGAGGGTTGCGAAGAGTCGTCACGGTTCCTCGTTTGTCGATGAAACCCGTCGGTTGAAAAGGCAACGTTCCGGCGTCCGGGCCCGGCACAATAGGTGACAAATCTGCATGGCCGGGCATGCGTGCTTATACGGGACCGCTAACCGGAAAAACTCGCCAACGGAGGACCTGTGTAAAGGCATGCGCTACTCTAAGGACGTAGCTCGAAGCACACATCTTCATCGTCATTAGAATAACGGTCATTCGTTGCCGCTCGTTGTGGAAGAAAGCGGAAGACGGCCGAGGATGCGAAGGAAGAACGGAAGAAAACAAGAGGCCAGCGCAGAACAGTCAAGATGCACAAGCCTCGGGAACCTAAAACGCGGTTTTCAAAAGATTCGAGGGCATGGGGAAGGCGGGGCTCGACGGAAACCGTGCACACACAGCACCGTCTATATAGGAGCCGCCTATGCGCCGTCAAGACCAATGGCTTCGCCCGCAGGCACCATTTTTACAACTGATCGTATTCATGTTTCGAATCGAGTAACGATGCGAAGGGAACGTCTACCCTTGGCTCGGTCTATAGAAAAAAGTTTCTTCATCACGCGCTATTGAACTGGACCGCGCATCCACAGTGGAGAAAATGGAGCACGTGCCTATCGCATGTGTATTACTGCGTATACCGTCCGCCTCTTCGCGTACACGGAAGAATGCCATTGGTCGACGGCGTGCGCTTCGCGAAGAATAAATAATCACCGCGTCCGTCGGCATCTGAATATGAATGCGACGCGACGGATGACAGAGGCGACAGGGTTGAAACCGGTGGCCCGAGCGTCGACGCGCTTCCGGTTTTGGGAATTCGGCCCGGCGGGCGATCCGAGGGCCGCTCTAGGAAGCGTAGCAGCCCGCCAGCGCAGCCGCCCAAACCGTGATCGGGGAAGAGACGGCGTCTCCGCTACACGTGCAACGACGTCTATTCTTTAGTTCAGCAAGATGTTCGTGTTCTTTTTTTTTTTTAAGTTTCAACCGATATCTTGCCTCCGTCTGCCTCGCCTCTATATATTATATATACACTCCGGTCCACTGTACGCTTTTCTGAAACATCAATCAATGTTCGCAAAGTTTCGCGGAACACGAAAGTATGCTCTCAGCGACGAATGATTGCAAATACCGTGCTTTCAGCTTTGCGGCGGAGATTCCGTGGACCTGTATTGTATCATGAAACGCGACAAAGAGAAGAGCTATAGGTCGTTCAACTTATCTGCCAGATTTGGTGCTGGCCGGCGCGAAGCCAAGTCGTGTTCGAGCTTCCTATAGAGAATTACAGACGGACACAATGTTTGAAGGCGTAGTGGTTAAGGCCGCCTGCTCAACCTGAAACATCTGTATGTATGTATGTATGTATGTATGTATGTATGTATGTGTGTGTGTATGTGTGTATGTATGTATGTATGTATGTATGTATGTATGTATGTATGTATGTATGTATGTATGTATGTATGTATGTATGTACGTATGTATGTATGTATGTATGTATGTATGTATGTATGTATGTATGTATGTATGTATGTATGTATGTATGCATGTAGAAATAAGGGTTGGCAGTCAAGAAAACCTCGGAAAGCAAAGGGGAGGTTGTGGTAGGTCATTGAAACAGATAAAGAATTTGGAAAGAAAGAAAGAAAGCGGAGAAAATATGTACGTATGTATGTATGTGCGGACCGTGACGCATTTCAAAGTGGGACAAGCGTCATGATATTCAGCGAAACGCGAATACAGCAACCCCGGACATTAGAGCCTACTATCTCCAAAAAGGGCACATTACGAAATGCATTTAGTTTAAGTAACGCGACCGTAATCAGATTAGGTATAACAAAACCATTCCGCAAGCACGCGCAGCATGTGTTACGTCACAGCTTTCAAGAAGTGTTCCGCAGATACACGGACAAAAACGTACAGAACGACCCCGAATGTTTTACCCTCCGTACAACACGAAAAAGAGAGGGAGGCAGAGTATTGGGGTGGGACCCAGCCGGTTCCATACTTCACACGGCAAATTAAAAGGACGGAAAAGCGACACCGCGCGCCGTCGCCAGCAGAGCGAGACCCCCCGCGCGCGCGTATACGTGGGGGTTGTTGGCTGTTGCCGGCACTTGCGGCTGTTAGTGCGACGCGCGGGCGACTTTCGAGCAGGACCGCCTGGCGTCCCACTGAGTCTCCGCGTCACCTTAATTGGGTTAAGTCCTCTTCCCCGCACGATGATCGACGGTTGCACAAAGAAGTGCGCGTCGCCAGACCCTCTTGCCCGTGAGATCACCGGTGAGAGCCCCGCTCCCCGAATTCCTCCCCCGCCCGCACCATTCTCTTCCCAGTGTGAGCGCACGGTAGGCAACGCACGAGTGTGGCTCTAACCCAACATGACTTATGCTCCTGTTGCTGCTACTGCGCCTCCCAGCGCGTGTACCATTTGACGTTATGGCCTGCTTTGGGCAGATTGCGGCACGAAGGACGCGTAATTGTGTAGCTGACGAAGGGAAAAAAAAGGGACGGCCGTCACACATTGATGTAGCGGGGCTGGCGCGTGGGACACACGAGACGCCGGTGCTACTAAAAGCAATTGGGGTCAGATAGGCACTATAATGGGATAAACGGGATATCGGAAGAGTTGGTGATCGTCGTTAAAAGGGATAACCAGCCGAGAACGACGACACACAAGATGCTTATGAACAGACAGAGCGCTTAACTGGAATTAGACACTTCAGAAACACAGCTGCCAATATCCCACCAAGCCCTATTTCCCGGAAACATCTAGGCGCAATGAAGGCCTTCGCCCTCATTAAATTTTTCTCCCTCACTCAAGTCCAGCACTCAAGGTGGGCTGCCCAGCTTCGTTAATTTCCGAAGGCGAACGCCTTAAGTGTCCGATACGTGCGAAAAACCGTCGTTGTTGTTGTTGTTGTTGTTCGGTCAAGCAAACGGCCACCTCCGTCGGGGCTAAACCACGAATGCCGCCCCCCTATCCTCTTCCCACGCACGCCCGCGGAAACACCCTGAATGTTGGCCAGCCGAATGACCATTTTGTCCCTTCGCTGATCCACGGTTTCAGCTCCTCGTGGAGCGATGAGGCACGCCGCTAGAGCTCCACCGCCCTGCGGGGTGGCGTTCTTCCCGCAGATACAGCGAACCCCAGCTGCGGTGAATTAAGTTTGGCTGGCCTTTTCCTTCCTCTCCGTGTGCGGCCCTTCCGACAGACACGTGGCCCTCTCGAAGTCGCGCGCGTGAAAACGGTGCGAACGACGCATGTATGGACTGCGCTGCAAACCCACACCAACGGGGACGGTTTCACAGCGAAAGTTGTTGGGGGGCCGAGAAGGCTTTCGGTGTCGATGACATACGAGCGGTGTGCGCGGTCACGAAACCGAACACGGGGGTATACACGCGCGCGGGGGAAACGCAATGGGCTCGTTCACACAACGCGCGCCGCGCGAGCGCTCCCTGCGCACCTTTTCGGCTCTTCATTAGCGTCACCCACCGGTACTCACTCGATAGGAAAGAAGGCGGTGAGTCACGCTCGATTGCTTGATGCGCGCCGAGCGAGTGGACTTGTAGACACCTGAGGATTAGCGCGAGGCATGCTAAACAACCAGGGTGCGGCTTTCTTGGCAAGGCCTACCTCAGCAAGGGTACATCGTTCCGGGAAAGCCTTGCAAGGTGAACAACATCCGCTGATGCAAACGGTGATGCAAAACCTACACGTAATTCTCCGTGATTCCGTCGTGTGACCCCATGAAGTTACTCTGGATGATCCCATGAACCTCTTCATGATTGCCACTTGACCACCTAAAATTGCGTCCTTTACGCAAGGACGCTGCGAGGTCACCTTATCCCGGACGGTGGACACAACGGTCCCTTCCGGCGGCGTAATCAGGTACGGCGTTAGTATACACAGCAGTGAGTTAGAGGGGAACCGCATAAAAAAGATGGCGGTTGTTGCTACTGCGTTAGTCTGTTGTGTTGTGCGCAGTGCGTCTCAGTAACATCAACGTCTACAGCTACAACCATACAACAGCTGCGTTTCGTACCTAGAGATGTGAGCGGTTGAAAAACAAAAATAAAAAAAGCATTAAGACAACACATGTTTTTTTTTTTCGTTTTTCTCAAACAGGGTAATGTTGGAAAAAAACAAAAACAAGCAGAGCTTTTCCGGGAACTTTCGTTTGATGCGACCAATCTGCGGTGTGGCTTTCTAAAATAATTATTTGATGTGAAACCGTGCCCATATTTCGAGAGCGGAAGCTGTGCTGGGACTTTTGTGATGCAGCATGAAACAATTGCATTCCTTTCAGTGTAAACGGAAAAAAATCGCCGGGCACTTAAATCTCCTAAGACATTTGAAGGCGAATGCCTGCTATTATCGAGGACTTATTCGCTACTGCATCGCGTTTGCGGTGCCGTCAGGTTCACCTGTGATGCGGCACGCATGCGGATAATTCTGGTTGCATCCCCGCGCGGTACAGGGCCAGGCCAGTTGAAAAGGGAGAGAGGGTTCCGTCGGCGTGACGAAAGAACGAACCTCCTCTTCCCGTCTCCTGCCGTGTAGCCTCGCCGTCGCAGGTCACATTTGTTGTAGTTGCCACACTTGGATGCGGCTTTTGGCGGCCCGGGTTCAAATCACATTCGAACCCAGATAAGATTCTGTGTATATTTCATTTAGTTATTTTCTTTTTACAGCGGCCGTAATTTGGTGTCATTCGCGTATTCGCCGGCAACTACGGTCACTTTTCACGTTTGATAAGACGTCTGAGGCCTTAACAAGTATGCCGAATTTTAATGAATCTGTGCGGGATCGTCTTTTTTTCAATTTTTCATACTTTTCTAAAAAAAACACACACACACGAGAAAAACCCGTTTTTTTTTTCACGGCCCTCTAAATTTCATCAAAACCTACATTTCTATCCCTACCACGGAAATGTATAGTCACCTTGTTTCTTGAATAGAATTGCTTAGGCCCGGGAAGGATAAAGGCTCGAGCAAAAGACCTCGGTCTCGGATTATCACGCTGCACCAATCCTTTTTTTTTTTCTTTTGTTTTTTGGTTTTTACCGCAGGTGGTGATACACGCCCGGCTCGAGTGAGAATCATCCGTGCGTACGCCACAACATTGGTTTGACCCGCGGAGCAAGAACGAGACAGGAGGGGAAACGAGGCTTCGAGCAGATAATGTCACGAGCGCTCGTCATAGGTTAAGCTTGCAGCATCTGCCGCGGGTGAAGAAATTTCACTGCCGCCGCCATCGGCATTTCACCGCGGAGCCACGGAATGAATTGCGGTCGCTATCATTCCGCCAATTAGGTGCCGCTACCCTCTCCTTCACCGTCGCAGCGACGAAGCTTCTCAGTCAGCTTTGTCGCACTCCGCCTTGGCTTTGTGGCATTGTGGCATTATCTGGCATTGTGGCATTATCACAGCCGCATTGTGGAATTATCTGGTCGCTCGCACGCTCTTGTCGCAATGAGGCTTCTCCCCGCCCAAATATTCTTGCTCCATGGTTGGACCATAAGGCAATGCAACTCGTATGCTACCCAGCGTGGTGGCAAAGGGGTGGAGGTAACGTGAAAACGGCGTGTGAATACGCAAACATTCCTTCTCAGCCAGGCCCTCGCGTAAGGGACGATGATGATGATTACGGTGATCTCTCTACCACAGACCAGCCCCACACGCTTTAGCAGTGTGCCACAACGTTCCTCTCATTCATAGTCGTCTACGCCAACTCGTTAATTAATATCAGGGACAGAGAAACTTACTAAACTGCTGCAGCACCGAGCCCCGAGGAAACACAGAATGCAGGCACATGATATCACTGCGCTTCTCGAACCTCAGCCAGCAGATTTGCAAACGTGTCATTACAGAGAACGATCATTCAACTCGCGCAATCGAGTTATGCTGTACAAACTGCGCCCGCACACGTGTTATCATCGCCGCATCGGCCACAGCAGCAACGATCTCCCAGCGGTCGCGGGACCGACAGCAGCAAGTGCACACGAAGCAGCTGCCATCCATGGAGGCCGGGAGTTTAAAAAGCAAACTCGGTTAGGCTACCGTCGCCTCCCGCGACGAAAGCCAACGTCGGCGTGAGTCGGGTCGGGAAGAGAGCGGAGGGAGGCGACGTCCTCCCAGCGCTTCCCGATGACAATGGGACGAGACGGCGTAAGGAGAGAAGCCAAAGGCTAATGAGGCATTGTTGCTGCGGGGATGAGTAGCGCCGGGCGGTTCGTAAGCGGATTAGCCACAGCGGAGTACGCATCAGCAGCAAATGTGATCTGCGACGGCGAGGAGACGGGAAGAGAAGGTTCGTTCTTTCGTCACGCCGACTGAACCTTCCCCCCTCCCCTTCCAACTGCCCTGACCCCGCAGCGACGCCGCCACGTTGGCTGCCATTCGTTACACTTAATTTCCCCGCGAGCTCCCACTACATTTAACTGCTCTGATGACGCTCTTTAACGACATTAACAGGACGCACGGATGACTTACACCGGCGGCTGGCTCCGCGAGCGGAGTTTATGTCCGGGCCCAAGTCAAACGTCCGCCGGGGATTACGTGCTGTGTACTTCCAGTCGCTATGTTCATGGGGTCACTGAAATTTGATAGCGTGGGCCTGTTGTTTCAGCTGTACAACGGAGACAGACGCAAAAGATGGTTTCTAGAGAGCATGCTTCTAGATATACTTTCGTTCCATAATTTAGTTTCCATCGCGATGAGATTAAGATAGGGCCAGAAAACGTACGTGCAAAAAAAAAAATGAGAAGAAAACGACGCCATAAAAAAACATTCAGAGTCTCCAAAACTAAAGTGGGCAGCTCTATGCTACGGCGTAGTTTCGGCTGTCTTATTCTTTTTTTTTAATTCTTTCAGAACAGCTACAACATATATCGCAATACCGTCGTTTACATAGTGTGCTGCGTCTTAATTGCTATTACAGCCCGCTGATTCAACATTTCCGCATTTAGTTTATACTGGATGGTTAGAAATCATAACGAAAATAAGTTGGAAAGCCAGACAGCTGAAACATGTGGCCTTATTGATGCCTTTTCAAATGATACAGCCGCAGATGCTGACCTTACTCTGGTCGCTCGATAATCACAACAGTTCAGTGAACAAATCATAAAAGGCTATCATTCTCTCCTGACAGTCACCATTGCTCTTTTCCTCTTGGGGAAGCCAGTCACGATCCCTGTCTTCACGAGTGACGATACTGTGGCGCCTGCTCCTCACTTTCAGTACAGTAATCCCTCGTTAACTCGAACTCGGATATCTGGAAATATCGGTCAAGTCGAAACTTTTTTCGCCGAGAATTTATCTCACATAGGCAACCTATATTTGCCCCCATTTACCTCGAAACGTGTTTTCGGGGGACTGCGGATATATCGAAATCTTGACAGAGAGGACCCAAGGCAAAGTTCGCTACAGACAGCTGATAAGTCTCCGTTCGAACGCTCAGCTCCCACTACGCGCCGAACGCGGTCGTGAACGGCGATTTTACGCTGTACGAGGCCGATGTTCCCGTTACTGGAATGCTTTCCGACGCCTACATCATTGAGAGAGCTGTGGACGACGCAGCTCATCATGAGGACGAAGAGGAGCCCCGGGAAAATCTTACAACGGCAGGAAAAACAAAGATGCTGCGCCTCCTTTGCAACAAGGTAGAATATATATCCGTGGCGACTAACAATTCGCGCCATCTATTGAACAGCTCGAGAACGCTTTTCTGAGTCCAGATGCGAATGCGAAATAGGCGAGCGTCACGCGGTTCTTTGTTCCGCAATAATCAAAAATCGTTTTTCCTGCAAACCTTTTTGCCTTTATTATGAAAGCGCCCCGGTGCAGGAAAGCTTTTGTTACCGGCATTAACTCTTATCTCCGTGACCTGGCCACAGATTTTCGTCATTTCGCTTAACTCGAAACTCCGCTTATCTCAAAATTTTCAGCGGATTTTACGACTTCGAGTTAACGAGGAATCACTGTACCTCGTTTTCTAGGAAAATAATTTTTGAAAACTGGGATTAAGGACTCGCCCTCAGTAATCGTACCGGTTGACCTACTTAATCTTTTTGAACATCGCGGTGGAAACTGAACGCATTCGTGGCCGGAATTCTATAGTATTGCACCTGCCACTATTTTGACGGGAGTCTTAGCGACACCGTCACCATAATACCTGCAGTTTCGCTGTGCAAGTATTTGGACGGCAATTACTGCCGCCCAAATGCCAGCGCCCCATTGTGACGTCGCGCTGCTAAATAGTCCTTCAGTGGTAAGGTGGTCATGGTGATCATGCGTCATGCGCATGTATACAAACATTTTTTTTTCCTTTTAGCCAAAAATTACGCCTTAGTCTACGAGCAAATGGCCCTGTCGAGACGCACATTTTGTAAGGTATGGTGGCTCACGAGCGAAATTTATAAGAGTATGACCTAAGCTGCGGGGTTCGTGCTTGAATTACCGAATCGGAAATCCTTAATGCTAAGTCGACGCGCAACAGTGGCACGTATTAAGCGGTATAAATATGACGTTGACGCTGCGTTTTGCCACCCATGTTACCTGCAGTCTCTGTAAAACCTCCGTTTGTATATATACTTGACATAGAAATCAGGATAAAATGTTGTTTTGTGCTTGCTCTAAAACGACGCCGAAAAACGGTGAGTGGGCTCAAATGTTGGCTTTGTCAAGCTGCTGGATGGCAGCTTTTTGTTCCTGCCTTAGCTTTCGTGTTGTTATTTGTTAAAGAATGCTGAAATAATATGAAATAAAATGAAATAAAATGGAATGCGCGTAGGATATATACGTACACGGCTCAGTATCGACGTGATGCCATGTTATTTGTTCCACGGAAATCAAACGCCCCGAATAATATGGGCTTTCTGTACCGCGGTTTTATGATGAACATTATAAGTGCAGCATCTTGGAATGGAGCATGTCCCGTTGTTCATAGCTGGACACCCGAGCCAGAGCATCCCCAGGAACCTATTCAAACATAACATGTTCTGATAGCACCTTCCTACGGTGTCGACCGAAAGTGTATCGCAACAACATGATGGGACAAAAACTTGAAGCTGACAACGCTGCTGTAAACACAGCTTATGTGGAAAGCGTCGGCAAGAGAACCACGCCAGAAGGAAGAGATGCGTCCTTTCACGTGGAGGTAAAAGTAGCCAAGAAGGCTTGGCAAACTTGGCTCTACGGGCTCGCAATACCTTTGCGAACGCGGCACCGGCTGAAATTTACGAAGTGTATATACCGCCAAGGAACGCTGCCTTCCAACCTGGCGCCCTGCGATTCCTCTCTTTCCCAGTTCTCTTCCCCGCCTTCCTTTTTTTCCCCCAAGCTGCCGCCCGCCGCATTCCAGAGCAGGGACGGACGAGCCGCCCGCTCTCGAGACCCTCGCCGGTGTACATTTTTACTTCCTCCCACGTACAGCCGCTATCTTGGCCCCCTGTGCCGCGCGTGCTTCGAATTTATAGGCAGCGCGCAACAGTATGGGAACCGGAAATTCGCCGTCCTTTCCGCTTGGGCCGCTCTCCCCAATCCTCGCGCAGGGCATTGCCGCCGGGGGTGCGGAGCACCTTTTACACCTTTCTCACTTATTTTCTTCTAATCCTCGCCTTACTTGTTTTCTTGCACCTGAGAGCTGTGTTTTCTTGACGCTGGTGTGCGTGGCTTGTCGGGATGGAAAGATTAAAGTCGGCGCGCCCGCTCCCTCGAGGTCGGGGTTAGCGAATCGCCTCTTGCGGTCACGATCTTGCATTAAAGGACCCGCAACATATATACGTGGCTCGCAGTAACGGCTCAGACTGAGCCGTCACTTGACGTAACGGTCGCGAGACAGACCCCGACTGGCAGTCGTATATAAAGAAGCAGCCGCGGACATTTTGGCCAGTCCTGGTGCAGGGCAGCAACATCAGAGAATATCTGACCGCCGGTGGGGCTGCGAATTGGTTTACGTATAGGTGTGAACGGTGTTCTTGCAGTACGGTAGCGCACTTGGACTGGCTATCCCTGATTACTTTCCGTTGCTCTTTCAAAAAACGAAACAAGTGTTTAAAGGCGCTCCTGTTGCTGTGCAACTCCTGTCTTAGTAAAACAACAGCCTACTCTGGGAGCAATTTGCTGCCATGAAGTGCTACTGCACGTTTGTCGTCGAAAAGATTGAACCACGCAACCCCGACGCGTTGCTTGAAACTCTCACGTCATTGCAGTGGCGCGGACGTAGTGAAAGAGAGGGAGTGAGTGTGGAGGGAAGGAGAGGGGTGAGGGAGAGAGAATCACCTTAGCTTACAGCGCACAAAATCCCCCTCTTCGCCATTCTTCCCATACCACCTACTGCCCTCAGTTCTCCCTCCCCATCGATGAAGTCACTGTAGTTCTGCCTCTCCTCATGCGCAAGAAACAGAGAATAAATAACAGTTTAGAAAGCTTGGCCTAATGTTTAATGTCTTGGCGTTAGTATCCATGATAAGGGGACGACAAAACTCGGGACAGCCATGGGATCAGGTACAGTCATCAAAAGTATTAACAACAACAAAAAACGAGGTGTCAGCGTATGCCTAGAGTGGCAGCTTGCTACAGCGCCCAAGATAATCAGCGATGTGCCGCATGCGCAGGAGCTGCCAAGAACAGAAAGTCAGCATCGGAAGCACCCATTATCAGGCGCCGAAGATGCGCCGGTGGCTATCGTAATCTGCCGCTCCGTGCATAGGCTAGCACCCGCTTCTTCGTTATTGTTAACACTTTTGAGGACTGTACAGTTCTCCATGCGAAGCGCACCCTTTATCATCCATACAAATAGTACTGTTGGCTGGCAGGCCTTCTGATTGCGCTAACCTACCTTTTTTATCTTGCTCGTGCACCTTTTTTTCTATCTTGGGATTGGCACAGCGCTACTTAAAGTTCGCCTGACTGTTCCGAAAGAGTCGTCTAACCACAGCTGTCAGGCTGAGCTGGCAGAGAGAGGACATCGTCGAGCAGCGGCGGTCTTGAGATACGGTGGTGGAAGAAGAAAAGACACCCTCGGGGACAGCGTAAAAACACAAATATGTGCGAAAAGAGAAGAGTCCCCCTCAGAGCGCAGCGTGAGGCGAAACAGGAAAAGACTCCTGGCGCGCAGCAACCGTCAGCGGACGGATGCGAACCCTTGGACAGCAAAGCGGCATCCGTCATCTACTCAGGGCTGCAATTATTCGATGGCGGTAGACAGAGCCCGCTCGGAGTCGCCGGAACTCGAAAGAGAGAAACGGTCAGAAGCGAGATGTATGTTGGCAGAAGGCTCGGAACACAGTGGCGATGAGGAAAGGCGCGGGGGCGAAGAACGAAGCGAGTGTTCGCAAGAGCGCCGCACCCGAAGGGGGACCAGCAGCGAAAAAGGTCGGAAGTGGGCCATTAAGACTATCGGCGCTCACTGCCATCCCTCTTGCAGTGAGCGACGTCAGTGCACGCCCCGTAAGAGCGAGCAAGCCTCGAGTGTACACCCAGTGCACCACACGCCGGTGCGCCTCTGTTATTGTGGACGGTGGCAGTAGGCGACGCCGTAGGACGGCGGGTGACTCAGGTTGTGAGTTGGAAAGCGAAATCGCTGTTCGAAGTTTTTGTACGAGATGAGCAGTGACTGCGAAAGGTGCGTCCCAGTGACTCTGAGTACGTTTGCTGGCCCAAGGCTACGTCCCAGCATGGCCGGCTTTCACAGGCTCGCTCGAGCGGTCACGCACATTAGGGCGATTCACATTAGGGCAGGAGCCATTCATTTCAACCCCCACTGGCGCCGGAACACCGGCCGCCGCTGTGGTCTGACAGTGCTCCTCATCCTGTCTCCCTTCCCTCCTCGACTCCCTGGCCCGCCATTTTTTCACCACCCCCGCCGTGTCCGACCCAACCACCGTGTCTCCCGGTCCGACCCAACCACCTACGAGGTCGAGGGCTTCAACGGCTGAAACAATGGAGACGCACCGTACCGTCTCTCCACCCGCCGTTTGCCGCGACAGCCGGCAGCCTCGGTGGCAGCGTTTTTCCTTATCTCTGTCCGTGTAACGGGAAGCTTCTTCGCCCCCCCCCCTTCCCTTTCTCCTGGGACAAATTATGACGTGCGACTTCGGTCCGGCCTGTCCGGCTCATTCTGGCCACCGCTGCTCCCTCTTTCGGGGCTGCCTATCGCCGCTATATAGAGCACGCGAAGCAAGGAGGCCGGCGTACGTCGACGGGTGATGAATAGCGGAACCGGCGCGAAAGACTTCGGAAACGGCTCTCTTGCCACCGTCCGTGGTATACGCTGGTAGCCGGAGCTTCGAGGACAGCCCCACAGCCATCGCGTAGCCGGTCCCCGTAACCCTGCAGACGCAGGGGCCCCCCATGCAGACTTACGGCTAGGAGCGGGGAATGAGCCTACACGATCCCCCTCTGTATCACTCGAAGGCGGCTTTTCTTGCTGCCGAGTTTTGTTTTTGTTCTGTGCATATCTCTTTGTGGGGCGCGATGAGTCCAGGTTGTCGTCACGGGGCTCGTTTGGCGGGAAACTGCCTCGTCTCGCCGACTGCTGGCCTTTTGGCCCCTTGTTTTCGGTGGATGTGCGATCAATTTATGCGCGCTTCCTCCACGGCTGTTACCAGGGCGGGTCCACCACCGGTAGTTCATTTCCTCGGAACTAGGACCCGCCGCGGTGGCTCAGTGGCTAAGGCGTTGTGCTGCTGAGCACGGGGTCGCGGGTTCAATTCCCGGCCGCGGCGGCCACTTTTCCGATGGAGGCGAAAAGCAAAAACGCCCAAGTGTACGAGATTTCGGCGCCCGTTAAAGATCCCGAGGTGGTCAAAATTAATCCGGAGCCCTCCACTACGGCGCGCCTCATCGCCCGCGTTGCGTCGGAGCGTTAAACCCTACAATCAATCAATCAATCAATCAATCAATCAATCAATCAATCAATCAGAGCTAGGTCCGCAAACTTTCCGCTCGAAATTTTGGCTCGCATCTTTTCATGCATGCGAGCGCAAACAAAACTATGCACGCCCACTGCGCGCGTGTAGAACGTGTAATTGAAAATTTCTGCGCCTACACATCTTACGCACCGCCGGTGTACGCAGTGGCAAGAGGCGAGAGAACACGCAGTGTGGAGAGCGCGAAATAGAGAGCGAAACGAAGCACTCAACCCACGGTGTCGATTTATGCTTTTCTGATTGATTGATTGATTGTAGGGTTTAACGCACCGACGCAACGCAGGCGATGAGGCGCGCCGTAGTGGAGGGCTCCGGATTAATTTTGACCACCCGGGGATCTTTAACGTGCGCCGAAATCTCGTACACACGGGCGTTTTTGCTTTTCGCCTCCATCAGAAAAGCGGCCGCCGCGGCCGGGAATCGAACCCGCGACCTCGTGCTCAGCAGCGCAACGCCTTAGCCACTGAGCCACCGCGGCGGGTATGCTTTTCTGATTAATCGGGTGAGCGCAGTGCACATCACTAATGGAGCCGAACTTCAAAACAAAAATGAACAGGATGGTCGAAAAAAGTGAGAGCGTATAGCATTTCACTTAGACCACCACGGCTCAGATGGACGAAAGAAAAGGAAAGAAACGAGCTCTATCCGCGGCCCTGATGCCTAGCAGTGGCGCCTGTTCTTACGTTACGTGTGCAGACTATCTCGGAGTCAGACTATTACAGGCGGCGCAGTTGCAAAGTTGTTCTGCTGGAAATGATCGCATAAACAGCGCCCCTGTCAAGGCGCTCACACAGCGCGGCGCATAGCGTACACGCACCGCCACCTCTTCCGCTGCTGCAGGCCGCAAGAACGCCTGCGCTTCGTTCGTTCGCTCTCTTTTCTCTCTTCTGCTGGTCCTTTTTTATAGTTCTTGCTGAGCGCATCAGGCGTCATGATCGCTATCTAGCGCCGCCGCGAACACAGCCGTTTGAATGTTCTGCATGGAAGATGTTTTGCTCCTCGTGTGCATGTGCACGTCAGGATGATCAAGACTTGGGCGTACACCACACGGGCTGGCGAACCCAAGTGCCGCAACCCGAAGCGATAGCAGAAAGAAAAAAAAGACATTAAAAAAGAAGGAATAGGCCGTGCCAACCCGAAGAGATAGGCTACACAGATTGGACGCGCGTCCCGACCCTTGTCAGGCGGAAAGGCAGGGGTTACGTCGCAGGGAGTAATTAATAATACGCCAACGCGCGAATTGTAGACCCAGCGCTAGCGGACCGGTAAATGCGACGGCTTGCAGAAAGAGAAAGAGGCGAGACGGGTGGGAGGGAATAAAGAAGAAACCAGTCTGGGTCGACGTCGAAGTTGGAGCGTTGGTACATTCTGTTAGCCATCCAACCGACCACGGAGCACGTCAAAGTGCACTATAGGGACTTGAGAAGAAAAGAAGATCTCCGTCCGATATAATAATCAATGCGGCCGGGTGCTGCAGTGGAAAGTGGCGCGAGCAACACTGCAAATACGCGTCGGCTTCGCGCTCGGGGAAGTTGGTTACGGCTCGTCGGCGCGCGTGTTGTCCCCCGCAAAGCCCCGCTTCTTCCGGTCTGGCATGCATGCGTGCGGCTTGTCGTCTCGCGGCCGCATTACGCGACGCGACCAACTGGAAGGCCCTTTAATTACTCCGCTTCCCGAACCTGCCGCCGCACTGCGCCTACTTCAAGTTTCCTTCTTATAGTCTCTCCTTTATCCGAGTCTTCCTTCCCCCTCCTGCATCCAGTGGCTTTAGGCTCGGACGAAAAGCAAGAAATTAACCGCGAACGAATAGGATGGCCTCCGCTGCCCCGCCCGATCCGAATCTAACACAAAGGGAAACACGGCAAAACAATGAAGACCAAAGGGAAAGATTGCCGAAGGAAGTGAATGAATCCTCGAGCAAACAAAAACGGCGACAGTGTCTAGAACAACAAAGAACAGCCAAAACGACTACAACGACGACCACCAGCACTGCTACAAGACTGATGGGCGCAGTAATGAAAGATTTAAGCTTTCTTTCCCCGTTCCATCGCCGCCCCGGCAGCTTTCCCGCACGGCCAGGCTGCGGAGGTTAATGTTTTGTGACGAAAGGAGCCGCAGCACACCGGTCCCTTCCACCGGCACGCATACAGTCGCAGCGGAAGGGGGGACCCGTAGAGCGTGAGAGGGCGTAATTAAGCCGGATAATTCCATTTAACACGGCCTAACTAACTGAGTGTAATCCCCCTTCCCTCCTCCGGATCCTCCGTACCTTTCGGGCGGCGCGTTTTCGGCTCGACGAGTCGCTGAGCGCGAAAGCCAGCGGCCGGGGGAAAAAAAAAAAAAAAGTGCGAGTGCGCGAGTCTGGCGTTTCCAGTGGCGGCTAGGGAGAGGCCAGGTGAGAGCGGCGAAAGCAGGGGCTCCTCCCTAATACGCGGAAAGACGGGATTTATGAGCCGACGCCGCCGTCCGCTTTACCGCTGCTCTGCCCGGAAGCGTAATCGCGCGCACTCATTCATTTGCTCCCTCACGCGGAAATACTACGCGCCTCGCACGCGCTGCCTCCCCCTTCCACTGCCACGCTTCTCCTCGTCAGTGCATACACGCCGAACCTGCTTTGTTTGTGAGCCCCGAAGCGGCGGCCGCTTTCGGCTATACCGCGCGGAAGCCCGGGCGCGAACGAGCTTTAATGCCCCCCGGGACGACCTGCCCGGAAAGGTAATGTTTGCGTGTGTAATGCTCGCCGGGCCCGCGAGCACGTGAACCGCTTAGCACCTTTTCCCGTGCCGGCGAGGCGGCGGCGTTCGTTTGCCTTTGCAGCGCGGGTTTTTGCGACCTGGCCGGAAGGCAACTTTATGCGTTCTTTGGCGGGACTGGTTTTGCACGAATGAAGATGCGATTCGTTCTTCTCCCAGCGCTGCGTGCAGGTGGGAGAAAGCGAGGCTTCTTTTCTGACGTTGGTGCTACGCCCAGGTTTGATATGAACTGGCCTTTGCTGGAGCGCGCTGTAACGAAAAAAAAAAAAAAGAATTTCCTCGGGACACCTAAGTTTGCTTACGTGCTTTGAAGGCGAGAGCCTGGTGATAACTACTTTATTGCTACATCACACCTGCGTTTCGTAATTCGCTTTCATTTTTGTGCTTTCTGGCGCGAATTTTTTTCGGCAGGCAGTCTGGTGACACACGCTACAGCGTCCTAACAATCGTGGTTCCATGCGGCTGGTATGTACCCGTTCTACTTACGTTCAGCCACGCTCACTTGCCACGTGGCACGCACTGGCATAACTTTTGTACATTGCTGCCAGCGTGCGGTGATAGCGCAGCGGTCACGCCGCTGCGGCTGAATACGAGAGGTCGCCCTTGCTTCACGTGCTGCGGGAAGTGCAGCTAGTTCTGCACAGCAGAACGACAGAAATTTAGAAGATGAAGCACTTAAACCGTGAGAGCATGAAGCAGCAAAGCAACGTGAGGATAGAGTGCTGTGCAAAGCGCACATTCGTGTATATACTTGGAACCATGGGACTTTCTATCGGGCAATACCTAACCGAGTTTGAGTTTCAGTTTAAAGCCTCTACTTCTTCGCCGTGCTTCGCGTGCTTTGATAAGTGCAGCTAGTTGCGCAAGACAACGGTAATGGAATTCAAAAGAAAAAAAATTAGCAGTGGTTTACCACGGCTATGCCAGAATATACGTAGCGTGAGTTAAGGTTAAGCTGGTTATTCTTAGCTTTCCTGGTTGTCTAGGATTAGCTTGATTATCATGCTTACTGCTGCTTCAATGACACACACACGGTATACGCATTACGTGGCACATGTATATTTATCAAGCGGCTCCGCCGCAGCGTCACCAATCGCCCCAGAGCTAAGCTGGCTCCACAGGCGCACGCCGGTGTTGCTGCGACGCACGAGCCATGGGTTGCACACCCGGCCACCCCTCGCATGATCATCAAGTGAACCGGGCCGCCACGTGCCGCGCTTGCGCAGCACGGCTGTCCAGAAGTCACGCGAAACTGCTCAACCTCGGCCAGTGTAGCTCACACTACAAAACCTTTGAAAGTCCGGAAGCATGAAATATGAAAGCAACGAAAGGTGAGAGTGCTCTAAGCACACATCCGTCACATATGTGTTGGAACTATCGCACTTTCTGGTGAGCGAGACGTCTACTTTTCCTCTAAAACCTGCCCTACTTCTTCGTGCTCAAATGCGCTAAGCCGATCAGCCCCGGAACGTCCACCACGTTAAGCCGCAACGGCTGCGCGAACGCACTACCGGCGCCACACCTTTCTTTCTACCCGCGAGGCTCCGCGAGGCTGACGTGCTTAATCACCGGCATAACTTTAGAATGGCGACGCACTGCCCGCAGGAGACGGAGGAGTGGAGGCCCAGGTTGAGGGAACAACGGGCGTAATTATCAATTAGTCCACGAAGGCGTAAAGAAAACGGCCCATGGTTCCATGGAGCAACTCCTTCCGGCACATTGCCCAGTCGTAGAGGGCGACGCGGCAGGAGACCGGGAAGTCGCTGACTTGGCAGGACTTACTGGCCTACGGCACACTTGAGTCAACAAGCCAAAATGTGCGAGCGTCGGCCAAGAAACTGAATAGGTGTGCGCACGGGTGCCGAGACAGAGAGCCGCTACGGCGCTAGGGCGCGGGTAGATAGCTTAGTGACAAAGCGGGAACTACGACGAGTAGAGCAGTAAAAAAGTACTAACAACTTAGACGAGTTGAGAGTTCCTAAAAGCGTTTTGTTAACTTTTTAATAGCAGTCGACCGAAGCACCACTGTTGTATAGTCGAAAAACGTGCGCAATTTTCGCAAATTATACGTATTTACTCAATGAAAGCAGATAAAAGCGAGTGGCTCCAGAGCTGGCTCTACATCATAAAATACGCTGCCTAAGAATGACGGGCCGTTATTAACATCAGAAGCTTAACGCCCATCCCAACACACGGAGTTAAAAGAAATAGGAACTTGTACAGTCCTAAAGTTGTCTTCACGGCATGAATATCAAATGTGCGGAGAAGCACGCTTCCGGTGCAGCTTTCGGCTTACCCATTGCCTGTTGCGGGCTTAAAGCTTGTACATTGAATATGTGATTACACCCCACACAGTCCCGTATCAGTTACACACGGGTTTTAGCCTGACATGCTACTTAACACAGTATGTTCGCAAAAGTTTTTCCGAAATCATTAGCCTTATATGGGCGCGCAACACGCCGTCCACATTGCTGCGCTTACGACGTGAAATGGGGATTAAAGTTTTAAAGTACAGCATTCATCGCATATATAAAAAAATAAAAAACTGTACATAACTCATAATTAGCACTTGTTTGTAAGTAGGCGTATTTCAGAATTAACAATGAATGACTGCGCAACCCACAGCAGCCTAAATCTCGAAATTTCTTTTTGTGTTCGCAGGACGTTCACTGCTTCACCGCTCTCCGCTGAAGAATAATTGCAAGCAGATGGGACAAAATACGAAATAGTCACATTTTTCTGAATAACTGCGATGAAGGCCGCGGTAGAACTGTTTTTTTTTAGCTTCGTTAAATGCGATAGGTGAAAGCGCTGATATTTCATACCAGTCTCTAGCAAACGCAATGGGCCCCTTCTGACCGCACTGAACCAGGGATGTGTAAACAACCTCATTCACAGCGAGGAGACGTCCAAACTAGGGCTGGGCGTCGGTTAAAAATTTTAATCCGACTGATCGGTTGGCTTTAATCGGTTAATTAATTTATCGATTAATCGGATGCGTTGGTTTATCAAGAAAAATAACCAGAAATATTATTTTAAGAATGTTTACAATAATATCGTAACGGCAATAATAATAACAACAACAATAATAATAATATCAATGTGCTCTCCGCCTGTTCGCAGACATTCCAGGTGAGAGAGAGAGAGAGAGAATAGTCTTTAATGATACTGGTGAGGTTAGCCTGGCCAAGGCGCCTAGCTTGCTACACCAGATGTATAAAAAAAATGAAATCGATGAAGAGATGATGATAATGACTGTGATGAAGATGACGCGCTCATTAAGAGAGTCCTGTTTAAAAAGTCTGATCAAGTCCTGTGCTTCGCAGGAAAGACAGTAGAGCTTTTGTCGCTCGAGATGCTCGTTTAGAGTTCGTCCAAGGGCCTAGCACGTCACTGAGAGTTAGGCCTCTAGACAGCGGAAGACCCAAGGACACTAAAAGGGACGTTCTGGCGGCTCTATACCGCGTACACTCACATAGCACGTGGTTCAGGTCTTCGCGCACGTCACAAAGAGTGCACAAGGGGGAAGCAGCCTGTTCCATCTTGAATCGAAAGTAATTGGTGTAAGCGACATTTAGCCGCACACGGTGTGCAGGTCACCATCATGGCACTGATTCGGGAGGGACGCTTATCACCGCGTTCGTCACTGACACTTTTCTAGAATGAAGAACATCGGCACTCACCTTAAATGCAAAGGAAGCGAGTTAATATCTTCTTACTTACGACATAGTTTATACAACGGTCAAGTGGTGCGAGCGCCCCCGCGCCGATTTTTGTTTTAAGCATAGCCAGTTTCCTACCCGTTTTGGCTATAGCCGCGGTTTTAAAAGATATCATCTCTGAGAATACTTAGATCGTTTTCTGTTGTCGCGTTAGGCGGGCTATTTGAACACGAATATGATCCTCGACACACTTGCGCACTGTTTGAACATGGATACCGGTGTTTCAGTTTGCTCACATGACTTCAACCGATTAGCCGGTTAAAAAAAAATTATCGCGACTAAAGCATTAATCGATCAATCGCCCACCCCTAGTTCAAACGGTTTATGGCAACAGCCACCGTCACGGTTCGTTCCACGTTTAAGCGATCTCTGACCTTTACGGTAATCCCGAGCACAAAACTAGCGTCGTTCAACTTTGCGATGAGCTCACTCTTCATGCGAAGGACACCGCAAAACGGTAAGAGAGACGAGAGTAGTAGCGAAGCAAGGAGCAACGAACGACGCGGCCCATGGGCGAACGATACAGCGGAATGACGCGCACTCCCCACTCACCAAATGGAGACTCGTGTCGTCTGCGGGGTGCGCATTCGGCGCACGTGGAGGCGACGGCTCTCTCCGTATGCAGCGATGACTTTCGACGAAACGGGGAGCAAACGATCCACCCGTATTGGCCCAACCCAGGGACCTGCTCTCCTCTCATGCTTTTCGTAGAGATGCGGCAAGTCGGATGCGGGGAAGAAAGAAAGCTAGAAAAAAAAAAAAAAGGCGAGCATTTTTCTTTTCTTTCGCCGAAAAAGGGGAAGCATTTCACGTGGACAGGCAAAGTGGATCACTTTTGTGGTCTTTGATGGATCGGCTCGTTCTGCGGAACTCGCGGTGACACGCGGTTGACGGTGGGGAAGTCCGGAGTTGGTTTGCAGCACCGTAGCTGTTCCGTGGGCATGCGCAATTGAAGTGTTGCCAAATGAGCCCCTTCTGAAACCTCAGCCTTCATTATAATCATTGTCGTCACCATATCATCATCATCACCACTGCAAGGCGGATGCTCCTCCATAGACGTCCAACCACTTCTATAGACTGCGCTGTCCCAATTCACCCTTCGCCTCCTAATTTTCCCGTTCTTTTCTTCTAAATTTCAAGTTACATGCATTAAAACAGCTCTGTTACCCTCGTTGTCCGTTGGTTGTCCTTTCTCCGCATTGGATGTCTGCCCCAACTCCATTTTTAGATGCGACGCTGAGAGCATCTCTTGTCGGCGGCCCTGTCCTTCCTGCGTGCGTCCGTCGTTGTCGGCGTCCGCACTCTCCTCCGCTCACCCCCTCTCCTCTCCGATAGCGAACATTCTCTCGCGAGGGGCATTGGATTGGATTCGATTGGATTGGATTGGATTGGCTTGGCTTGGCTTGGATTGGATTGGATTAAAGTGGATTGTGTTGCGTCATAGCCGCGGCAGACGCACTGGCGCCGGCGCGTGCCCAGGTAAGAGCGAACACTATCTCTCAACATCTGCGGGTGTGCGGCCCAGCGCGCTCTCACTCCGCCGGTGGGCGGCGCTGCGCGCGCTGCTCCGCATGTGCAGTACTCTCTCTCTCCGCGGTCTCCTCTCCTTCGGGCGCGCTGCGCATATAACCGGTGTGCCGCTCTCCGGCGGCCTTTCGGTCGACGGTTGGTCTCTGTTGCGCTTGAACCCCCCTCACCGTCGCATCACACCAGGGTTCCCGCGAGGGGAGGTGGGCGTAATTTTTTCCTCTCAATTTCAGCTATGATATCTTCCACCCGAACTTGTTCTCAACTCAACGACGTTCATTTTCTATCCCAAAATTTCGTTATATCATTCTTCTTTCCATGGTTCATTCGGTTGAATTAAGTTTTTTTTTTCAAGAACCTGGCGCAGTTATGAAAAGTAACAACTGTTCACTTTTGTGTCGTATATCAAGCCAACACATTTTCATCGCTTGCCCCCGGTTTGTTTGAGCTCTGTTATCTCAGCGTCATATGAAGGATACTATGCATTGCTTCCCACAGTGGCTGACGTCTCATTTTCTGCCTATCCGAATAAAAAATCATGCACCGTTCCGCCTAACGACGACGATGGTCGAACGCATAGCTTTCTCGTGATGGATTTTTTGGTTGGCCAATCCCAGACAGCGAATGTGTGCTACTCTGGAGGTCCGCAGCACTTTTCTAGAATACGCCCAGAAAGTCTACGGTGTGCACTCCGTATAGGCCTAACGTTTGGGTTTGGGGTGTATACGGCGGTAATCGGTATCTGCTGCTTGGCGTTCAGTGGGGAATTTGAGTAAGTGCCAGTTCTAGGTGTTATGCCCCAAGATGTGACCTTAGGCCTAACATCCTAAACCTCAAAATGGGAAGTTGGCCCTAACGTCTTGTGGCTAACAGCATTACGACACGCAGAGCAACGCCATTCTCATCCTGTCGGTAACGGCTGTCGATGTTCACCTCACAACATGACGTTAGGCCACTTTACGTCGCGCTGTCGCACGCCTGCGTCACCTTCTTCCTCTGCTGCACATCAACCCTTTAGTGGAGGGGGCGTACCGCAGCTGTCGCCAATCTTAGCAGGGAAACGTTTTAATTTTGCCACACCTCACCCATAATCACCATCATCATCGTCAGAGAAAGTTGGCTTTCCTGCAGGGCGTATTCGCGTTGCAGACGCCATCAGTGAGAACATTAAAGCTTCGCTTTAAAAAAGAACCCCCCCCCCCCCCTTCGGAAATATCGACCTATCCGACATTTCTTAAGAACGCCTTAATCCCCGTCGTGCTTGTGTTTCTGCGGGAGCCTGTTATTATGTACTCCTTTGAGAGAGAGAGAGAGAGAGAGAGAGAGAGAGAGAGAGAGAGAGAGAGAGAGAGAGAGAGAGAGAGAGAGAGAGAGAGAGAGAGAGAGAGAGAGAGAGAGAGAGAGAGAGAGAGAGAGAGAGAGAGAGAGAGAGACTGTCGTGGAAGCTGCGTTGCTGAGCTATGCGTATCTACAAGCAATCGAAATGCAAGTGAACTATGACGAACTTCCACAAATTACCTGCCAAAGGAGAAAAGAAATCCGGCAGTGCTAGTCTTGTGAGCCACCATAAGCAGCTCGTGTTTTCCAGGCTATGCGCACATGCGCAACGCGTGCTCGTTTCCGTCTCCGAAAGCGATTCGCGCAATATGTGTCTCAATACGAGGCTGTTTGGCCAAACTTGTAACGGAGCGGAGGAGCTAGACTGCGCGGCTTACTGGGTGACGCCTGCACCGTAGCGCGCTTCATCCCTGGAATATTCCGCTCTTTGGAAATTATGGCGCCGTGTCACCGGCATTCCCTCAAAAGACGCGGGCGGGCGATCGCGCAGCGAACGACGGTACACGTGCAAGGGAATGGCGGGTCGAAAGCTATAGGCGTCCACGGCATGGGGCGCACAGAAACCATTTGCGGAGCGCGCGTTTCAATTAATTTTTTTCGTTCCGGTAACAGGTGCATCCCCCATAGCGTCCGCGCAGGCGGAGAAGCTCTCGAAGCGCGCGAACTCGACGTGCACGCATACGTGAGAGTGGCTCGCCCCATTAGTGTATACCGCCTCGCACCGCTCGACAACGCGTCGCGCTAGCCGAGCTCGTCGTCATCGTCGTCGTCGCCGACTGATTGCAGCGGTCCCAAGTTTTAAATTCGTTCAGCCATTTGCGCGCACCGGAGCGGGCGTTGTGCAATCGAGGAGCCGACGACGACTGAGCTCCGCGCGTAATGGCCCTGGATGCCAGGGCGCGGGGAGGGGGCGCCGATTGGCGACGACAAGTCGCATCTCTGTGTGCACGGCGGCCAGAGGCATCCTCGACAACCTGGGCGGAATAACGCTTCGCGGTTTGGAAGCTTACGGTAAACTTGCTCTGAGAGAACTCTGGGGAGGCGAGCTTTTGACCGACCACTTCTTCGCAGGCGCAGGGGGAAATTTTATGCATTACGTCATCCGCGTGTGCGCTTTAGATGTCTTATGCTGTCACACAGCGAGTGTTTTGACGACGCTGAAACCTTGATCATCACCACGATTATCATCATTACCACCACTACCACTACCACGACGACGACGACGACGACGATGATGATAGTAATAATAATAATCATGGCAGGTTAGGAAACGAAACGCTAGAAGAATTACCCAAATATAACTACCTCGGACAGATGGTTAGCGCTGACCCCAACCACAAGAGAGAAATCCGGCGCAGAATAGGCATGGGCAGGAGGGGTGCACTCGGCAAGCATATGAGAAAAAATTTCCCCGCATTTCCCCGAGGGGAAGAATGTGAAAGTGCGAATGCAGGAGTTGAATTTGCGCGGTTCGGTAATGTTCGCGAAAGAGAGATCACACACACACACACTACTACAAAGAAAGAAAGATGCATTTATTCACAGACACCTATTTGTGTTGTCGTTGTACTTGATTGCTAGAGCGGATCTCAGCTTTGAAATTTCGTGTCAGTACTCCTTTAAGCGGGTGCATTAGCCCTTCTCACGCCCGATTCCTGGCCAATCCCCCACGTGGGTATGTGCCATGTCAGCGGCCAAGCAGCGCGCGCCCATCTCCCCCCGTTGCCATGGAAGACGAGGAGATTCCTGGCCAATCTCCCACGTGGGTATGTGCCATCTCCCCCCGTTGCCAAGGAAGACGAGGAGCGCGCGCACCCGCAGCTGTTGCTATGTGGACGGACGGCGGTCAACGGAATTCAGGGTCGCTTATAAAGTGCATTCGCACTTAAAAGTAAGCTACATCGGTCACGCAAAAAGCAAAAGCAAAAGCAACAGAAAGCAAACTAAGGTCATTCAACGGGCTAAGGAAAGAATAATGTTAGGAATAACACTCAGGGACAGGAAACGAGCTGCCTGGATCAGAGGACAAACTAAATTCGACGATATCGAAGTTCAAGTAAAGAAAAAGAAATGGACCTGGCCTGGCCATGTAGTGAGACGAACCGACAGCCGGTGGACAATTGGGGGGACAGAGGTGAGTCTAGAAGACGAGGAAGGCCAATAATACGATGGAGGGATGAAATACAGAACGCGAGGAGCGCAGGACAGGAGCGGTTGGAGGTCACTGGGAGGGGCCTCTATCCTGCAGTCGACCTGAGCAGGCTGGTGGTGGTTGTGATGATGCTGATGATTATGACGACGACGATTATGATGATTATGATGATGATCAATCATCGGCACCGTCGACAGCGTTCGCTGGTCTTGCGCAAAACGCATACCTCTCCCATTGAGTTTCAACTAAACCCAGGAACGGGTTCACAGTAACGCGGTTCCCCCTCCTGCCCCGCAGGCGCAGGTAAACGTACCAGAGCCAGAGGGACACCAAGCTAATCAGCGAGGCTATGGAAATAAATCGGTCGATTAACTGAGTCAATTATGTCGATTATGCACTTCATGCGTGCAGCCGTACAACGCATTTGCCAATAAGACTTCGACTCAATAAAGTCAGTGTCCCTTATTAAAGGATCCATGAAGACAAAATACATCTTTGCTTCATTCGTAAGATTTCGTGTTCTATAGTGTCCCCAGCGCTTGCGCGGCAGCAAATGATGCCGTATTCACTGAGAAATTAATCAATACAGGTTAAAATTTTGATTCTCCCGCCAAATCGTGTGTTTTGGTGGCGTCTACAATGAAGTCATAACGGTGCGCATACAAACGACCTTCCACTGCGCCATTCGGCTCTGCAGCCTTGCATGCCGTCAAACCTCCACTCCGCAGCACTCTGCCGTTGCTTTGTTTTTGACCGTATTTACATCTGGCTTGTTTTTGTTACGGTATAACGTAATCGCTCCGTGAAACATGGGATATGCTTGACAAACAGGGTAACGTAAGTCAACGTCACTTACGCCAATCGGCCAGCGTCGTATAAGACTGCTCTATAAAGTAGGGTCTGTGCTGCTGTGCTGCTAAAACAAGCATAGTGCGCCCAGTACCAAAAGCAGTGCGCATCGGTACTCTATGTTTACGTGTATTTTCGTAACTTTTGCTGTTTACCATACCATTCTTACTGCTGTAAAATGAATATGCATTACATTTAGGCGCCAAATAGCTCGTTTGGCAAGCTTATAAGCACTGCCTAATTCGCGTTTTCTTTTGCCTGCCTCCGCCTATCGCAGAACAGGCTGGTATGACATCATAGGTTCTGTTGCGGGAAATCAGCGAGTCGGTCGCATGGCCTTTCCCTTTTTTCCTAGTTATACACCTTATTTCAGCGAAGTTTATGTTAAAAGTGGTGTCAGTATGATTCTAACGCGGCAGTCTTGTCAATGAACCAAACTTGCGTTTTGTCTTCACGGCTCCCTTAAACAGACATAAAAAAAAGGCGGGCAAGCCGGCAAGAAGGCAGACATGAACCTAAGGTTCTTGTTGGGGACCATGCCGAACTACGAATACAATGGCTATGTAAGCCAAGGCTCCAAAGCCTTTAGATGATAGTTGGGAGACTGAAGCCTCTCCCGCGGATACGAAGTATTGTTGTGCAAAGATGACCCGCCTCCCTACAGCTCTCTCTTGACGTTCCCGTTTCTTTATGCAATATACATGCTTTTTGTTTCCACTCCTTTTCGCTCTTGTGTCCGCAATGGCGCCGCTCCTCCCCCCCCTTTTCCTCTGCGTCTCGTAAAATGTCGTGTAGTCGGTCCCCTTCAAACATCCTAATGGGTCCCGCATTAGCGACCAGCACCGCCCCGCAGTGCGTGAATCGTTCCGACTCTTCCTTCCTCCCCGTCGGCGCTGCAAAGGGTGCGCATGGCCCCGCGTGGCTCGAGATGACGATGGCAGCAAACGCAACGAGCCAAAGCCCAGCAGCGGCCGCAATTTCTATCGACGGTGAGCGGCCTTTTCTGCAGGGCTTTTTTCTCTCCTTCACAATAACCCAAAGCTCACTTGCCCCGTCTGCCCCCATCATGAGAGTCCGCAAGTCGGGACGCCGCGCCACAAAAGATGGCGCTGCGGGCGAAACGGAACAGGAAATGACTGGCGCGAGGAAGGAGCAAGCGAACGGATTTCTGAATATCAATGCCGCCTCCACACATACATGCTTCCCTGAATGACGGAAGGTTATTCCTCCGTCGTCGAGACCCCATCATGCACGCATGCTTAGGAGGAAGAAGAAGATCGCGTTTTTGTTGCAACTGGGAATATGTATAGCCAGGGAGCGCGCGTGCGGATATGAGTCCACCGTGTAGGCATGCGTGGACAAAGACCAGCGCGCGGGAGAAAGGAATACGCGACGAGTTGTACCCTTACCGAGCCTGTCCGCTTGGTCGAAGAGGAGGCAATGCCAGCCCCGATTTTTCGTCTTCTAGAAGACAGGGACGAACTGAAGACCACCGCCGACGCCAAGTTTTCTAGCAGCGTCGGTATTTCCAAAAAAGTTGAACGGGCTTGACGGTTCCGCTGGCCCGCCAAACAACGAAGCAAATTCAATATTTCCCTTCCAGAGGTCGCGGTCTTGCTCACGCGAGACATCTGAAACTTTCTTGAAACCAGCAACACTTTAACCCCGCTAAGGCAGAATGCGATCTCAGTCGCTCTCATTCTGTATACGCTTGCGATTAGGCCAAAGAGAATCTCAGTGCGTGCCGCAATAGTAGAATACCGGACCGTCGTCCACTTCACCTTCGGTCAAATATAAATCCTGTGCCCTGTGTCCCGAAATTTTCTCGGTTTATCCCTTGACAACTTGCGTGAAAAAGCAGGGGTGCGTATAAAATGTAGTTTCGTGACTGGTACAATATCCGAAAGGTGCGCATACGATCGCCACTGCGAGGCTGCGGCTGCTGCGATTTGGCCCCGTATATAGGATCGGAAAGCGCTACCAGAGCCGCGCTGGTGAACCGGCTCGGCTCGGCTAGAGACACCTACACATAAAACGCAGAGGACGTCGGGGAGGGAGAGACGTCAAATCAGTCCAGCTTCTTCTGCATCCCGGTCACGTTTCGGCGCACACCTTCCAATCGAGGTGCCAAGCAGCGGCTTGCGCCACGTGTGTCGCGTACGGGAGGCAGCACCGGAGCTACACTTCTCTCTCTCCCTCTACGAGGCCCGGTGGAAGGTACAACACCCCCTTGGTAGCACAGCCAGCAGGCTCCCACGAGTCTTTATCTGAAGCTCGCTTATTTCATTGGACAGAGTTCTGCGTATGCGTTTTGATGACGACAGCTCAGGAGGCGAGCTCACCTGGCTGTCACAGCGTCACTCTGATGACGACACAAATAACGGGCATTGTAGGTTAGGTGGTGTGCGTTGCTACGACACCTCTGGGCCGCATGCATGTTACCGCCCAGTGAAAACAGGAGCTGCGTGGAAAACCGTCAGTTCTACGCCTGCGAAATTTGCTGAAACCGCAAAGCTGACTCGGTCCGCTGGTGGCCATTTCCCGCAAAGGGGGGAGATGGCCACCAGCGGTTCACATTTCGAACCAAGTGACCGAATTCCAGGCGGAGAAACTCGATCTGGCGTTTCTAATACTCTTCGCCGCAAGAAGGACGGTTTCTGTTGGCCCAAGTCACCGGATATGAACAGCATTACACTACCTTCCGTTCAAATCATACTTGTTTGATTTGAACGGCCGGCACTTTTGTTTGTGTGTGTGAAAGCGCGCGTGCGCGCACGCGTTTGCGTGCGTGTGTGCGTGTGCGTGTCTATGCGAAAGTGGGTTGGGTGAAGCGAATAAAGGCTGTCTTGTTTCACCCAATTCTTTCACACTATTCTCTGTAGGAGCTTGGTTCCAGTCACAATGCCTCGCCCGAAGAAGCTGCCCACCTAGGCCGAGTTCGAGGAGCGCAAACGTATACGCGCACCCGGGCCGCGGGCCCTACGCTGTTGTAGTCAGAAAACACGCGATGCTTGCGATGCCATGAAAGAGTGCGCGCATGAACGGCACCCGTTCTGGAGCAGCGTCGGTGAACAGCTGCGAGCGGCCGTGCACTCTACGTGGCGGCGGACCACCGCCTCGATGAGCACTCCGCTAACGACTCGTTCGGGACATTGTGTACTGTCTGTGACAGACTAGTTCTGATGCATTCAGCTGGGGTGTAACTGCCCCAATTATTTCAAGAAAACCAACCGACCAACCAACCAACCAACCAACCAACCAATTAACAAGTCCGATGAAAGATTTCAGAGATTTGAGAAGCTTGCTGAGAGGTTTCTAGGAACACAAAGTTATGCGATAAGAAAGAGGTGCCAGTGGTATCCCACTGTGCAGCTGTGAGACATTGTAGGTAGACTAGGGAGCTCACAAACGTGATGTTTCATTCATGCCAAGCTTCAGAAAAAAAAAAAAAACGTTTTCATGAGGAGCTGGACACGTTATCAGCCAGACTGCACAAATAGGCAGGAAGCACTGTCCAGGCTTTAATGTTGGAACTCTGGCATACTGAAGTTTAACATTCTTGCGAGGCTTCACTTTTACGCCAAAGGGAAGGATTCAAGTAGCCTGTTACTAAGTGGGGCTCTTCGATTTACAGTCAACGCGGATAGTCCGCGGGTAGTCCGGGGATTCTCCATACACGGGAGAAACGAATGCCGGACCGCTCCTCGGGAAGTCTGCGGTGAGTCCGAGGCGAATATCTCCGAATCGACGAGCCCCAATGTTATGCATCCGACGTCAGACGTTAGTGAACAACTTTGTCTTCATGCTGAAATGAGCCGACGCAATCAAGCGTAAATAGATGCCATGTTTAAACAGAACTGGCGTCGATTACTTAAACCAGTCGTGCGGGTATACGTTACGCTTTATAAAAGCCATAGCTGCGGCATGTTGGTACGAACTGTATGCACGGAGTATTATATCCCGCAAGATCGAACCAATAAATTGTAAACCAATGCAATCTTCAATCCAAACTGACGTCGACTATTTAAACCATTCTTGCGAGTGTACGTTAAGCAGACAAGACATGGAACTGCAAGTGTGTTTTGCTGTCGACTATAAAGACAGAGTCTTATATCCGGCAAGATTGGCGGTACTTGGCTTCACAGCATAATCAAGGTTTTCATTAAACAATGCAAATGATGCAAGAGCTGCAACAGACGCACATGTATGGTCTTTTTTTGCGTCTGGCTGGCGTTATTAAACATCAAACGTTGAGGCCAGAATGCAAGAATGTGCATAGTCGGATATGCCTTTCTTTAGCGCTTTCTTGCGCTTGACATTCTCCCCCGAGGTACATGCCCTCGTTCTTGCGCACGTGAGGCAGTTGAGATGTCACTTCACCTTTTAATTGAAGGTGGATTTAAATTACGGAGCAGCTGACGTGATTCGAACGAAAGCGCTTTTCCATTCTATTCTAGCTTGGTCGGCATTCGTCAATTTCTCACCGCTCTTTAGCTTTTCTGGAGCTTTGCGGCATTTATTCGCGTTACGAGATTCACTCGACGTGCCACGTTTTGAACTGCGAGTCGTAGCGTTTAAAGCCTGATCGCACTAATTAACTGAGTCGTTTCGTAATGGATACTTGTTCCCTCGGCCTTTCACTTTTCAAACAGTCGTTGTTGGGGTGCAGCAATGTTCGTCAGGCCAATGCGCACTTTTACGTGGCGCGACATTCACAATGTGGAACGTCACTGAACAGGGCCCTAGGTGAATAAAAACACAGTTTGCGGAGAGTTGTCGCCAAGACGTGTTTTTTAATCTACGGTAACGGGCGGTGGAGACAATTAATCACGTTTCCATGCCCCTTAGGCTCCGTAACGTCGGACCTGGTCTGACGTGAGCCGCAATGAACTCGATCTTATACCCGTGCGCTGCATACACTCTTAATCTGGTTCCATATAAGTTCCAGTTAAAAAGGGTGATCCATATATTTTATGTGGATCCGAACGAAAGAATAACTGGAACGAGGCATATAGGTGGATTTTATCTGGAACCGTCAGCTTGTTTTCTTTATGTTCGTGGTTTTTATCTGGAACCGAAGAAATGGGGTCATGCGATGTCGGCGGTTCCGGTTACTGTTCCACTTATGTCCCAGTAAACGGTTGGGGAGAGTGCGTTTGTATATTTTTTGCTCGTGTCTTGTTCCACATAACTCGTGCACGGCAGTGAAGTATGCACTCTTTCATGCATCAACTGGAACAATGAACCGCATATATATTAGGTGCTTCTTGACCCAAGATGCACGTGCGCGTTCAATATACACGCGCACACCGCACATAAAATTTAATGAACTTTGCCGACATCTATGATACTGCCTTGCAGCAGTTAACTTTCATAATACGGCTAAGCTGTAGTTTTAGTGACGTCATTTGACAGAAAACGAAATCCCACTTTTTTGTCAGCGCCGTATGAAGCATTAAAAATGTCAAGAGGAGGATATCTTAGGCAAAAGAAGAAATTGCAGGAATCTATTTCCAGGTGTTCTGCGGCACCGAAACCGCTTTCGTGAACATCGTATTTTTCTAATTTGAGGCGTCAAGTACAAAATTACCAGTGACTTCAATTTGAGAAGGATTAAACGTCTTCCCTTTCCCCATAGGCTGTTCGGGCAAAGCCATAGCTGCTATAGCGCTGAAGAATTCGTGGTGCTTTTGTGAACACCTTCATTACGAAATACTTGTTGAGGCCATTACATTTTATGCATTTGGTTTACAAAGCGTCGCAGAAACGGCAGTTCTTGTTCAACACTCAGTCATCATCTCGCTGTGGTGTAGTACGCGCTCAATGGTACTTAGTCCACGTTACTTATGTTGTGATGGGGTACATATATAATGGTAACCGACTGCGTCACATTTTACACCACACACATCATGCTACGCATGCAGTTATATGCTTAGAAGTTAGTTTTTGTATTTTGTCTCGTCCCGGCTAGTAATTTTCACAAGCAAAAACGAAAGCCTCTTTGCAGGAGGAGAATGACACAAAACCCTGAGAACTAAACCTACCCCGCGGCATCTGCCTTACATTCTATATATTTATAATGAAATGGCATTCTTATTTCAAATTATGCATTGCAGTATCGCGAAAATTCGCAGTGTTACCCTAATGTTGTTACTTGCCGTAGTAATTCAAGTTCACCGAATGACCTGCCTTCTCCTGCTGGTCCCCCCGTTGCTCTTTTCCTGCACTATTGGTGTTCATGAAGAAAAACTGCTGGAAAACGGGCAGATGTATTATTACTCGCTAATTAGCGAGTATTCACACTGGATTCACTATGCGGAAGTAGTTTTCTATAACGTGGGTATCAAACAGCGTCGCAGTATATATTATTGGTATTGGAAAGACTTGTCAAGAGAACGCAGTCAATAAAGAAGCGTCGTTTTGTTTTCACTGCAAAGAAAGAAATAAAGCTGTCATCAAAGTTTATGCACACATACGCACGCGCTCACGGACCGCGGAGAGAAACAACTTTAGCCCAACTAACCAGAGTTACTGGATATAGACAGTTGCGAAACTCCCCATAGGCCCCATGTATCGAAAGCCGGTCTTCGGTTGCCCCCCTGCGCCGGGGCAAGCACGGGGCAAGTTGACTGGCCTGTCGTCTGTCGGCAGGACGTTGAAGCAGTACTCAAGTGCTTGCGGCTGCTGCCGTAAATCATAAAAAGAAAAACCACAACAACACAAGTAAATTTTACGTAATTATTGTGTTTTAATTTAAAAAGCAATCTTTATTTTACAGAAGAATTTTGAATAATAATAGTTTAGCAAAGTTCCGTTTTTATCTCCTAGGTGCCGCGCGCGTCGACTTGCCCCTCAGCTACAACGGAGTGGGGGGGCTAGCGCCGCCCGGATTGCAAAGCGGAGTTTCGCAACTGTCTATATTGAGTAACTCTGCAACTAACGGGTTAAATTGGCTAATATCTGAGCTCTTTGTTCCAGCCTCAGAGCAGCGTAGACGTCCGCTTAGAGGCCTACTCCCATTTTCCGAAGCAAATATAAGCGATCAAGGGTGCCGAGCTTGTGATCTCTTCCGCGGACTGGTCACTGGCCCCGGCGCGCATCGCCAAAGGCACGGAGTAAGAATAAGTTGGCCGAAACGATTACGAAACGACCGCCACTTCAGTGCGGCATGCCGTGCGCATGCGTTGACAGCATGAAGGAAAGAATACAAGGCAGCGCCGCTTGCGTTGATGCATGGTATAGTGGGACGGCAGCGGGTACAACGACGATTAGGGAAAAACGGGACTGCGTGAACATTTTAACGACAGCAGCGCCCCTACGTCTCAACGTTTACGGAAGCTAGTTTTTGTTCATCCGCATGCAGCGCCACCAGTGGCCTTCTATAGCGGTTTTCTCGATTGCTCGCGTTATGCGCCTGATGTACTAAATGAACTGTCGCCTGTCGGTCAGACTGGCGGGAACGGTTACCAGTTTGGTTGTGGCGTGAAACTGCGGATTTCTTCATGTCCTCGGGCTGTATTTACTGTTCGACGAAGTGAAGTTTTGCCGGGAGGCGCAAAAAAGGTCAGTGCTGCTTATTTATGTTCTGGTAACGGTTGTTGTTCTTTGACTTGTTCATCACTGCGTCCGATAAACGTGCCGCTCCGCTTCCTCTTCGATGCGAGAAACGTTTGCGGCCGTTTTTCACTTAAGCTTGTGCGTTTGTGGGTTGGAGTCGGCTTGACATTTATGAATGCGTACGTTAGCTAGTGCTATTTAGAAAGTGGCTGGTGCGCGCATTTCTCGAGTCTGCATGTCCCCTTATGGTGTGGTGTTGCTTAGTTGTATATTGACGGTTGCTGTACCTGTCAGCGGTACTGAATCTTCTCGGGTTAGCCGCATGCTATTGTCTCACGCGCACACACTGCACAACATGTTTGTCGGAGCGTCTGTCTTTAGACTTATCGGTATTTTCAAACTTCCGTGTTAATTGCGTTGTGTTGGTCTTCTGAGAGCCATAAATTTACTGTGCTAATCACGCTATTCCGCCTAATGTTGATGTGCGTTCAAGGCGTTGGCGGTAGCACTGCTTACGTTTATCTGTGCTGTGTGTGTAGTTGTTCCTTGTTTCTTCCAATGCCTTCGATGAATTCAGATGTTCTATTTACACTAGTCAACTTTAGTTGGCTCCCTGACGTGTAGTGAAATGCAAGGGTAAGTGGTTGTCTGAGCAGTAGCGTAGTAACAAAACGTTCCTTTTGTGGAGGGGAAAGCAGGTGGAAACACGCAGAAAGTGTGGTTCCGTTTCTATGCTGTCAATGTCAGTGGTAACCTGAGACCTCAGAATAATTACCCATAAAACTCACGTGTGGACTATTAGAAGTTTTAACGTCACAAAGTAAGTTTAAAAATAATACATTCCTGCCATTTTATGCTATCAATGTCAGTGGCAGCTCGAGAGTTCGAATAATTTTCAAAACACTCGGGTGCAAAGTTGTTGCATCATGATGTGCACCAAACATTAATCCATTTCTGTTCAACTTTGAACGTAGAAATTATACTGCAAAAGCAGATTGCTACATTCTGTATTCATACTCTATGACCTGTTCAGAAAGAGTATATGGCTGACTGTGGAGACATTTGACCCTCCACTGACAGGTTGTGACAAATGTTTTTGTTCCTCTGCAAAAAAAATGAAAACAAATTATTTCCTTTCTTTACATGCTCCTGCGAAGTCATGGCTGTGGCATTCACTGGCTGAAGACATCTTTGGCATGCTGAAGGGTCGTCGGGGATAGTGTGGCGGATTATGAATGCCCTGTGGAGCTCATAAGCCACAAAAGAGTACTTTTTGAGTTGTGCATATTGTGCAGATATTCACCAGTTCGCATAGACCAAGGACAGGTGAGCATAAAGTATGTTCAAATATTTTCATATCTCAAATTGTTTAGCAAGGAAAGATTACCAGGGCTTCCGCTGTAAAAAAGACGTTATACTTTCGTGGAACAAATCAGACATTGTTCAATATTTTTTCGTGCTCCCTGGGTAAAGCGAGGCATAAATTTATTCTCTGATATTTTTGTACTGTTTATTTTCTAGGCAATAGGGCGAAGGTAGACCTAAAACAGTGGTACAAGGAATGCATATGGCCATTTTAATTGTATTTGGACCCCTTCTTGGAAGTGTATCATCAGAAGGCAACACATTAAAGCTGTTGCACGGGATGAAATCATTGCATTCTACAAGTAAGTACGCACTGCCATTTTGGGGTATTGCATGGCGCGTTTTTAGGTAGTTTCTTTATAACTAATGGTTTGAAGCTTCTTTTCAGTGACAGCTTGGCCTGTGGCTCAAGGTGACAGTAGGATCTTTTCGGAACACGTTAGCGAAACTTTCCTGGAAGTGCACTTTGCGACTGCCCTGGCAGAAACACCCGGGTCTTAATTTTGGTTGGGTAAGCTGGCATTTTGTTTTTGCGAGACTCAATTTCTGGGCCTGTTCGTCCTAATAAAATCTCAGTGTTAAGAAGTTATCGTGAACGCCACTATTGGCCATTGTGTTCACATTCCGCCTATTACGGATGATCCAACAGTGGCCAAAAAAAAACACTATTTTGTATTTTAGTTTTGTAAATATTTAGCTTTTACACCTTGAGAGTTGTTGTGATTTGCCAGCACCACGGACACGCCCAACGTGGTTGCTGCTACAACAATACGGTGGCAACTGACGATTTAAATTTCCAGCTTTTAATACGCCCGTAGCACCAATAATACTCCCAAATACAGGCGTAGCATGAGTAATGCTTGCATTGGATTTTGACAGGTGGTTAAATAAGGGGTAATTTTTAAAGGGAATTGTTTAGAGCAAAGAAAGTGACGTCTGCAAGAAAATGTGCTATAGTTGCGATTTATAAAAAAATAGTGCAACAGCCTAGTTCACCATTAGTCAGCTCAACTTCTGCCTCATACCATTACGAACCATGGAGGTAATACATATCGAGAGGGAAATATTTTAGGGGGAACTAATTCCAAAAAAATGTTTTGCCACAGTGCGATATTTATGATTTCTTATGACTGGCCATTTATTTCTTTGTGGTAGAAACATCGTTTAGCTGTAAGTTATAAGCCAGTTTCACTACAGCATTCTAGGGAGCACATTATACAGTACACAGAACAATTTTTGCAGAGAGAAGTTGTGTAAAATATGATGCTGAAAGGTGATTATAGTAATTATTATTTGATTAATTAACGAAACCTCTCAAGGATAAAAAAAACCTTATATTCAGGATACCGAGGCAGCAAAGTTGGATACTTTCCAGAATCAGGGCAATTTCATTGATTGTCTGTGGTGATATTGTTTAGCGCACTTTCACCTTTAGCAGCACTCCCAGAAAATAACCCAAGAAATCACTGGTTTTAAATCAATTACTGTGTTATGAAAGGGACTAAGCAATTCATTCATTTAAAGCAACCATGTAACAAAATTTTCGTGTTTCCTTGAAGGTACGTGAGGTGAGCAGTAAGTCTTCTCGAGGCCCAGTTATTCTGAGAGAAGGGACTGGCGGCATCAATATTGCCCGCAAGAAACACATCACGGATTCGCCGCCTGCATTGTCACTTCAGGATGTGGTCATCCTCTTCGCCGCATATGTCATCTTTTTCATCGTGTCATCATGTTCATATGGTTGTGTGCCTTTGGAGAGTTCTTGGGACTTTTACAGGGAGTTCTTGGATAGCATGAGAAGTTTGACAGTGCCCTGGTGTCATTTAAGTTTGAGTCTCTGTTGAAATACTTCAAGTGTTCAGCTCTACTTGGGATTTTAAATTATTGGTAGAGGTAAAAGTATCTCTTGAAAGGCATGAAGGGGCTGAAATCAGATAAGGTTTAAGTTACTGGCACATGCAAGTTTCATGTCAACTGAACACTGAAGTCATGCCTTATTTTTCATCATTGGCACAATGCGCAGGCTGCCTTTGAATCTATAGTGGGTGTTAATGTAGTTCATGGCACCGCATTGTAGCGTCCTTATTATTCAAGTGTAGCTCATGAGATTTTTTTTCATGGCAGTGCTGCTGCTGATGCAAAAGTGACAGTGATTATTTACGCAGATGGCTTTCGCCTTCATTCATAAATTTTAGTACCGGATATGAGCTGACACCCATGACCTAGAAGAATTGAAAATGTGCGTATTTGGCTTGAACAAGTTTTCTTCTTTGAACAAGGCTGCATTTCTTGCTTGGCCGAAGCAGGGCTTTGGTCACAATTACACTGATAGCAAGACGGGAGGGTTTTTATAGCACGCAACTGTGAATTTCACCTAAGGTAAAATGTTGAGGCTGGAAAAAATGGTTTCAAGTCTGCTTTGTAAAACTGGTCACCTGTATGATTCAGCGCTGGCTTGTTTGCTTCTTAAGGATGTCTGACTTGTTCCCGCTTGAATTGATGACGTATATAATTAGTCTGCTTGTTAAATTTTAATATGTGTAACATGCTTCCAGCTACCTGGTTTGCAAAATTATATAAGTCTCACGCTGGCTTTTGTGAGATTTCCGAAATGGCCAGGATTTCGGGACACGGCGTCGAGTTTCGAAAAACTGACACCACGTGGCGTCGCGACCTGAAGACACAATTCCTTCTCTCTTGTTCTCTCCCCCGCGGTGCGAGAAGCAGGGCCTTCACACAGGGTCTAGCCGCTCGCGACGGTTTCCCAAACAGGCCAGCTTTTCGCCTTTGAAATTCGCCGAACCAGGAAGGAAAAAAAAAAAAAAAACAAGAGGGGAGCCCTCACAAAACGACCCCGCATGGGCTGCGGTTCCCCCGTGTGTAGACTGCCTCGATGCGCCCCCGCTCTGCGGGCGCGCATCGAGGCACCCTACCCGTGTGGACGGGGAGGGCTCGCCCCGCTCGGACGCCTGCTTTTTTCGTGGCGCTCGTGCTGCATTTCTCACTCGAAGGAAAGAGCCCGGTAAAATTTTCTTTCGACTTGTGAAACAATGTGCGTTAGTACGTATCGAGCAGGCTCGGGTCAACTGCAGCGTCGCTAATGAGTCAACTTTTGCCAGTGTCGTCTTGTCTGCTACGGACGCATCGTCTGCTCACCGCGCCGCTCGACCAGCCCGGTGTCCTGGCTATTTCACGGAATGAAACGTGTTGTTGGGGGACGTCGGTTCCGAAAGCCTTTCAGGTCCCATGGGTCACCTTTTCGACATTAAGGGGTCATCTGTTCAATTTGTCACAGGGCATTTTTATTTCCTTCCGCTTGCATGATACTTGTTCGCACTTGGCACATCCCGAACTTTTTTTTTTTTTGCTGTTGAACAACTTGCACAAATTGTGTTGGTACATTGATTCGTACATTAGAATTAATCAGGTGTCTGATATGTGGGCGTCTTTTGAAGACGCATGCAATTAAACGAAACGAGCTTTTCTTTTTCTGCTCGCTTTTAATTTCTACGCGCGAACATTCACACCCGAATTCAGGAAAATAATTTTTCCTATGCTAATATCTGCATTGACAAATAATTTGCAGCACAAAAACATTTTGCGTTATTGTTGCAAAGCACAAGCGGTAGAGCAAGATCATAATCTATTATTTCGGGGTTCATAAAAAACCAAAAATCAAATGCCTCAACCCTTACCTACTTTGCGTTAAGGTTGAGGTGCAAGTATACTAACATTATGAGTAACGGAAAACAAAGAAATACGCAATTAACGCGACAGTGCCAAAACAAGCAGATGAGCATATGCAAGTCTTCGGCAAGTAAAAGAAAAACACGTTATGAATGTTTTCTATTGCGTGGGACGCGTCCGCTCAACGGGCTTTCCGGTGCCTCCAAAGCTAAAAAAGACGCACGCCGGCCCGACGAGAACGCTTCTGAAAAGAGCACGTGCTGGATCGACTTGCACGCGCTAGCCCCTGAGGCAGCTTTGCTCAAGAAGAGAAAGGTGCTACTGATTGCGGGTAGGTTCTTCTTTTCTTTTAGACGTACACTAAAATATTTTAATACTCCCCGCCCCAACCACCGGCTAGTGTGCGACATGATCAGTGAACAATATTCTTGGACTAGCGCTCTTACGTGAAACGCCCTGTCCGTCATACTACCTGAAATGGGGTATGCTATACGTTCCCCGGGTATGTGCCGAGTCATAGACACGAGGAGAAGATAAGAAATTGGCTGCGTATCTGGTTGCTTCGCTGCAAATGTATACCATAGCCTTCGGCCGCCCCCGCCTCGTAACATCCTCCCCTCTCCCCCTCACGCTGTTCTTCTCCCCCTGCCTCCCCCATAATTAATGCAATTGAAGTTTGATGAATTAGATTCAATTTTCCCTCGTTTTCTTGGTTCGCGCGCCACCTGTTGGGACCTTTTCTTTCAATTGTTCTTGGAACAGCGCCTCAAAAACCTCACCCCGCCTGGGTTCCTGGCTTCTCTACCTACGCTTCCAAGAGCTGCTGAGGTATTCGTGAACAAGTGCCACTCCCTAACCAAAGCTGATCTGCACCACCTCATTTGGTTTTGCCCCAAATTAACTCGCTATAGAAATTTCTCTGCCCCCACCAACGATCCCGCGATAGCCATAGACCCTCACTCAGTGGGCACTCCCATCCTTCACAAGATTGCTGTATTCGCAGTCACAAGCGGTCTAGCACGAGCTGTATAGAACGGCCGGTCTGCTCCCCTTCCTTACCCATTCCTTTGATCCTATTCCCCCAACAGGCCTAGGGCCAGCCTTGCCCCAAATAAAGGTTTCTCTCTCTCACTCTTGAGGAGACATCTTTCTTTTATTATATTTACTTCTATCTGGCCTGTTTTTGACACCGTCTTTTACCGCATTTTTATTAAAAACAATCGCACGTCTATTTTTGAATAAAAGAACGCTGCTGCGGCCAGTTATGCACTAATGTTTTGCCTCAATTATGCCTAATGCTTTTTTAAAGACGATAGTCTTTCTTGGGCTACTTAAACGCGATTGATTGATTGATATATCTTTATTTGGCGAGCATGAAGCGCAGATGTTAGGGCGCCCGCCCGGTGGACGGCACCGATTCAGCCACCGGTTCAAAAGTTATAAATATTATTAAACAAGACGCTTATATACGCAAAACCGTTCCAAACTTCTAAAACTGCCAAGATTTGTCATACATGTCCCAATAATATGGCGCGAAGGAAACCCCAGGTACATTTGAGGCAAAATGTAAGCACATAACCGGGATTACGCGCGTTCTTTTAAATAAGCATAGACATGGCCTTGGTTTTCACGATAGCAATTTAAAAAAGAGGCGTTAAAACAATGGTTTGACCAAAAAATACGAAAAGAAGCTGGCGCCCGAGCCTCGAGCTCGAGCGCAACCCTAAGCCGAACAGTAGCAAAGGTTCCAACAGATGGCGTGCGAGCTCTGCAGCGCGGGAAAGTGGATTTAATTTAGCTAACCTCCATCGCGTCAGACGCGCGAGGAGTGAGAGAGGGGGGGGGGGGGGGGGAGAATGTATGAGACGGCAGGGGCTGCAGAAGACTATCGCCTTTCGACGACATTTGCAGCGAAGCGAGCAGATACGCGGCCAAGTTTTTCTTCTGAACAATATTGACACATAGAAATATATGCACTCCGCCAGGTTCAGTAGCTTGGGACGGTTTTGCCTATATATACTCCTTGTTCCAGCATTGTTTCATGTTTGGCCCAGCGGCTGAATCGAGTGACAGACGGACAGATAGACAGACAGAAAAGAAAAAAGGACGATTGAGAGTGCACGTTCGGCAACTGGACACTAATGCTTTCTCAATCACTGTATCATAAAAAAGTGCTTAGGTGTCCTCGGAATTTACACCTAGGAAAGAGAGCTGCAATTATTGTGTGTGGCACCGAAGGGTGCACAGAAAAGGCACAGTTCAGAAGCTTGGTGCGCAAGCTTAGCAATAGACGTCTTTTTTTGGAAGTGCCTACGTTCAGTGAGCCAGTTTTATTTGTTACAAGTCTTAATGAAAACCGTTTCTTCAGCTCATTTACACAAAGTTTCATGAACGACAGCATAAAGCTTTAAGAGCTGCATAATTTGTCCCTTTCGACGTCAGTGTAACATTATATGTGCCGTAACATCGTTAAATATCTCTTTTTGCGCAGATGCAAGGCGCCACACAAGGCGGCAAGAAGCTGCTCTTTTTGTGACTTTCTGAACCCTCGCCCGCGCCCCTAGAAAAAAATAAGATACATAATAATTGGTATTGCCTAAAGGAGTTATTAAATAAAGCTCTAAAAAATCTCAAATTCTGACCGAAAACTTTCAAAGTATAAACACAAACGATGCAATCAGTGCGCAGACAGTCATCCATAACCTAATACCTACGCAAATAATAAGTTGCCGAAAGTTTCACACAAATAAGCACACAAATCCGTTCGCAGAAAAGTTGGCGTACGAAAATGTCGGTGCACCGGAATGCTTGCACCGTAACATCCCGCATTGAAATGTTCCAGTACATCGAAATGTCCTAGACCCGTCTAAAATGGGCCGTTCATAGGCGTCTAAATAGTAGTAACTTGGAATCCCAAACATCAATGCTCAACATTGGGGTTAATTTCAGGTGCAGCACTACCATTGCGTTCGTATAATTCACGACACTTTAACTGTAACAGTGTGCTGTAAATGTATAATTGCTTCCATTTCGGTTAAGCGCCATTGACTTTTTCACGTATATGCATGCTTCTTACGGCGTCGTTTATACTTTTTATAACCGTTTTTAACGCATATCAGTTTTTAACTGGTGCTGTTCTGATGGAAGCGCCTTGGAAGCAGTGGAGCGCGGCCACAATTTTAATATTTACAATTAACAAAATATCAAACACATTCTCTAGAGCGCACACAAGAATGAGAAAATTCGCAAAGCTTAAAGGCAACAAATATTGAACAAAAAGCTGCGGGAAAAAAACTGCGAAACTACGGCAATATACTGGGAATTTTTCAAAAGGATGAAAAACAATTAATTAAACTTGAACACACCTCTAATTAATATATTCCCTCTGGTAAAAAGCGTTTAAATAGCATTGGGATGAATGGTACATAAATTGAATAAAATAACAATTTAAACGAAAAAAACCAACGAACATTGGTGAATCTATAAACCGGCATTCGAGAAAACGATTTTTGATAAAACGGACGCCGCTTCGATATAATAGCGTTAAAAAAGCGGCGCTCGTTCAGCTCTTGGCAACCCCCCTTGCGCCATAATTTCAGTCTCAGAAACTTGAAGAAAGTGCTTTATTTTTATTTATTTACTATTTATTTCATACTTCCAGCCTGAGTGCCAGGCCTTAGGCATGTGTGGGAATAGATATATACAGTAACAAGGACGGCATGATTACCTGTATACATAAGAAAAACACAATACAGCAAAAGAAAAGAAAACGCTAAACAGATTACAAATACATTCATACTAATCCGTATGTAAAAAAAGACAAAATGGCATACCTGCGCGCAAACATATACGTTTTACACCATTTAACGCATCACTGCAGGAAACCGTGCGGATAACTTATTTTCACATTTGACACCGTACTAACATAGCGTTATTTGCCACCTCAGAAAAAAGAAAGAAAACGAAGAAGCAAAAAACTGTACACAGTAGCGCGTGTGGACACGTCGTAGGTCCTTCAGGCACAGTTCTTGTGCTGGAAAGTCTCCCCCCCCCCCCCTCCCCCCTCCCCCCCCCCCCCCCCCCCCCCCGCGCGCGAAAAAACCAGGGGAGCACGCTTTGTTTGCTCTGCGCAAACTAAAAATGAGGAGGGGGGACAGTCAAGTCAGCCAAACCTTTTCAGTGGCAGCAATTATCTCCGCCACTTCCTTGGGATAAACCAGGGGAGCAGGCCTTGTTCGTCCTCGTGCACACTACCGACTGCCTCTTTGTTACTCTCAGCGACAACAGATGGGAACCCTCCCTGGTTCCGCTGAGGAGAGGCGAGTGTTCGGCTGGAGACGGTCCTCCTCTCCACTCCTTCCAGGAAAAAGGAGGGGGACGGGGGCGCCACGTAGCGTCAGTTTTTCGAAGTTTGTGGCGATACGCCTCACCCCGGGCATGAAAAGTGTTGCAGGGAACCTACACAAACAACGTTGCAAAAAATCTACAATAACAGGTTTGTAGCCCACAACCTGAAGTACTCAAACCCGGGAGTCATTTTTTCTATCTGTTTTCTGAGCGCCACAATGTTGTGTTAACTAGTGCGGAACGACCTGAAATCCAGCCTGTTCTCATAGGCCGCAGCAGAAAAATTTTAGACGGCCCGGGAACCTCGTGAGTTAGTCGTACAAGCCCAATATTTTGCCACGGCATGCCGCTAGAGCCGTGCTACGGATATCCCGGAGTCGATTTTTCTAGCTGTCTTCGTTATTAAACGGCGGCCGTTTCTTTTTTCTGCCCCATTCAGTTACGCCCCGGACGGGCGAAGCGCCGGGAGAGGGGCGCAGTCAGGTTTCCGCGGCGCGTGTCCCTCAATCCTGGGGATAAGTTGGGATGAATTATTTTAAACAACTACAAATTGTTTGGGCAAGTAACGTGCCTTAAGTCAGGCCTTTTCAAACGCTCATAAAGTCTATTTTGCCTACAAATAGCTTGATGTTACGCTTACGTCTGGTGTCAGGAAACTGTACTATCTTTAATAATCATGTTTTAATGGTGGCATACTGCTACATGTGACCTCTCGTGTCAAAATGTTTTATCTTGGCTCGAGCGTTGTTTTCCTAAACTCTTGCACTGCACTGTTGTAGGTTTGTGATAGTACAACCGTGTATGGCTTGTTTTTAGGCCTTTCCCTACAATTTAATAGCAAACTGCATTTTCCCAAACAGTTATGCGTAAACATAGTATGGCAAGCGCAATGAGTCATTCCGCCTTTGAATTACCTTGGTTTATCTGATGAGACAGCATATTTGATGCTCACTGTTGTATAATGTCTGTGTCAGTGCCGCGGTAGACGCACACGTCTATTTATTTGTGAAGCAGTTGCCCCTAATAGCGTCTTTATTAACCATGTTTTTGAGTAAAGGTGAATATGTGAAAATGCCACTTGAAGCCTAGTGTTATCGTTATGGTATTTATTCCTTGTACGTTGGTCATTTTCTGGGCAATTTAAAAATAGACAGCTATTCAAATCTGAAATGTATGCATACTAACACCCAATAAAGTTGTATAGTATATTGAAAGCAGTGTATGAGTCATAATAGTTGGTTTCGTGCGTATTTTAATGCAAGTATATTTTTTCTTTTACATGCAGCTGAAAGCCAGAAGATGATTCTGCGGGTGAAGCCAAAGACTGTGTGCCACTCTAGGTGCCTCAGACCAACTTTTATATAGAACTGTGCTCCGATAGGCAACTGTTGGGAACTGTCAGGGACAACACTGCTGCGATGGTTTCTGCTTTCCAATTGTTGGTATGACTGCGGGTCATATATCAAGGCTGTGTTAAAATGGTGCTTGCGGTCTCCTGCTGATACCAATGCATCCGCCAGCCTGGCATATGACCTCGGTGTATACCGACGGGAAAGCAGAAATATTGGAAAAGTGGAGTCCCATAGACAGCTTCCCAATGCCTATAGGAACACCGTTTTATATAAACAGCTGGCCTGAAGGTACCTGGAACGGCGCACCGGATAAATTCCATAATCATTTTACATGGATCAATGTTCCAGTAATTTAAACTACCCTTTTATTTGGAACAGTGATCCGCATACTTTTATTTGGAACACCGATCCACATAATTTAGTTGCAAAAATATGTGGGGCACTGTTCCACTTAATTTTCAGGATATGTGGAACACGGTTCCAAATATATAACTGGAACTTTTTTGCAAAAAAGTTCCAGTTACTAAGTGGATCTTACGTGGAACCAGATTAAGAGTGTACTTACGCGCGGATAATGTCGAGTGCAAGGTGGCTAACGCGCACTTGTTCTTCTGCATGCCCCATCTACATCTCTTTTCGTGTGCTGCCGTTATTTGTTTTCCTGACTTATGTGTTACATTTAACGTATAATTAGTGCCGTACCACGTCGGTTTCGTGGGGCCTCGCCTGAAAACGTTCGTCAAATTGTGGCGACTGTGTTCGCCCGGAGAAAACTTCCTTTTTGAGGACACAGGGGACCGTGAAGTCAGTCTCCAGAACATAACCAAGTGGCGAATGCATTGCGCATTTTAGAATTTCGGCTGAAAACGTCTGTGCGCTTGCACACGACTCCAGCACGCACATTTCAACTAGAATCACTCGGTGCTTCAAGACGGGGCGAGTGCAGAATCCGACTAAACAAACCCTCTCAAAATCTACATAGGACGCAGTGATTTATATGCTGCACAAAAAAGGGCCCACATCCCAAAGAGCAAGGCAAAAAGAGAGCGTCGAAAGACGCGGATGCTTGCCCGGTTCATCTTTCTCCGTGTGTACATTACACCGAGTCTCTCCCCGTCCGGCAGTCCAAGTCCAGCGAGTCGCCGTTCATTGCGACGCCTGTCAATAGGGAGCGGGGTGGCCCTACCCTCGTGGCGTGCGTACACACACGTCTTCCGCAATCCCTACGGTGGGTACGGACGCGACGTCGCCTGTGCATGGCGTGCGCAGAGGACAGCTCGGCGTGCACGCAGTCCTCCGCTGTGGGCAGCGGTGAGTCCAATCAGGCGGAGTAGGAATAAGGGTTGGCACGTATTTAGAGAGACAAAGAGGAGCCGCTTAGACGACAGCAGGTCCCACAACACAACAGAACGAAAGGAAGCCCGCGCTGTGGGGGAAATAAAATTTGGCCCAGAGGACTGCGAGGTTCGGACGTGCCGGAACGCGAATGCACGACGTGTTTGTGTTCCGAGGTGGGATGGAGAAAGCCTTGGGCACCCTCCTCCTAGTGAGCCTGTGTATCGCACTGTCACGCCGGCAGGCGTTCTGCGTGGACGAAGAAGTGAGCGGGGACAGGCCGCTGGGGCTATTTAGCCGATTGCTCGGCCCGTGAATGGGCCAGTCTTTTTATTTTTCTTTTTCTTTTCTCTTCTTTTTTCTCTCGGTGCTCATAACGGGGAGGCTCGTATCGAGTTGCACCGCGCGCCGTCCTGTCCACCTCGAGGCTACGTGTATTCTCGCCAGAGAAGGAACTTCTGGTTTAAGTATCGCCGCGACGTGTATTGCGTGAGGCCTGATTAGCTCTCTCTCTATCTCTCTCTTAACCTTAACTTGTACGAAAGCGCCTCTAGTCTGCTTAGTTTACTTTTACCCAGAGCCTCAAAAAATTCTGGCGGTGACGTTGAAGGCAGCACTCTCATCAGCTGCATCGTTTGTTGCAAACTACCAACTGAACTGTATACAATATGCGGGCGCCAATCCTCTGGCCCCTTTTTCTGGGCACGTGTTGTGTCCTACGGGTATTCTGTGGCTATTTCTGCACAAGAGAAAAAAGAATGTGATTCGTTTCGCTGAGGTGAAAGCGGGTGGCGGGAGTGCTTGAGCAGGGGGAGCGGCGCTATATTATTCTGGATTCTAATTAGTTTAGCCACCTTTTCGGAGTCAACAGACCCTTTTTGAGCGCGGCGTCGCTAATGGTGTTGATCAGTTGGGCGAGCGCGACTCGGGCCGTCCGTTCCGGGAAGCTATGAAAATATACTGCTGGAAAGGCGATAGAGCCGACACCCTGCTCTAACACGAGGAGATACGACCACGTAAGCCGGAGTACGGTTAGATATATGCACGCTAACATATCCACATTCTCGTCCTCTGTGCAGTCTGCGTAGCTGCCGGGCTGTCTGACCGACGTCAGTGAGCGACGTCAGGTCCGTAGCCAGAAATTCAGTTAGGGGGGAAGGGGGATGCTTTGGCCCGTAGGACGCCGGCATGGTCCTCAGCCGACATGGTCTTAGCTGTTAGCAGAGCCTGGGTGAAGCCTGTTAACACGCCTCTTGGAGCAACGAGGAGGCGGGAACTACATGTGCAGGGGCACTACCGTCTCCAAATCGTACAAGTGGGGCGGGCTACCCCCCACTACTCCCTCCCTAGCCTCAGTTAGCGCATAACCAAACTACACACAACGCAGTTATGCTGCATGATTGCCGCTGTTATGATCTGGGCACTTTAACGGACAATCTCAGGTGGGGTGTGTGCCACAGAATCCGAACTGCGCTAGTTGGTGGAGAAGTAGACGATCGAGGTTGCTCTCATTGTACAGGTGATAATATGTAATCAAACGCATCCTCGCCAGAGAAACTCTAAACATGCATTCGTGCCGAACGCTTTTCTTGTTTGCACTTTCTGACGTACAGTTATGGACCATGAAATGAGAACACAAAAATATGAACCAGAACACGCAAAATCAAAGAGTATGGATAGTGAAGATAAAATAAGGCCTCGCGTGTGGTATATTTGCAAAGAGACGTTTGCAATCGTTGTTGCTCTAATAAAGCCACGCGGCAATTTCACCCGCACGGAAAGAAGTAGAAATTGCGCTATTTGTGTGCCCCGGTTCAAATTTTTCTGTTCGCGTTTCATTCGTTCGTGACTGCACGTACGGTAAGTTCAAAACGTAATTGACTTGTAATGAACACGGAACCGTAGAAAATTATCAATGTGCACGCCGATATAACAGAACTGCAGAAACGTTAAGGTTCTCGCACGTGACCCGTATATTCTCTACAGCTCGACATCGATACTCACGTTCGACAGAATGTGATTGCAGTATCAGTGCCGGTAATTGCGCCTTACTTTTACGCAGACACAAACCTACAAGGTTAGTTATGCCAAATAAAAGTTGCCACTCGAGTATGAAAACCTGAGCGTAACTAATTCGTTGTTCAATACTTCGTATTGAAGAGGCTCTTCGGCCAATCGGTACTCACCCGATAAAAATATAACGACGGGTTCACGTTAACGGTAAATGGCAAAGATGGGCTGAAATATACCGGTGGAATAGCGCCCAAAATGACTCCAGAATAAATCGCGCAGCGCAACTTGGCTCTCTCCTTTCGCTAATAACCGTTATCAACCCATCCAAGCGCCGGACAACGCAGCACCTTTCCCACCAAGCGGAGATGTGCGCCATTTCAGGGCGCACGGACACCGCCGGAGCAGGTTTCCATTTGCAACCGTGTCAGATAGGAATCAACCCCGTACAAGGCCAATGGGTGAGTCACGGCATCCAGCCGAATAAAATGGTAGCCGGGTGGCGCTAACCACCCAGTTTAGTCTGACGTTGGCGCCGCGACCTGATGCCCAGAAAGACGGGAGGACGGGGACGGAGGACGCGCCGAGCCGCGGACGCAGGTCTGGCGTGGCACCTCTCGGTATTTATACGTAGCACACATAATAGAGCTCGCTGCAAACGACTCCCGCGCAGTCTGGGCAAGAGATTAGCCGTCCCTGCTCCGGCCCACGCAGTGCTCGGACATTTGACGACTAGCGGGCGGACCGGTGCTGGCTGCGCGATAAGGGCCTTCTTCGCTCTTTCCGCCGACTCGCCTTCGCCGAACCTGAAAAAGCGCAGCCAAGCGCGGGCCCCGCGAGCGCGCAAGAGCAGAGCTGGCGGATGCCGGGGATGAGCGGATGCGGGAAGAGGAGGGAAGCAAGGGAGATAAGTCGGCTCAGGTGACGTGGAAATTGCACCAATTACCGCACGAATGACACGCTGCATTGTTAGCGCCGCGCGGAGAGAGTCGTCGCGCGTAGACCGGAGGGAGTGCGAAAGGCGTCAGCGTGCCTGCCTCTTCCCCCTCGGGCTCCCGTGATGAATGGGGACTCCGGTGACAGGTAAATACGTGCCGGGACCGCTGCCACCGCCGCCGACCGTGCGCCTCGCTCCTTTCTCGGCCGCCTGGCGATGAATACGCGCCGCGCTAAACGCCAGAGAACGTGCGGATATAATGCGCCAGCCGTTAGGCATGCCGCGCTTTCGACCGCCGCATGACGCTGGATGATGCTCTGAGGGGAAGAAGAGCGGGATGAGCGGGACCTATTCCGCGTAACTATTACGCAAGGTGTCGCGAGACCCGAAAGAGAAGCTCGCCACATGGCCTGCGTTCGAGGCTACGTTCCACGCCGGAAATGCCGTCGCGTAAAAGCTCCTCCGCGACGGGAAGTCCAACAAGTTGAAAGTTGCCTAGCTGCTAATAGCTACGCTCAACACCAGACACGACAGAAAGTTCTCGTTGCTCACGCCCCGTGCCTCCACGCTCGCCGACGAATTTGGTAAACAATCACAGCACCTCATTTCATGCAAAACACTTTCCTTTGCCCGCCATAAATCTTAGTTTCTCAGTTAACAGGGGTGGAACGGCTGAGTAGCTGTTGGTATTGGTTACTTCCCTCTGCCTCCTTTCGCCGGGAAAATATTTGCAGGCTGCCGTGATTGCACGCTACCACTTGCGACAAGTGTTCCATTTCATTTTTTTTTTTTTAAGTAAGGTAGTTTTTTCTTGGGTAGGCTAAACGGGAAGATATTTTTTTCTGATTGATGGATTCACGGATTGTGGTTTAACGCGCCGACGCAACTCAGGCGATGAGGCGCGCCGTAGTGGAGGGCTCCGGATTAATTTTGACCACCTGGGGATCTTTAACGTGCGCTGAAATCGCGTACGCTTTTTGCTTTTCGCCTCCATCAGAAAAGCGGCCGCCGCGGCCGGGAATCGAACTTGCGACTTCATGCTCAGCAGCGCAAAAGATGGTTTTCCAAGTACCTGTCTGTTCCTTAAACTCCTGCCAACTCGACCCCCTCCCCTCCCCCCAAAAGAAAAGAAAAAGAACGCCCCGGATCCGTTCGCTTCGCTGTAAATAAAGTGCTGGAATGGCGTATACTCAACGCGAAGAGAACCTCAGGGATATTTTATGCAAAAGTGCAAGTACATAACGGAGGGTACCCGCGTTCTTAATTTTGAATAAGATAATTTGGAGAATTTTCCATGGGAGCAAATTAAAAAAAAATGTGCTTACATGCTTTGAAGTCGATACCTGTTGACAACTCCAGTGCTGTTGCATGCCATTTCCGCCTCTTTCTGTGCTCTCACTTTTTGTCTTTTGGCTCAAAATTACTTCGACCAGCTTCTCTTCTTCTACTCACGAGGCGTCACGTTCAGGTGCCCCGCGGCACGCACTAAACTACAACTTTTACGTTTCCAATTCATACTTCTGTGAATGTTCTGAAGCCGGCACATTAGTCCCCCAATGCTGCCGATTCCTGGCCAATCATCTGAGTTGGTATGTTGTTGCTGTCGTAGTTCCCGAGAAAGGAACGGCAACAACAACTTATGTTGAGAGAAAGAGAGAGAGATAACTTCAATGATATAGAGAAGTCATCCTAGCGGCCAGGTCGGCTTGCTACTCCATGTGGGATTTTTAGGGGCGAAGCACCTTAGGACTTCGCTTTGTCCGGGGCTTGGCGTCCGTGTACGCAGTGTTGCGCATGCGCGAGGAGCATTGGATTGGATTGCATTTGGATTGAAATGGATTGAAATGGATTGGATTGGATTAAATTGAAATGTATCGGATTGGATTGGATTGGATTGGATTGGAATTGTATATACTGTGCACACGCGTTGTCACTCATTTACATGCGCGAGTGGGCAATGCCGCGGGTGATTTACTGTAAGAACGATCCCCAGTGCTTCGCCCAATCGTCATGGTTCACTTCGTGGATATGCGTGATTTTTTTTCTGCCGCTGGCAACGTGCGGAAATAGTGGTGGCGCATCGGGCTTCTACGGTGGAGACACATGTTCAAAGCACATCGGAACACGCATGTAGGTGTTTTTTAATTAGTCTTTGCAGTGGTGGCCATTTTGTGGGCCAGACCACAACAACGACGCTTTGTCTCAGAATGAAAAACAATGCGTTCAAAGACGGCGTCAGAGAGAGGGGAGATGGAAGCGCCCTTTCGCAACAGATGGTGCGCGGGAAGTGCGAACGCGGGCAAACTGAATTCACTCGAACACAGCATCCGTCAAGGGAGAAGCGAGAGACGAGGGTAAGCGCGCCTGGGGCGGGAGGGGGCAGTTACGCAGCAGGCTGTTTTATAGTCTCTCGACGACCTTCTCATCGAAGCAGCATATACACAGCCGGTTTTTTTTCACATCGTGTTTCTGGAAGGGTACTAAGATAATACCTAGCTAGGACTTAATGCAGCGTTCGTGGATTAACGGGATGGACTGCTGTGAGCGGGTCTTCCGTCGAGATAACAGTGAGTGAATGTGCAATTTGTTGAAGCCGAACTTGCATGAAAGTTGCCTGCGCTGAATATACGTTAGCATGAACACGGGTAGGCGGACAGACTATAGGGCGGAATGCTATTAGGACACATTAAGACAGAGCAGTGGACTTGGGTAGGACATGCAGTGAGAAGTGGCAACTGGTGGACTCTCCGAGTAATACATGTCGATGGACGGAGATCGGAGTAAGGGAGGAGGACAGAAAGTTCAATGGGCGGATGAGGCCAAGAATGATCGGAGGCCATGAATGGGTTCAGACAGCATTGTACAGGAGTAGACGGAAGTCTATACAAAAGGTCGTCGTCGTGTAGCGAACCTACGTCTTTGGAATATACGTCTCCGATCATATCGCATCTGGGTCATACCGTACCACCTTTCGACGCCCCGAATATGATCATTTAGAGTCTTCACCTTTCGCAGAGATTTAGTGCTTACGTATTTTTTTGTAGTGATTTGTTTCGCGACTTCGTCAAATATATTAAATATATTAAAATATATTAAAGTGCACTTGTGCACAGTTCTGTGTGATTCTGATTATTTTTTATTATATTTGATTATATTTGTACGGTAGTTGTACAGTTTTTGTTAACCTGACTTGATGTTTGATGTATATGTTTGATTTTTAGTGTATGTGCTTGATACACTTCCCTCATTACCTGCTGTTAATTTTTTTCCTATCACCGGCCGCGGTGGCTCAGTGGCTAAGGCGTTGCGCTGCTGAGCACGAGGTCGCGGGTTCGATTCCCGGCTGCGGCGGCCGCTTTTCTGATGGAGGCGAAAAGCAAAAACGCCCGCGTGTACAAGATTTCGGCGCACGTTAGGATCCCCAGGTGGTCAAAATTAATCCGGAGCCCTCCACTACGGCGCTCCTCATCGCCTGCGTTGCGTCGGCGCGTTAAACCCTACAATCAATCAGATTTTTTCCTATCCGTTAAATAAATAAATAAATAAATAAATAAAACCATTTTGATGGTGAGACAGGGAAAACGTCGCACACGACTGAATTGTGTGGCTTGTAATAATTCCAGCGGGAAACGAGAATTCTATCTTCTTAAAATATAATCACGAAGGAATAATTTGCTTACTTTCGTGTCCAGTAAACAAATATTTCCGAGAACACTGACGAAAACAAAACGGGAGGTAGCGTGCCGAAGTTTACTTTGATAATGCCTTACGCCACATAAGCCTGTCCAGCTTCTTCAAACCTACTATTTCTTTAGTTGCTATTCCAACATACATCTGCAATGACGTTGCTGTTAAAATTTAAATTTTAAATGTTTAATAAGCACTTCTACGTGGATTTGAAGAGGAAACCTTTCTGTCTGTCTGTTATGGTTCAGCTCCCTTTCGCCGCATAAGGAAAATGCTAGTAATGAAAAGGCGCAATTGGCCTTGATATCTTTATACACGAACGCTAAACACTGACACTAAAGCAATGGCTTTTCAGCAGTGCAGCTGAGTGTAGTAGCGAAGACGACTTTAGCAGGGCTCGGTGTACATAACTTTTTAGAGGGACAAATGGGATCTTATGGAGGTAGATAATAAAAGGCGCTGTGACCTCCACGCTTCGATATTGACTGCTTATACTGTCCGAGAAAAAATTTCCTCCTATCAATGCATTTGTGTTTGATAGTGAAGCCGAATTGGATGTCAGCTTCGCTCTCCATACAGATACATACAAAGACACTTGATAAAGGCCCTATCATGCAGCTTATATAGCACCCGGTAAACAACAACAACAACAACAACAACAACAACAAAATCTTCCGAGCAACGCATTTCGGTGTAGTTGTGAAGCCTAATTTAAAGTTGCTCTGAGCACAGCAGAGCTGCTCACGCATTTTCCCGGCAATTCCTACTTCGGGGTATACAATTTTTGAAGTGAGTTGGCGTTGTTTATAAATGGAACGCGGAACGCTTGGGATGCCTTACTTTCTTGGTGGGTATACCAAGCCAGTCGTCTTAGAAACAAAAATTTAGTAAATTCGAGATCTTGCTCTCGATTTACATTTAGGCCCTCGGTTGCGGTGCTGAGCGCTATTAAGCGCAGTGCCGCGTCCGACTTAGTACGAAGTTCAAACCCAACCTTCACGAGTATGCATTAATACACCAAGATTCCTCCGTTGCGTGCCTGGTGCCAGGCGGAACGCGTACGCGCGTGGAAGTATGGCAAGAGCGGTGGCATTTTTCTTTACGCGGTGTCGGCGAACCAAGCGTGGTGGCCTGGTCATGTGCTGAACGCGCCTAGCCATGTGCCTTCTCCGTTGCAGGGGCTTCGGAGGCGGCGGACATCAGAGGTTTGTTCGCGTCTCTCGCTCAGTTTGCCGTCGATAAGGCACGCAGCGCGGCAAGCTGAGGAAATTGGCGCGCCTTAGCGGGTCTATGAGGCGCTATTGTCCACCATGGCCGCCCGCAAAGTTCGGTTGCGCTCGCTTGGCACACTCGGCGTTCTCGCCGTGTTCGGTGCGTGCCTCGCGCGGTGTCGCACAAAGTTTTCAAGTGTGGCGGGTGGCGCTGAGTTTGAGCGCATTCGAGGCACAACAGAGCGTACCTGCAAATGAAGCGTCCCAGTGCGCTGCACTTGCTGCGGCCGGTGCACTGGCGGTCCTGTGCCGTGAAATGTGACTGCGTATTCTCTATGCGGCTTTGTATAGGACCCCTGTGGTTCGTGAAAACAAGCTGAGTGACGAATTCCACAAAGGTTACTGAGCTAACAGGATGGCAAGTTGGGCGAGTTGGTGTTGACTCATCTTGAAAATTGGCGCGGAAAGACATTGACTAAGAAGAGAAATACACAGGACGACGCGCTACTAGCAACTGGCAACAGTTATTAAGAAACAGAAATATACAGGGCGACCAACCGACATAATTCAACTGATTAAGACTTAAACAGAGATTATCAATAAAGATCACCCCGGACATAAAAAATACAACCCACAATATGCTATCACCGCACGTGTCGTCCGAGAAACGCCAACTCTGCTTCTTGCAGACTGACTGAAGGATGACTCACGCACGTCGACCTCTCCCGGCTGATATTCCAAGCTTCTATTACCTCCCTTTGTGTCCTGCCCCTGTGCCTAAACAACACGGTTGTTTTTTTCGACAATGGATTTACGCCCCCCCCCCCCCCCCCCCCGCACCTTGCACTCTTTACAGTGTGAAGCCAGGTAAAGCTGGCTACTGGCCAGGTAAAGCTGGCGTGTTTACTGAGCTAAAAACGCGCGCTTCATAAGCCGTGCGTAGTTAAAGCAGAAAACTCCCCAAATTATCTCGAAGGAGTCCTCATCGAGCAAGTCAGTAGGCGGCAAATGAGTATTTATTGATTGGGGCGAGTACGGCGGTTAATTTTCTCGCGACGCCCGTTGCGTGTCACTGAGGCCAGCCCAGTGGAGAAAGTTGGTGTTAGTTAAATTGCACCCTGCACTGAAGCCACGCCCCATTATGCCAAGAGGGCGGCTCGAAGGACACGGGCGCATTTACCCGCTATTCAAGAATGTTTCGGTATTCTTGCGTCGTCGCGATTAACCGGAGTTAAGAACGCGGTATTTTTCAGCCTACCGACCTAACTCCCCAAAAATGATACGATCCACCTACAGCTGAGTACAGCTGCTGAATACGCTATCAGTGCGCTACTGTCCGCGGTTCAAGTCCAGGGGCGGTATTCTGGTGTTTGTCCGTTTTATTGTGACGTACTTCCAGTTAAGTTTTGCGCTACTGTTCTAATAAATGTATTGGAAGACTAAAGATATTTAAAATATCTTTTATGTGTTTATTGCTCCGCCAGCGAACAATAACAAGGCGACGAAAAGTTGTCTGCTCCAAATCGTCTGCTCCGAGAAGCCGCGCCTCATAGCTCCACCGGGCTTGCATGGCGTCACATCCGGGTGTTCGCTTTTACCCAATCAGGGCTTGCTCAAAACGGACACAAAACGGGAAAAAACACGAGAATACCGCCCCAGGAAGCTGTGGCCGTTTGATGGAAGCAAAAGGAAAACGACCGTGATAATGCCATTTACGCCGACGTCAGAGATACCTGGGGGTCTTATTTACTTCGCCGCACTGCAGCGCACCCGCTAGCTCAGGTGTACAGCCAGGGGCGGGAAACTTTGAACTTAGAGCAGAGCGACTCCGAGAACTCTCGTAGGTTCGCATAGGCGAGCGGTCGCGAATACGTTCCTGACGGAGTGCCACCAATTTGCGTCAGAAGTTCGCCATAAACGCGGCTGCCCGAGCAGTGGATTGAGAAATCTTCGACCGCACGCTTACTGCTATAGCCCGTCATTTGTGCCCTAGCTGTCCTCGCTTTTATGCTGCGCGCGCTTCCAATCTGTCCAAATGCGTTAAGAGGCAAAGCCATCTGTTTGCGTTCCGAGCGGTAATGAAAGGACGAGGCAAAGTCGACCAAATAAAATGCGATTCCAGGAAATCAGAGAATAGCTTCTTTCTGACTGATTATCCGCCGCTTGCAGCGCTGATGTCAAAACTTTTTAAGCGTTAACAGCGTCGCCTCAGCATATTGTTCAAAAAGCGACGTTTCGAGGACAAACGCTGGATAAGTTCATACAAAAACAAAACAATGTCATCACGGTTTGACACACTACCGCCTAAATAAAGAAAGCACATGGGCGCGCTTGTAAACGCCTCCTAGGCGAGACGTAAGCCTTTTGGCAAAGTCATCGCTTGGAGGTCATGTTGGTGTTTAAGGAACGCCAAAGGAAAACGTCCCTACGTGCATCGAGGCCTAACTAGCGCGTGTTGTGGGCGATCGCGTGTCCGGGTAATGCGGTGGCTGTGAACTGTCAGGCTTTACAGACACCTGAGAGGCGTTGCTTAAAAGCTAGGTGAACTAGAGATTTCCGTGCCGCAGTCTAGGTGCCGAACGAGGATTATGCGTCGCTTTTTTTTTTTTTTTTACCTTTACAAGCGGAAGGCCACTTCGGCGCTCTACGCCGCATATGGCACCTGGTTTTTACGCACTCGCGTGTGTGTATCAATTAAAGAACGCCGCAGGTGGGGCTCCATATTTCCACGCCGGGCTTCGAATTCTCATGCCACGAACTTTAGTCGACACTCCGAATAAACGTAGCTGTAAACAGGAACAGTATAAATATAACTGGCGCTTACAAAACGCTGCTTTATCTCCCTGGTGCGCCAAAAAAAAAAAAAAAAAAACTGTTTGCATTCTGGCATATAGTCGAGCGCGAATAGTCCGACACTGACATGTGCTGATATTTGATGCCCGAAAGCGCCTTTCCCTTTATCGAGTTTGCAGCGTCAGTGATTTCCAGGAAAAAGACGTTCCGCACTTGGGATTTGGCAACAGTAAGCAGAGAGAATAACATTAAAATAAACGAAGAAGTCAAATATAGTCGCTTGCGACGAAGCCCAAGCAGCAGCCGTTTTCTGGTGGAAGTCTAAAAAAATGTCTCATCAGACAAGCCCTGACGTCAGGGGCCGCGCTAAACGATGGGCTCTTTTCTCCGAAACGGCTCCACTTCTCCACATGCCGGGCGAGGGGTATGCGCCACATGCGACGAGAGACGCAAGCCGCGAACCCGTCGCCTTTCCAACTTTGACTTTCTAGGAGAGGGGAGGGGGGCAGGCGAGCCACGTGCCGTAGACTCCTTCAAATTCTCAGTCTATAGTGTAGAGGGGGAGGGGGTTATGCGGAGGGTATCGGAGGTATTTCTTGCTAAAGGACGGTGGCAAAAACGACGCAAATGGTTGTGGAAAACTCCTCCTCTTGATAGATTTTCGCGCAAGAACGCCCACCTGCGCGATGTTTTTTGTTGTTGTTGTTGTTGTTGTTCTTGGCACGTTCAGAGGTCGCATAGGGTCTACATTATTTCGTAGCCATCCACTGCCGCATGCCCCTGAGCTTTGAGTCGTAAAATGCCGATTTGAATTTCGCACTGCAGTGTATGCACATTCGATGTATGCCTAACACTGACGTGCAAACTAGCCGGGGTATGCTTATTGCTCAATGTTAGGTGCTATGACATCTGCAGCGTGTACAGAAAACAGTAAAAGACAGAAAGAAGGAGCGGGAGCACATGCAGTGCACTCGTACACGCGCACAGGACTTCGCGGGACGCCACGTAGCTCACAGAAGAAGGCAACCAAAAAAATGAATGAAGCTAACACTAATGCGTAAGACTCGAAGGTATTGAAGCTGTACGCAACAGTAGCGTTTGTCCTCTTTATCGCCCCACGGCGTTGTTTAAGCCTCGTCGCTGCACGAGGGACCACAGCTGGATGTTCGTCTTCCCCTATCACACACGGTTCTGCACCGCACGTGGCCTTCCTTGGTGGCCCGCGCTTATCGCTGCGGCGGCGGCGGCCTCCTCGCCTTCCTCAGCCACGTCCTGCGCACGGGTCCCGCGCACGTCTCCTTTCCCTCCTCTCCTATATCTCCGCCTACCTCTCCCCGCCAACGGGCCGCTGCTCCGTGCCGGGCGCTTGCGGAAGGGGGTGTGGTTTGACCTCTACAGTTCAAGGGGAAAACTGGTCACTCCGCGAAGGCTGCCCGAGGTAGCGTAGTGTTGCTTGTGCTACAAAAGAATGGTACTTTTTACATCGAAAGCGTTCTTTATCGTACAGTGAGCAAAACGCCGTGCGTCTGCGGCGTTTGTGGCAAGTTTGGGTCATTAAAAAGGCTGCTTTGTCTCGATAACGATGATCCCCAGTCGGTATTTCTAGATGACGTCACAGAATATTGTTACGTGTGTAACCAGCAACAGAGCGCAGACGTACGCCAATCGTCCGGAGCCGGTGTGCGCCGTTCTGGCGTGTCTCCATCATCCTCATCCTCATCATGGAAATCACAAGCAAGATCATCACCGCCTAAGCCGCGAAGACGAGAACGTGCCCCTTCGTGAGCGCGTGTTCTTGGTGTGACTGCTACCACCCATTTTTATGGCCGAATTTTTAGCAATAGCTCTCGCCCTATGCAAAGTACCGGAGCATGTATCAAAAATTATCATATTATCTGATTCGATGGCAGTTATATCAGCATTAACTTCCTCTTCGGACTCTCCATTGTACCGCACACTATTATTTTTTGTTCCCAGGCACGTGAAGGAGGTACGCTTGTCTTGGGTACCTGGCCATAGGGACATCAGGGGCAACGAGCAAGCGGACCATTTAGCGAATCTCGCTACCACAGCTCCCATTCAATTCGGAATTCCTAATCTGGCTTTATTTGCATCTGCGAGATTAAGACGATATTGGCGTTTAGACGCCACCCGTTCCTATTCACTTTCATAATTTGAAGAGTTCCAACACTTAAAGTTCGGGTGGAATGTTCATTTTTGTGGCTCTCGGCAATGCGAGGTGACCTTCACCGAGCTGCGCTGCAGGGTTCCAAGGCTTAATTTCTACCTGTTCAGATCAGAACTTTCACCTACAGAACTATGTGTGCGGTGCCAGGTCCCCGAAACAATCGAACATTTTTTTGTCGACTGTCGCCGTTTCTCAACAGCTATAGACAACTGTTTTTGAAGGACCCGATTGAGCGGATGGGGTTGACCTTATCGATAACACTTATATTATCTATTAGCGCATCAAAGCTGGGGTTTGCAAAAAGGGATATATATAATTGCATTCAAAATTTTCTTTCTGCCTCAGGTCGTTTGAATTGTTAAACGGTGCTGATTAATGGGTAACTCGGGTTTCATTCACAGCTAAGTTTCCTTTTACATCCTCTTTCCGGAAATAAGTATTTTAAAGTCCCCACGTATTTAACCGGTTTAGCCCTGGCCAATCCCCCCTTGTGGGTACGTGTCTAAATATTTGAGGACATCATCATCATCATCATCATCATCACCAGGCATCAGGCACAAGTTTCCCGAAATACACCCTCTTTTCTCTCTCCTACTGGCCCTCATCAATTGTTGCACCGTGACACTGGTGGAGGAGCTGGGCACCGGAGCATCTGATGCCCAGGTCGCCCTCTGAAAGTCCTGAGCGACCTCGCAGCGTCTGCACGCCCGTACATCGCTGCGTCCGCCGCAAGCTAGGCCTACCTCCAGAACACGGCCTCCTGCTTGACACCGCACCAAGGCGCCAGGTTTCTGAACCAGAGGTAATGGCTCAAGCATCGCTGCCGCCTCAGCTGACGCTTCAGCAGCCCCGTACTCCCAGCAGCTTTTTCGGAACCGATTCCGAGGACGTAGATGACTGGCTTGACCAATTCGAGCGCGTCGCCAGTTTCAACAAGTGGACACCTGCACAAAAGCTTGAGAATGTCTACTACTCGATAGAAGACGGGGCGCGGATATGGTTTGAAAATCGCGAACGAAGGTTAGAGACATGGGACGACTTCCACCGGGAAGTGCGCGACAGCTTCGCGAGCAGCGACCGTCGAGACCGTGCGCAAAGCCTTCTGGAAATACGGATACAAAAGCCAAATGAAAGCGTCGTGATGTTTGTCGAGGACATGGGCCGTCTGTTCCGGCGCGCGGATCCCGATATGTCCGAGCCCAAAAAGCTTCGGTATCTGATGCACGGCGTCAAAGAACAGCTCTTCGCAGGCCTTGTGCGCAACCCACCACGTACTGTGCAATAATTTATTAAGGAGGCAACTGCCATTGAGCGAGCTGTGCAGGAGCGGTGCCGCCAGTATTCCCGAACGTCGATCAAAACTCCGAGCCCGTCCGCGGCATCACTGTCCACCACTATGGGCGACAACAACCTGCGCGAAATTGTCCGCTCGGTTGTTCGTGAGGAGTTGGCCAAGTGCGGAATAGGAATAGCGCCGTCGCAGCCAACTGTCATCTCGGTTGCGGATGTTGTGCGGCAAGAAATTCGCCAAGCAATTTCTGCTCCTGAGCCCCTTCATCAAGCAATTTCCGCTCCTGAGCCCCGAACCCAGCTTATGCCCCAAATGGATTACGCGACTGCTCTCCGCTGTCACATGGCCACAGCGCCGGCCGCGGCGACTATGCCACCCCCGACGTACTCCCGACCGCAACCTCCTGCCTCTTGGCCACAAAGGGAATTCCCGCCTCGTCCGCAAATCCGCAAGACCGACGTGTGGCGCACCGAGGACCACCACCCATTGTGCTATCACTGTGGCGAGCCAGGGCATGTTTATCGACGTTGCCCCTACCGCGAGATCGGGCTACCAGGATTCCCACCGACCGCCCGCCGTCATCGTTTTGGCGAACGGCCCGTCGCCATTTCTGAGTACCTCGCCACGCGTCAGTCTTCCGAGGAGAGTCATCCGTCACGTTCGCCGTCGCCAGCCCGCTATGCTTCGCCCACCCGTCGCGATTACAGAGGCTCCCCGACAAGGCGGTCTCCAAGTCCGCGGCGGGGAAACTAAAGGGAGCAACCTTGAGAGGCAACGTTGCCAGTGGCGGAGGCACTGAAGACCTCCCAGTACCATCGACGGCTGACGATGTTACGGCGGCAAACAAGGACGTCGACGCTATCACGAGTGCCGATCTTTCAGTTGCCATCGACGGACACGAGGTAACGGCACTTGTGGACACTGGAGCAAGTTATTCAATAGTGAGCCAGCAGCTCGTGGACCGACTAAGAAAAGTGAAGACACCATGGGACGGACCCCAAATTCGAACGGCCGGCGGCCACTTGATGACACCCGTGGGTACATGCACCGCCAGAGTTAGAATAGGGGACAGTGATTACATCGCGACCTTCGTAATCCTTCCTCAGTGCTGTAAGGACGTGATCCTGGGGATTGACTTCCGTCAGGAGCACGATGCTGTGATAAACATCCGCGAACAGTTCGTCAGTTTTGTGCTATTGGCCGCCGCGGACCAAGCCAACCAACATGACTTGGCGGCTGTAGTGGGGCCTCTAGCTTCGTTTGATCGTGTCACATCAATGCTAACAAGCAGGTAACGCACTGATTAAACGACTTAGGGCTGGTCCTTATTACGCCAATTCTGCCCTTAGTTCGTCACTTTGCGCGAAATTTGCGTTTGTCAATATTTCTTCATGGCTTCTTTAAACCCACGTGTCTGCGCCGCGTTTCGTACTCCGTGCGTCGCAGTAATAAAACGCAAGAAAAACACCGCGCTGAACAGCGTTGAACCCTCTGGCCTCACACAGCGGCGCAACGGGCACCACTCATACAAGCCACTCTGCTCGGCAGTGGAATTCTCGCGAATGGAAGTGGCATCGAGGGAGAAGAACAGAGAAACGGTGGGCAGACGAAGCTGCTTTGGTCTAAGTGCCTGCGTCACCGCAGTGGGCCGGAAGTCAGTGCATTTCCTCGTTGTGGCGCCTATATGAAGTGCAAGAGCTGTGTTCACCAGGCCAGTTGCCTGTTCCGAAGCGCTGTCAACCATCCCAGGACTGACCGACAGACAATGAAAAGGGTGTTTAAATCGGTCCGCTGCTTCATAATATAATTAATATCAACACGCAGTGCGGTAAACTCAGTAGCCGTGGTCGGTGTCCTGTGGTTAAGTGGAACGTTTGGAATACGCCAATTAGATGCTAGTTAACGCACATAGGAGCACACGTACAAAATGTCGCTTCAGGAACACATGTCATTTCTCCGAGAGGGCGGGGAGAGCTGGCGTCAAACCACTGCCGTAGCTAACCGTGCGGCAAGAGCAACTATGCAGTGATGTTGTTCGGCCACCTGTTCAAAATTGGAAAGGCAGGCTGAACCTCAGTACTGCCTCCTGCGACGGGAAGTCTGCTGATTGGTTGGCATAAACGTGTGGAAAAGCAAGCGCGAGAGGGTGTGTCTCTTAACATTTTTAATGCAGCCTGACTGAGTACCGCATTATTGAAAGTTTTCTTTTAAGTGCAATGCACTTCTTAAGCGACCCTGAACCTGCGTCCACCGGCGATGTCCGCGCACGTGGAGATGGGCGCGCGCAGCCCATGGCCGCTGACATGGCACATACCCACGTGGGGGGTTGGCCAGGAATCTCCTCGTCTTCCTTGGCAACCGTGGGGAGATGGGCGCGCGCTGCCTGGCCGCTGACATGGCACATACCCACGTGGGGGATTGGCCAAGAATCGGGCGTGAGAAGGGCTAATGCACCTGCTTAAAGGAGTACTGACACGAAATTTCAAAGCTGAGATCCGCTCTAGCAATCAAGTACAACGACAACACAAATAGGTGCCTGTGAATAAATGCATCTTTCTTTTTTTTGTAGTTGTGTGTGTGTGTGTGATCTCTCTTTCGCGAACATTACCGAACCGCGCAAATTCAACTCGTGCATTCGCACTTTCACATTCTTCCCCTCGGGGAAATGCGGGGAATTTTTCTCCTTCGGAAAGCTTTTTTTTTTCTTTTTTCTTGTCGCCCTTGGCGCCGCGTGCAGCTGTCACGAACCCATCTCACTAACATAAAAGGATAGGTACCAAGGCGTTGGACTGGGCTAGTTGGTACATGTTTGAATGGAACAAGAACCAGCGGAAAACACAGGACCTGTCTTTTTATTGTGGGTCCTGTGTTTTCCGCTGGTTTTTATTCCATTCGAAAGGATAGGTACGCACAGTGCACTGACGCCATGAAAAAATATGTACTGCCTCTTTCAACGCCCTCAACTGCATCGGTCCTTGCTTAATAAGCACGCGAAGATACCATGCCGCTAACCTTTAAGAGGTCACCTTCACGCAGACCAGCGCTCCGCACCGTCCGGTGCGGCTGCCGCGAAGTTGACGCAAAGACTGACACCGCACATCGCCAATACGATGTGGAGCGCTGGCAGCCTTCTGAACATCGTGCCAAACGCACGACATTTTTCAGAAAAACTTTCATCTATATCGAATTAACGCTCAGTGCACGTGATATGTTTATACTTTATACGTTTACATCGGTATACCCTGTGGCAAAAGAAAATTGATCCGTATATATGAAAGTGTACATACGACTGACTGAACAGGTATTCGTTATTCTTTGCGTTAGACAAGCGCGCTGTTTTTTGTTATTTGAGACTGCTCGTCGAATGTATTCCATCGTAAAAAAACGCATTTTTTCCTTCTTTCTCGTGTGTTGGTAATACACTGGCATTCTGGCCGAGAAAATGGCGCTAACCTATTCCCGTAATTTGCGTGGCTGCTTTGACTGGCCACGAAAGCTCCGCGTATTTCTCTCTCTCTGTTCAGATGAGCCTGCTTTCCTCTCTCAAGTTTTTTTTTTCTCCATGAATACGGAACAGGCAATAATACTCGCGTATTTCAAATAGCTTAAATACTGCCTGCTCTGTTCGTATGCCTCAACTTCCTTCTACGCAGACTCATCGGCACGGTCTTTGAGCGTGCTGTCATCAACTTTGGAGATATTGTGTCCGCCAGTCTGACGTCCACGTGAGGTGTGGTAAGAACCTTTCACTCTTTTTATCAACAATCATGCTGTCCGGAAATTTAGTTTAGTTTAAATTTAAATGTAGTTTAACGAAACTCGACAAACCGAAACTTTCGCGTGAAGGGAAATAGTTTGGTAGCTTTTGTTCTACAACTGTAGTCTTCGGCTAAGCAAAACTCTACCTCCGCTTAGTTCGGTTAAACAGAACTCCTGCTGAAGTTACCGTGATTATTACATAAAGTAAGTTTTCGTCAAAGAACGAACAGGGAAGTACGCGAAGACGTCCGGCGTGCTGGCTATTGCCGCAATTTTGGCGGGTTAAGGTTACTTCCAGTTATAACCAGGCAGTACGTTTTTCCTGCCGTGATTTAAAAGCGGACACACAAGCGACCTTCGCTGGCGGAGAAAAAAAGGAGTGTACCACGAACTGAATTCGCAAGGAATTTCGAAGTCTGGAAGTGAGCACTTTCGAGGAAAACAAAGCTGAACGGAATATCAAACACGCCGGCCGACTCCGAAGATTTGGGACGTATAGAACGGTAAGAAAACCATGTCGCATAAGCAAGTTGAGAACGAGTCGTACGTTTTATTTATTTTGTTGGAACTGCTGTCCTTGTTATGATCTGAACGGCAGTTATCCCGTCAGTCGGCCAGCCAGTTATCCCGGGAGGCGAGGCAGTCTGCTTCCGAGGTACGTTTCAGCAGCTCTCGTCTGAGCAATAATGGTACGAGACGTTACAACATGGGAAGTCGGTGACGCTGTCCCTTGCGGCTACGAAGTTGCTGTAGACAGATTTTAGGGGCGAAGCTCCTTAAGGCGTGGGTCTGTCCATCCTCGACGTATGTAGGTAGCCACCTCTAGTTTAGTTCTTGGATTGTTTACTAGATGGCGGTACTTGTATATGATGAAAAGATGCGCTTGGATTGTTTACTAGATGGCGTGGCTACCTCTAGTTTAGTTCTTGGATTGTTTACTAGATGGCGGGGAGCGTTGTAATAAAATCCGTTCGCTGTTGGCGCGCGCTCTGAGTCGCCCGATGGATAAGGCTGCAGATGTGCGAGCCCGCGAGGCAGAAGCGCTCCGTGAAGCTGCGCGACGCCGCCGCCAAGATCCTGCCGTACGAGAGCGGGAGGCCGAAGCGTGTCGTCTGGCTGCGCGACGACGCCGCCAAGATCCCAGCGTTCGAGAACGAGAGGCCCAAGCGTCACGGCAACGGCGCGAGGACCCTGCCGTACGCGAAGCGGCACGGCTGCGGCGCGAAGAGGATCTCCAAAACGTCAGAGAACGGGAAGCGGCGAGAAAGCGCGCCTATCGGCAGGCAGACCCCGATGCAGTGAGAGCTCGTGAGGCGTCTGCAAAACGCATCAGGCGAGCTCAGCCCCAAGGTGCCGACGCGCGGTTTAAGCGAGACTTTCTAGACGTTACGTTCGGACACAGATGTAGTGGGCGAACTTTCACTGAAGAGTCATGGTTTTACCGATGATTTCCCCTTCAGGAGCTTCGCCCACTCATCATCATTCACCCCGTGGATATGCTGTGAATTTTTTTAACGTAACATTTGGCTACCGAAGTGATCGCTGCATAAAAAGCTTGTATCAAAATAAACTTGTTTCCAACAACATTGCGTATGCATATCCGAGAAACCATGAACTCATGCAACATCGGCTCATAAATCCGAGTATCACCCGTGTGTTATAATTTGTGATCTAGATCGGGCTGAGAAACCGTTTGTGTTTCGGTTTTTCATTTAATTTGATCATAACAGACCGTTAGCAAGACACAGGCTGCTGTGAGAAATTATAAAATTATGCGCGTGTTCGTGCGCAGCATAAAAAAAAAACAATTTCTAGGTTCAGGGCATTTCGGCTGTATATGAAGTTTTATTTATCGTGAATCAATAATCAGTGTGCGTGCAATGTTTAGCCCTGCGAACCACTGCACCGTGAGGGAAAAAAAAAACTCCTTATATGTGGAAGTGGAAATACCATTGTTCGGCTGCGCGCTAAAGGGCGAGACGTCGTCCGCCTTCGCGATATTTCCCCGCTCATCCCAGTATACGCGGCACCCGTCTATAAGCGCACCAGGTGAATAGAGAAGTAAGAAGCGCATTCAAGCGCTTGTAAGCGATATGTTATGGGTGGATGGCAGCAGCGAGATGCAAGCAGTGGTACCGTCTGGAAGAATTCATGCTGAATCACTCGAGCAAGTTACCATGTAAACAAAAACCCTCGGATGACGTCGAAAACATTTCAAAGTTTTGCTGCGTGATCAGGTCGCGAGGTTTGACAGGGAGAGAAGGAAAGTTGTTCTTGTCGCGGTGATTGCCTTACCTGTTTGCGGCCCGTCTGTTTAGAGCCAATTGAAGGCCCCACTCAAAGATGCACTACGACGCGCAGCGCTAATCCCTCCAATGCCCCCTTGCGATCGGAGAGACGAAGAATTCTACGCGCATTTGCTATCGGCGCGCCACGTATTGAGCTGCTCCTGGACACAGCGTAAGTGTCGACTGTATGCACAAAAGTTGTGCGTTCCGCGTGCCGACCTCATGAGGATACAACTGATTCCAGAGAGTACTTTGTCTACGATAGATGTTTCAGATTTTAAGGCGTCATTTTGCTTACTTCACGCGGCAGGGCTTCGAAACGCTAGACATTAGATGCTGCGTATACTATTGACAAATTATAGCGCTGTTATCAAGGGGATAAATTGGTCACAGTTGGCACAGGACCGAGGTAATTGGAGAATAATGGGAGAGGCCTTTGCCCTGCAGTGGGCGTAGATAGGCTGCCGCTGCTGCTGGTGATGATGATCAAGGCGAGGCCGGGCTTACAACCCGCTGCTGTCTGTAAAGGTTGTCAGAGATCTTCTGATTGTTTGCCTGATGCAACCCAAACTTTTTGTTGGAAAATAAATATTTGGTTTGGTTTGATTTGCAGCGACGGTGAACTTCCCACTGACAGAGGATGACCGGCCTCCATCGCAACCCACACTTAGAGGCGAAGAAGAGATCCTCCTGAGAGCACGGATGTCATCGCATACACGCACTTGGTAAATACCTCAACTCTATCGCATCCACTAGCGAACTAGTGAAAAAAAAAAAAATCAATGCACACGTGAACGAAAGAGGAGGAGGGCGATGGAGGAGTGAATACGCAAGCGCCGCTAGCAAAACCAAGGTGTTGCCCTCCGTCGTGACGTTTTTGTCTCCCAGATTCGCTGACAGTTTGAAACACCATTGTGCTGCTGTATACAGACGCTGCTCATTCTTAAATATCGTTCCTCGAAAGGCGACAACGCACGGCGGCGTTGGAAGGCGGGGGGCAAGATTCCAGCTGCGGCTTGCTTAGACGACTCGCGAACTCGCAAAAAAGAATAAGTTTATTATCACGGGGATGCCACTTGGCTTGCTGCTGTCACAAAAAGAAACCAAAGCGACGCGGGTCCCTATTTTGCGCCTGCTGTATGGAGACGGCTTGGGCTTGGCGGCCGCTCGCTCAGGCTTGTGTTGCTGGGCGCAAGAAAATTGTCATTGCCGATCTGATGATTTTCTACACTATACACTTAAGGCGCGTTCAGCATTAGTGTTCTCGGAGGCTGGCCTGCCAGCCGAACACTCTCGCTTGGCAGTGAATGAAATTAGTCAGCTGTCTAAGACAGGGACCATTTTTAAGTGGGAATCGTGTACAACCGACACCATGATGCCAATGGTGATAACGCATGAGTGCGCCAGCGCGTTTTGTATCCAAGTGTTCTGGGCTAAAAAGCGATTGCGTGAAAGTATGCACCCGGCGCTTTGCTTCGCCCAATGCGTGGCAAGTGCATTTGATTAGAAAAGTGTTGTTTTCCACAGCATACATAATAGCCGGCAATACTAACGTCCAGTACGGGGGAAGCGAAGTAGACTCGATCTTCGGCGGGGGTATATCGGGAAGCCGGCCGTTCAGTGCAGTTTTCGCAATGTCTTAGTGCGACATGATGTGAAATAAAAAGAAGGGAGGACCGAAACGAACAGAAGATGACGGCATTTTTTTTTTTGACACCGCGACTTACTCTCGTGGTTGTATCAAGCTTAAGTAAATCGCTTTATTAAACTTCTTGGCCGGTCTTCCGGACGAGTAGGTGCAATCGGAACATTTTGCTTTCAAGCCACAACACCACAAATCTTCGCCTAAGTACCGCTCAAGCGTGGCTCCGTAATGTAAAGTAGTTCCCAATTTTAAATTTCGCGCCTCTTACCTTTACGCAACGCTGCTCAAAGTCCCCGTATCGACGATCAGGCGTTGGGATATAATGAAAATGTACATTCATTAATTCTTGGCCCGTCACGCCCGTCAGCGAAAGCGATGACGACAAAGGCATACTATCTTCGGTACTCGGCAAGTGCGCACGGCCGCACCTGTCGGGAACGGCTTTAGTTGCAACACTTCATTCACCGAGTGACGACTCTAGAATTATCCGCATTTTCCTAATTCACAAGCTGGGTTTCTGATTTGTATAAATGTTGCGTTTTATCGGTAATGAAAAAAAGCTTAATCTACTGGACACGTCCCGCCATAGCGCCTGCGTCCACGGCGAACGCAACTAAGGCTGGCATTTATTTCAAAAAGTCAGCCTTCGCTCGGTCGTAAACCTCTGAGCGGCGCAAATGCACCGCTGCGCGCTTCCCGCTACTTGCCGGCAGAGCTAAAAACGGCATCTTTCACACCCTTCCCCCTACAGAGAGTCTGAGAGGGCGAGGGCAGTTGCGCCAACCACCTGCACGCTCAGGAGAGAACGTGAACGCGCACCGAAGGAGAACCGTTGGAGGCCAAGTCGGGTCAAGGCACAAAAAAAAGTGGAAAGAAGACACGGAGGGTGATGACACAAGTCTTGATAAGAAAGTGGGTACAACCATCTCCGTCTTGACCCTAAATCATGCTCTACTTCGCTCTACGAACCATCCATTGCAAGCGCACTCACCGGTGTCACCTGAGTTTGTACGAAGGCTTGGGCGGAGAATTTCTCCCGTCAATCGCGCGCCTTTCTTTCCCTCGACGTGAGTAGCTCTCCAGTCCTCTCTCTCTCCGGCTCGCAAACTCACCGGGACGCCAAGCCACAGTTCCGCTCGTGCAGCAGGTCCCGAGCGCTGCCCCGTTGGCACATTCGCCCAGCGACACAGTGTATCAGCAGTGCACCGGCGCAGAACACACACGCACACCTGTCTTCTCCTCCGCCGGCAAAGAAAGAAAGACGACGAGCGATTCGAGGCGGGCTGTCGCCGCGCGCTTGACGATCGGAGTCAATTGCGAAATGGCGCTCTCATAGGTGCTCTTTCACACTACTGACTGCCGCAGCCCTAAAAGACAACGCGCTGCAGCAGCACCTGTTTTGGCAAGGTGTGTCGAAATCACCCATCTTCTGCGCACGCGTCTCCCGAGCGCATGACCCCTGACGCGCGGTAGATGCACTGAGCTATTTCAATGCTGCCGATCTGTATCCCGCGGGGACTGCTTGCACGGCGCACGTGTGCGGGCGAACGATTGACACGGAACTGCTGCCGCCGAGCTGCCCGTCACAGGTTGTCGCTCTGTAATTTACAGGAGCGTTAATTTCGCTCGAAATGTCAACACGCGGCCCCACGCCTCGCTTTCTGGCCGCATGCTACAGAGAGGAAAGAAGAGCGGGGAGGTATAGCGTTTAATCTAGCATTTCGTCAGCGCTGAGGAACCTGGACTCTCGGCGGCCATTTTCGGAGGGAAAGATTCTGTGCCACTGGCCTTCTCAGTCATCCGCTCAGAAGGCGACTAAGGAACTATTACGTTTTCTACGGGCGACGAACTTGAACACTAGGCTATAGACTGAGAGCCTCTAGTGTCAATCACTGTCAGTGCCTCAGTGCTGGGCATACGTGTCTGGTCCAACTTTTCCTCTTTTTTTTCCTCTCTCTTTTTTGCCCATTTCCCCTTTCCCACGTGCAGGATAGCAAACTAGGCTCTAGCCAGGTTAACTTTCCTGCCTTTCTTCTACATTCTTCCTTCCTTCCTTCCTTCCTTCCTTTTAGGGGTGAAGCTCCTTAAGTCATGGGTCTGTCCATCCCTTGTGTCTCGTGGTACGTGACCGCCGCATGCTTTAGGATATGTCGCAAAGTGGGCCGCGTTGCACGCGCAAGAACCGGCTGCAACCGGCAGCGCAAACTCGGCACCGGGAGCGCGAGCTTGTCTGTGTTCGCCAACGGAGGCGCGAGCGCACGTGCACTGCGAGGGGGAGATCATGCAAGATATCACGCCACGAACGCAGGCAGTCGTTCTCGGAGATCGAACGAGACGCAAGGACCTTAGCTCGTTTCCTCTCGTCTTGTTCGGGCACTGGTTCGCCCTAAATAAAAGTTCTTTCTTTACCGTTGTGTCCCATCCTACGTGACAAATTGTGGTACAGGTGCGGCGTAGTCCTCGATGGCGCGGGGTCTTTCACCAGGTCTGGGCCTGGGAGCATTGACTCCGAAAATAAAAGTTGATTTGTACAATGTACGCACACAGTCTTACGTCTTTCTTAATGATGTAATGGGCGAACTTTCACGGGAGAGTTACGGTTACCGATGATCTCCCCCTCTCGAGCTTCGCCCCACTTATCATCATTCATTCCGTGGATACGGCGTGATTTTTTTTTATGCGTGCACGCATAGCCGCAAGAATACTTGTGGTGGCAATTAATGGCGGCTACAGCTCTTAAATCAACGTCATACACACAGAGGCACTCCGCCACGGGCACACTATTTCTTTGCAGTGGTTGCCAGGACACTGTGGCATCACGGGCAATGTGATATCTGATCGGCTCGCGCGAGGGCCATTCCACGAGCTCACCAGCACAACTCCCTTTATCCAAGGAGGACGTCAACGGAATAGCCACAACTCTCGGATGGCGCATGCAATTGCAGCACTGGCGGAACCCGGACCTGCAGTACGCTCCCCTTTACGCTCTCGACCCGCAGTGTACGTTTCGTATACCTCACGGTTTATCGAGGCAAACAGAGTGTGCTATACCTCGTCTGCGCCTCAAAGTAGCTTACACCAAAATCTTTCTAAACAAAATCGGTCTGATGGCATCACCTCTGTGTGCACTTTGCGGTGTACGAGAAGACACTGAACACCTGTTCTGCGTTTGCCCACGTTTCAACTAGGCGCGAACGACAGCGCGAAGTTTATTACGGGCGAGAACTATCAATATGAAGGACTTTTTAGGCCCCTGGAACAGCGAAGACAGTGCGGTGCGGGGTTTTAAAGCTCTTGTGCGTTTTCTCAGAGACTCCGGACTCGACTCCAGCCTGTGACCGCCTCTGACTTTTGTGTGTGTGTGTGTGTGTGTGTGTGTGTGCGTGTGTCCGTCTGGTGCAGTTTCTTTCATTTTTTTTCCTTTTCTTATTTGCATTATTCATGTAAGCATATAACCCTCATCACATGTTCACCAACCATCTGAAATAGCAAGCCCAGCATTATGAAGGGCTGACCGCTTCGGTCTCATTAAAGAATGTTCTCTCTCTCTCTCTCTCTCTCTCTCTCTCTCTCTCTCTCTCTCTCTCTCTCTCTCTCTCTCTCTCTCTCTCTCTCTCTCTCTCTCTCTCTCTCTCACCGCCAGCATTTCGGCGACGGTGTTTTGTGTTTCGCTTCGAACTGCCATGAGTGAATGAATAACTTTTAATGAGGTGGTGTCTCGCCAGCTTGGCAGCGCGCTTAGCGTGATGCTCCAAATGGTAATGAAATAACGAAGAAACTTGCACAGGCACACACAAGCAATCATACGAACGCACACAAAGCGCTGCGTATCCGACTCAACCTGGACGTCCGCGACGACCAAAGTCTCGTTGACAGATCACGCGGGAGCCAAGAGTTTCGTATCTGTGAAGGCCGCGCCTATCGCAGCTGCTCTGGCCCTCGGCGAGGCGGTGGAAAGCGCGTAATGCTGGAGCTGACATGACGGTTACTTTTGCACAACATACCTCGGTAACCTGAAGAGCCTCTTTCGCCGCCAAGTAGGATTGAGGCAGAAGAGGTGCAGTGATATAGGCGGCGGCCGTAGACTTTGGACCAGACGGCAAATCTTCGTATGCCGTTTATATTGGCTGAGCAATCAATGCGTCATTTTGGAAAAAATTTTCACCGTTGATCCACGGACAGAGCGCGGCAGAAGAACAGACAAGGACAGAGCGCGCGCGCGGAGAGGAATGGCGTCAACCGAGCCGGCGGAGGCATTTGGCTGCCGGTGCCGACCTAGTTGCTAAGGGGGCGCCAAGTCGAAGCGAGCGCGGCTCGCTCCCTTTTAAATGCAGAGCATTTCAGTAACTCACGATGTCACCCGCGTTGGCGTCCGTAGTCCGCGTCCGCATCGCTCCCCCTACACTATATAAAAAAACAATACTTGCCGACGCCAGGTTTCGATCCTACGACTCTGCGGGCGGAACGCAAGGTGCACGGTACTCTACCAACTGAGCCACAAAGCCGACACAGAACGGAAGGTTACGAACGTGCCTTATATCCTTGACTCATTCAACCGTCGGCCAGAGGTGCGCCCTCTCCCCCGCGTCCTCCTCGCCTTCTCTCCGCTCGCAACGCCCTCTCTCGCCACGTTCGGTTCGGGCGCACAACAGGTGGGGACGTGCGCAACACCCTCTCTCGCCGCGTTAGGTTCGCGCGCAAGAACAGGTCGCTAACATCTGTGGCGTGATCGTGACGTCAGCATCACGCGTTCGCGTGGTGGCGATTTCGGTGCTATAACCTATAACACTCTCTCGCGAGGGGCATTGGATTGGATTCGATTGGATTGGCTTGGATTGGCTTGGATTTGGATTGGATTGGATTAAAGTGGATTGTGTTGGATTGTGTTGCGTCATAGCCGCGCCACGTTGCGTCATAGCCGCTCCACGTTGCGTCATAGCCGCGGCAGGGGGTTCACGGCACGTTTCACCATCGACAATGTCTACGCTGGAAGACAACAATTACAACAACAACAACCAATACGTAATCCATACGACTTGCAGGCGCGCCCCCCCGCAGAAATGCTCTGCATTTGATCGTGCCCCTCGCGAGGGGGATGTTTTTTCGTTTGACGCTCCCGTTGTGCGGCGTATCGACGCGTCCCATAATCGCCTGCACGTGTTGTAACACGAGTGTGCAGCGAGTGCACGCCAGAGTAAACGGCCAAGGCGGATGAAATAGGAAAGACGGTGACAAAATGGCGATACTAGTGGCCAACAAACGGGGCCGCAGGCAGGCGATTCCGCTGCTAAAGCGATTAAACGCGACTGACTGGACAGTTAGAACGCAAAGCTTGGTTGATATGGTGTGCGAGCGACGTGCGAGTAACTCCGTGTTATTGGCTTCTGAAAACGGAGCAAGACGTACGCATCGGGCCGAGCCTCAAGTTTTAGAAGGAGAGGAATGAGATGCTCACGCATTCCTACAGATTCACCAGTTAATTTTCGCTAATTTATGCACTTATTCTGAAGGCCGGGGGAGCGGGGGAGCGGGGTACGAGCACGGAGGGTACGAGCTTTCAGTCAGAGCATACAGAGCATAAACGTTACAAGCAGCTGCGATAAACATTCGGAGACTTTATTAGTTTGAATTCGGGAAGATTTTGTTTTGGTATAACCGCTTTCTTGCTTCGACGGTACGCAGTCGTTCCAGCGTTTCCATGCCCGCCCCCCTCAGTTTCTGCGTGCATCACGTTCGCTGAGCTTCGAGCCGGTAGCACCTTCGCCAGGTAGATCGAAGGTTTTACCGTTTCCGCCCTAACAGCAGTAACAACGCTCGTGAAATAAACACCTATTGCTCCTCCTTCTCCTCCTTACGCTTCTTGTTTCTCGACGCACTCACCGCGGCTCACCGTTCTGAAAAACCAGCAACTACCCTAAGCACAATCACACTAAAAAATGCCACACGCCAGTTCATTCCGACGATGAAAGTAAAGTCAAGCCAAGTCGTGTTTGTTTACGAGACATACACAAATTCAACTTTTCAAATTTTTACACTTTTTCCCGCGCTGTGACACTTTTTCCCGCGTGCGACACCAAAAGAGGAGCTCTGAAGAGGAGCTCTGCCACACCCCTCATCCGCACAGCTTGCCCAAAAGCGGCACGCCTACACGGGTTGCGCGGAAGTTGAAGTATCAAAAGTTTACCATTAAAAAAATTGGCCGCGTATCCGCTCCTTTCGTTGCAAATGTCGCCGAAAGACGGACAGTCGATTGGCGCCCCTGCCAAGTAAAGGCCTTCCTTCTCTTTCCCGTTCACCTCTGATGCCATTCCTCTCCCGTCTTGTTCCTCCCAAGGTAACACGCTAGAGGTTTGCTCAAGTTCATTTAAATTTACCGCGTTCTACTGCTCCAAGCCGGGTGCCTCGATGCCAGCGCTGGCATACGGCCGAGACGTGCGTGGATTGAGGCACCCTACTACAACATTTGTAGAACCACGATGCCCTTCCCCACGTGCGTTCCAAGCGGAACATGTATCCAGTCTTGTGGAACGTTTCGTTGCTATTGCCGTTTGACTTCTTAAATGACGCCAGGAGGTATCGCTGGCGACAACAGGCGACGGTTTTCTGCCGTTGATGTATTACTTCATTTGCTATAGCAAAAACCAAGCATTCATGAATTTTTTAATAAAGGAACACTGTAAATACCTTTTGTGTATTGATTTCCTGCCTTATATTTTCGTATTATCTTGATCTTGTTCAACAATGCTGACAAGTATGAACACTGACACCGGACTTAGACATTTAGATTTGGCTGTGAGTATATAAGACTATTGCACAAGTATGATTCAACTTTGGCCGGGTGGCCGAATCGAGCCACATACAGACAGACCAAAATTTCTGCGTTTAAGTAGCCCAAGAAAGACAATCGTCTTTAAAACTCCCGGTGGGTTGCAACCAGCGTGGCGTTTTCCTAGCGTGTAAAAAAACATCACCGGCTGTACTTCAGACACTCCGAGGCAGCTTGTTGTGCCACATGGTGGAAGGCTGGGGCAACTAAACGGCGCAGCGCGGCCCACCTGTCCAGAGAGAGAGAGAGAGAGAAATAACTTTATTCACATAAAGGGTTAGGGCGCGGTGGGCACGACCCGAAGGGTCGCGACGACTTCAGCCGCTCGAGTCACGAGCTCCTTCTGGAGCTGGGGGTCCGAGCGGCCCAACGCCTCCATCCACTGGTCAGGAGAATTAATTGGAGGGAATGGGTCCTCATCACAAGCCCACATTTGGTGTTGGACCGTGGCTTTTTCACCGCAGCGGGGGCAGAGCGAGGATGGGTAGAGGGAGGGGTGGACATGATGGAGGACGGCTCTGCACGGTAGAGACACCTGTCCCGATGTGTCGCTGAAAATGCGAGCGCAGCGTTACTATTGTCTCCTTTCTATGGCAGGCCAGGTCGCTCGGCGCTGCACACACACGGCCGGACGTGTAAACGTCGGCGTATAGCATTTGTTTGCCAACAACTCGCACGCATTTTTTTCTTTGCTATCTGTAAAAGTTGCGATGCCTCCACAGCAACGTTTCAACTATGGTCGCTGTTGTATAGACGGAGCGATTGGCTATGTCTTTCTACATCGGTCGAAGAATAGTGGTTTACATGGACGCACGGAGAGACAAGTCTAACCTGAGGCTCTGTCCGATTCCTGGGGAATCCCAGGCCGTGCAGAGGCCAAGAAAGTATGGCGGTTGGAGTCTTTTAGAAATAACCCGACACAAAACTAGCAACACTTGCGATTACCAGCAAGGAGGCATCAGAGAAATAACACGTGACTGGCCAGAGCCGTGTTGCCGTGCTCAGCCGAGCTGCCGGCAACAAGGACGCGCTCGCATCATGTAGGAAGCGGACGGCGAGAAAAGCTAACGACCAAAGAAAAACGCGCGTTTACAAAAAAAAAAAAAAAAAAAAAACGCGCACAATTAGTCGTAATCCGCTATCTTCTGCTCAGCCGCTGACCATGCGCACACGACAGGAGCAACAGGGACGACGCAATGAAGAAAGAAGCGCTCGAAAGGCTCTCAAGGATAGGGGAACCGGGTGGACAGCATCCCTTGCAGCGCTCGCCGTGTTAATAAGAGTCGCTATTGCTGCAGCCTCCAAGCGAAGGTGGCGACGCGTTAAGTATGGCTCGACTTGGCTCGTTCCGAGCCACGTTGGCTCATGTCCATCCAGGCGCGAAGGAAAGTATGCGAACGGAGAAAAAAAGGAAATACCGAAAAGGGAAGGATTGCGAATCGTACCACGCCAATTGGCCCAGAGAGAAGCCACTGCGTAATGACGCAGTTCGAATGAGAAACGAGGAAAGAAAAATGGAAAGAAACGAAATACTATACATTATTTTGAACGCTGAATCAGTCGGAATGAAAGGATTGTCGTCACAACGACGCGATACGGAGTGAGTGACTGAATGAATTACTTGAATGCGTAGAAGAGGCTAAAAAAACCTGCATATTCACGAAGTGAACCATGACGAGTCGGCGAAGCACTGGGGATCGTTCTTACCGTAAATCACCCATGGTATTGCCCACTCGCGCATGAAAATGAGTGACAACGCGTGCCTACAGTATATACTATTCCAATCCAACCCAATCCAATCGGATACAATTCAATTCGATCCAATCCAATTCAATCCAATCCAATCCAATCCAATCCAAATCCAATCCAATCCCTCGCGCATGCGCAACACCGTGTACACGGACGCCATGGGACAAGCCGCGGAAAAAGCGAGGTCCTAAGGTGCTTCGCCCCTAAAAGCTTTCGGGCCGGGGGGTGGAGGGGGGGGGGGGGGGTTTATGGAACTGGGAAAGGTGTCACCAATCAGTGCATACAATGTTCAAGCGTCCTCACCACAGTAGGTGTCACCCGAGGTCCAATTGGCGCCACACACACCTTGGCGTTCCCCTACAAGTGTGAGTGTCCGGCAAAGTTCTTGGCGGCACTTTATGGTTGGTGTGACGAGAAGGAAGAATTCATTTATGACTGGAAACGTAGTCGGTCAGTCATTAAACTATTATGCCGAGACCGTTCTTCAGAGGGAAGTGTGTGGCCATTTGTACTACTTCGGGGGTTATCCCTAACCCTCTCGACTTGTTCTAACGCCACCGCCGGAACCAAGGGCCTTGCGGGAAGTTGTGCGGGGCCGGCTGAGAAGGTTGAGCATGTCCATGTAAGGCGAACAGGTTGCGCGTCACATCGCTGCCAATACGGGGGCACCTGAGTAAGGCCTTGGGTTCGTCCCCTGGGAGATCAGTTGGCGTAAACTTTGCTGGTTAGGCCTCTCCCGGTCTGTGAAGGCTCTTTAGTCTCGGTTAGAGCAAAATAATTCCAAGGCTGCTGAAGGTGGGATAAGAAACAGCTAATGTCCATTCTCACAGTGCCTTGGTCGAAACAAAAAAACGGTTTCTCATCCTCCTCTTGCTTTGCTGGTGGCCTCTTACGTTCGCGTAAAGATTTTTCTCTTTCCTTTCTTTTCATCGCGCATTTTAAACGATCCTAGAAACAGGCCGGGCATAATCGTTGACAAATGAGTGTTAATCCTGGCAAAACAGTTTTTATGGAAATGACAAATCAGAAATCCCATTTTTCACGCATTTAAAAAGCGGGAGGCATTCCTCTAACAGAAGATAGCCATTACAACTGGCCTGAATTTAGGGATTACTTACGATCTTAGGTCGACAAAGCACACGAATACCGTCCCGGTAAATGCACTTCGGGAACTTGTAAAGACGTCCTTTAAAGTTTTTAACACTAAGCTGTTTAGCGAGTCACAATTTTTCGCGTTCGCAGTCAAAAACACCAAGAAATTGCTGAGCGCGAGCGCGGGCCACGCGGCGACCGCTCGGCAGTTAACAAAAGCAAGAAAATGCCTAGCGCTGGTGAGGGCGTGCCTCGCAACGACCACCCAGCGTCCCCTGCGCACGTTCGTCAAGCCAAGCATACCCGCTTAGGGAGATTGGCCCTATTTTCCAGGCACCGTTGCAGGGGTGGAACAGCTGCGCCATTTGCGCCACTGAGCGCCAAACTTGCTTACCTGCGCCATCCTGCGTCGAACCACCCCTATTGCGCCAAACTCTTTTATTAGCGCCGTCCGGCGCTGCAGAGCGAAACTGAGCCGCGAGATACGACCGCCATGATGCCTCGTGACCGAAAACGTGGCTGAAACATTGTGCTTTTCGTTTCAACGCGCTTATGGTTTCGGTTTCATCATGGCACGAGTGGCTTTAGAAGTTGGCTTTTGCTCAGCTGTAAAGCTGCAGGCACTACGCGCTTTCTCCTCCTTCACTTTTGGATTTCTTTGTGTCGCATTTGCACGATTTCGTTTGCTAGAGCCGGCTGCTGCCACACAACAGAAAATGAGCAAGAGTGAGTGCGGTGTTTTGTGTCATATCGCGATCAGATAGACAACAGAATAATATTCGCATGAAAAGTTGTGGTTTATAACATGTGAACTTCATATTAGTCGACAATTTTTGCAGAGACGGTAGCTGCATGTATTGAACAGACAGGATCTTGGACGCGTTTCCCTCACTTTTTACTTCGGCTCCTTTCTGTTGTGAGGTAATTACTCATTTTCACCTGTGAACTTTGGGGTTAGCTTTGCTTATAAGGAAGATTGTCCAACATTAGCGAGTTTTAGCTGACCGTTTTTCACGGTCCGCTCCGCTACAATAGCAAGCGGGAGCGCCATTGCGCATGCGTGGCTCGCTTGGCCGCGAACGGCATTGGCTCCGGCTGCGCTGAGCGTGCCGCCGATACCGGAGTGGGCCGTCGAAAACGGTTAGCTAAAACTCTCTATTAATTATGCCTTCTAACACGCTCTCATTACCTAGTCTACGGCGTACGTTCGTCGACTCTGGCAACCCCGTGACGGCTGAAGACAAAGCAATGCTCTGCTTCGCACGCACTGAAACCGCTGTTCGATAGAAAAAATGCAACGAAACGCCTTGTATTACGGATTGCCGCCAATGCTGCTATGTAGGGTGCCTCAATGCCAGCGCCGCGGTACAGGGTGGAGACACCCTTTGAATAATCCTGTGCCGCCGCAATTGGGTCAGCGTGCCTTGTTCTTTTCGCTTCCCACGAGACCCAGCAAAGATGAGATGATTCAAACTTCGCCAGTAAACCGCGTTGCCGCGATAATTTTAGCGAGGTTATGATACAATGACTTGCTTCGGCGGTGAGCGAGTGACCCAAAATGGCGGCGCCAGCGTATACGTGCCTTCACCCTGTACGGCGGACGCGTGAATCAAGGCGCCCTACCGCCGTGAGTTCGCTTAACACTGCCGTCTACGGGACACGACGCGAGGCCTGTTATCTGATCCTCTTCTACTGTGCCCGTTATCACGCTTAGAACGGTGATTACGCGGCGCACTTTCTTGGGCCGAAAGTACATAACTCCGCATATTGTAAATTTTCCGATATAGTACAAGAAATGCGTTCCTGGGTCGGAGGAGGTCCTCGTGCACAATAGAACGGCCCAATATAGAAGATAACCAGATTAAACTTAATTGGCAGAAAGCTGGCACCGGCTGCTGTGCCAGCCCCCTGCCAAACGACCTTTCTGGCTGCTGCAAACCTGTTGTGATGAAGTGCCCGTAGACGAAGAGGAAGAGGAGACCGAGCGCGCGGCTGCAAGGAGTGGGTGCAGAAAAAAATCGAACCAGGCCGGTGATCAGGGGACGCCTGTGACGCGCTGGGCTTGAGAGCGCGGCCCTGTGACCGTTTCTGGGAAGACCCGGAGCGCAACCGCTGCTGTTCCCGAGAGCCGTCCGCCGCTGATCCCGACAACCCGTGGGCTGACCGTGCCTGGAGCTGGTGACGCGCTGGGCGAGAGAGCGCGGGTCCGGATTCACCTGGAGGTGGAACCCTCCGCTCACACCCGCTGCTACGCCCTCGAGCCGTGACTCATCGGAAAGGTCGACGATGCCTGCCCGACGTCCCGCGCCTGGTTACGACGGGGCCTAGAACCGGTCATCGAGCCAGCCTCGCCGTGACGTCCTCGTCGACTCGGCACGCATCGGGACTTCAACACCTCGAGGGGCTACGACAAAACCCCGTAGGACGTTTGCTTTCTTTATTGCGGACATTTCCGTTAGCCTCTTGCCTTTTTTAACGCTGATATCTTTCGTCTCGCGTGCTTGCTTTCGTGCCCTAACTTCTGCTTCTTTCGTGTCATGCATAAAGCAACGTTTACTCGCGCACGCACTGGCCACTGACTCGTGACTTTCACGCCAATCCTGGGCCCATTCATTACACCTGCTCCTGCTACATAAGTGCCCTTTGCAGCACGCTTGGAGGAGGCAGCAAGGATGCTCCAAGCCAGCCAAAAAAATGCACGTTTGCCTGCTCTCAGGACTGCTCCCAAACCCACGCACCCTGTTCCACCCTTGCGTTGTCGAGTGGAACGATCTCTAAAACAAGGTACTAACACAACATTCGCGGTCGGCTTTTCAGCTGCATCTGCGCACAGTAATGTATGCTTTTTTCGTGTATGTATGGGGGCTCGCCTGCGGAGGTCGCTTGGAAGTTGCTTGCCCACCCTGGGAAGATTTTTAAAAGTCTCAAACAGACAAACAAACAAACAAGCAAATAAATAAATAAATAAATAAATAAATAAATAAATAAATAAATAAATAAATAAATAAATAAATAAATAAATAAATAAATAAATAAATAAATAAATAAATAAATAAATAAATAAATAAATTTTAAGCAATATGATACATCTGTCTATCCCACTTTAAAATAACATGATGAAATATCACTCGAACCGGGAAAGAATTGTTCGTCGCGGAGTACACACACGCAATGATCGAACATAATGGTGCAGTGTCTCTTTGGACACCCAGTCACACTTCCCTCCCGGGGAACGAGGTGGCCTACGCCACCGCCGGAGCTCATCTTCACCGGGCATCCCAGAAGAGGACTTTGTAAAGACTCCTTAACGCCCCTCACTTAAACCTCCACCGACATCCTCTACCAATCCGCTTCCTCTAGCAACGTAGCCCAACGCGCCCATACCCCTCCTCACCCTTCTCTGTCTACTGCAGGCGCCCGGATATGCATGGTGCCTACTTCAAACTAACAGGTACCTCCATCTCCACCACATTTCTCCTACCTACCAACCAAACTGCACCCCCCCCCCCCCCCTGCAATGGCCCCCACCCCCTCATCCCGCCTGGACGTGGTCAACCAACCCACTACCCACTACCACCTGAAGCGCTGGCCGTGCGCGTTGCAGAGCTTCGCGTTCATAGTCCAGGAGGCCCTTATCTCTCGGGTGAGGATGGCAGCCGTAGCACGTGGCCTACTGGAATAGGGTGGCCCTCGCCGCCCATACCTTTTCCTCCCCTGCCCCTTCCCTATTAGATGCGACGCTGAGAGGAGCATCTCTTGCCGGCGACCCTGTCCTTCCTGCATCGTCGTCGTCCGCGTCCGCACAGCTGCGTCTCTCCTCCGCTCGCCTCCTCTGCTCTCTCCGATAGCGCCGATAGCGAACACTCTCTCCCAACAACTGCGCGCGGCGCAAGCGCGCTGTGCGCATGTGCAGCGCCCTCTCTCTCCGCGGTCTCCTCTCCTTCGGGCACGCTGCGCATATAAGCGGAGTGCCGCGCTCCGGCCGGTCTCTCGGTTGACGGTCGTCCGCGCTACGCTTGCTCTCTCTCTCTCTCTCTCTCTCTCTCTCTCTCTCTCTCGCATTACCCGACGATTGCTCACGCAATTCGAGTAATCGACCCAACGGAAACGCACAATGGAACCCCCTTCAGCGTCGCATCACACCAGGGTTCCCGCGAGGGGAGGTGGGCGTAATTTTTGTTTCAATAAACGTCTACCTCCCTCCCCTTTCTTTCGGTCCCTGGCGCGCGCGCGCACGCACGCACGCATGCACGCACGCACACGCGCACGCGCGCGCACACACACACTGTCTCTCGCTTCACACGCACGCAAACGCACGCACGTACAGACACAAGAAGGTCACCTCATTTTCCACTCAATATTCCATCTTGTGCTCCCCTTATTGGTATTTCCTGCTTTTCCTTATATTTTGGTTGGCAAGAGTTGAGACCCCCCCCCCCCCAAAAAAAAAAAACAAAAGAAAAACATAATACATGAAATTCTCCTCGTCGTGTCTGGCACACGCAGCTATGAAGCATTCTCTCCACGAGCACCCTCACCAAGGCAGCT